>NC_089827.1:40116426-40436783 GCF_035046505.1 Tiliqua scincoides
GGTCTTGCAATAGCTCAAGGCCTATAAAAGGCCTTGCACAAAGCAAGGCCGACCTTTCCTTTGCTGCCACTGCTGCATCACAGAAGTGAAACAGCAAGCAGTGGAGAGAGACCTCGTCCCAGAGTTCATGCGAGAGGTTGAACAGTCTGAGAGCAGTTGTGTCAAGCCAGTGTGGGCTCCAGCAAGTCTCCGGAGGGCCAGAGGGTAATTGGAGACTAGGGTCTCCCTGTGGGCTGGATTGGGAGACCTCAAGGTCCACAAGTGGTCCCCAGGCCAGGTTTGAGCACTCCTGCTCTGAAATATTGAAATGAATGGGGACTCACCTGAAACTGGCTTGCGACTCACCTAGTGGGTCCTGACCCACAGTTTGAGAAACAGTGCTCTGGATCATTTGACTAAGTTATAACTCAGTAGGTACACAGCACTTTTGAGATATACAAAGCATTTCACATATCTTGTCTCAAGGTAATCCTCACAAGAATTATTATCCTCCCATTTTAAAATTGGACAACAGCTTGCCTCATGTAGCTCAAGAGTAAGGTGAGATTCAAACCAGCAAAGTCCTTATCTGTAGCTCACTACACAACACTACACCACTTCTTCAGCATATGAAGAGCCCCACTGGATCAGGCCAAGGGCCCATCTAGTCCAGCTTCCTGTATCTCACAGCGGACCACCAAATGCCTCAGGGAGCACACAAGACAACAGGAGACCTGCATCCTGGTGCCCTCCCTTGCAGCTGGCATTCTAAGGTAATCCACTTCTAAAATCAGGAGGTTGCACACACACATCATGGTTTGTAACCTGTTTGTAACTTTTCCTCCAGAAATTTGTCCAATCCCCTTTTAAAGGCATCTAGGCCAGATGCCATCATTACTTCCTGTGGCAAAGAGTTCCACACACTAATTACACGCTGTGTAAAGAAATACTTTCTTTTGTCTGTCCTAATTCTCCCAACACTCAATTTTTGCAGAGAGGGAAAATAGCATCTCTCTATCCACTCTATCCATCCCCTGCATAATTTTGTATGTTTCAATCGTGTCTCCCCATGTCCCTCCCTTAAATGCCTTTTTTCCAGACTGAAGAGCCCCAAATGCTGTAGCCTCTACTTGTAAGGGAGGTGCCCCAGACCAGTAATCATTTTAGGGTGCAATCCTAACCTTATCTTAGGCTGGTGCAAGGCCAGCCCAGGAGGGTCACAAACCGTAAGGCACGTTTGCGCCTCCTAGTGTGTCAGCTGGGCTAGTGCAGGGACATGCACTGGCCCACAGGGGCTGACCTAGGATGGAAAGGTTACCAACCTGGGGAGGTCCGTGCCAACCTGGGGAGGGAAGGTTGTGTCAGCCAAGCTCAGCCAATGCAAGGGTCTGGGCAGGAGGAAGCCGGAGGGAGGTGTTCCAAAGTGGGGGGAGGGCAGGCAGAGGGCATTCCAGGGGCGGGCAGGCGGGGAGCCAGAGTTATGCTGGATCCCAACCCTGTTCCCTGAGTAGCTCCAGGCCACTCTGTTCTCCTCGGACTTGTGCCACCTCCTGAGATGGTACAGGTCCAAGGAGACCCATTGGGGCTGCGGTGGCTTACCCAGGGGTAAGGAGAAGAGTTTCCCCTTGCCTCCACATATTTCTGGACCCAATCTTGCTCTGGATACAGCGCAGATCTCCTGGCCTGCCTGTTCTAGTGAAAGATAGGATTGTACTGCACGCAACTCTTTTTTGCTCCTTTTCCATTTCCATGATATCTTCCCGAGAAAACACTTCTTGCTCCATTATCTTAACACAGAGGCCTAAACCACAGCCTAGCTGAAACTTTAGGTCTTGCAGAGATGGCCTTTTGGCTGAGATCTTCTTAGGCATTATTTCAGACCAACAGGAGGAGTGAAATGAATGTGTCTTGACATCTGTTGTTGCCTAACACAGCTCCAAAGACTTTTGCCAAGTGTAGCAGCATGTGTGTGCCAACAGGAAGTGGATGATTAGAAAGGATGAGAAGTCATTCTGTCGGTAGACTAGCAAGAGTGAAGTGATAGAGAAAATAGAATCAAAGAAGAACGTCCTTGACCTGAGTTTCTTTCTATAAGTGCACATACGCAGGTAAATAAATAAAACACTAATCCATCATCTCTCTTATCCACTTTGAAAGCAACACAAGTAATTCAAGCACTTAAATCTCTTTCTTTCCTCTCTTTTGTCAGCTCTTTTGAGCCAGACATGGGAATAATTGAGGAGACCGCATAGCTTCAAATTCAGCCAACATCCATATCAAGCAGTGACTCGATAGAATAAAAAATAGCTATTAAACTATACCAGAGAAGGAGCCCAATCCTAACCCCTGCTGGAACAGGCTGGCCAGCTGGCTTGCCCCATATCCAGCACAAGGCTGGGGCTGGCTGGGGCTCGGGGAATTTTCATCCCCTTATCCTGGGCAACGCAGCAGCAGCAGCCCCAATGGGGCTATTTGGATCTGCACCACCTAAATCAGAACGCACCAGAATGCCCTCATTCCACTCTCCTCCCACCCTCCCCAGA
Organism: Tiliqua scincoides; assembly: GCF_035046505.1. Classification (NCBI taxonomy): domain Eukaryota; kingdom Metazoa; phylum Chordata; class Lepidosauria; order Squamata; family Scincidae; genus Tiliqua; species Tiliqua scincoides. Next base: position 40,118,949 of record NC_089827.1, read on the forward strand.
GCCCTGCGCTGGCCTGACTCAGCCAGTGCAAACTCACTGGTCTCATGGTGCAATGGCGCCAGATTCAGCCTCCGAAAGCCAGTGCATGTCCATGTGCTGGCCTCCCAACTCCTGAGGTGGCACAATAGTACCTTATGGTACTTTTGCCACACTTCTGGACTGGCGTAAGGGACTTGCGCCAGCCCAAGGGTGATTCAGGATTGCATCCAGACTTATATAATGAAAATTAAAAGTATATATTAAAATCTAAACATCTGGGGAGGGTTGGCCTCCTCAAGAGTAACCAGATTATTCAAAGGATTCAGTGGGACACTCTACAGCTTTCTTGAAGAAATGGCTGCCCAGTTCTTGCACTTGGAAATATAATGTGGATGCATGAACTACACTGTTGTCGGAATAAGCCCCAGATCTGACTAGAACAGTGGTTCTCACACATTTAGCACCGGGACCCACCGGGACAGAATGAGAATCAGTTGGGACCCACCAGAAGTGATGTCAGACTGGAAGTGACATCATCAAGCAGGAAAAAATTTTAACTATCCTAGGCTGTAATCCTACCCACACTTACCCAGGAGTAAGTTTCCTTTACTACCATTGTTAAAAGAATATACATAGTTGTTTGTTAAAAGTACATGTCTATAACATTTCCCCAAATGCAGTCACGTATCATGGTAGCATCAAGACTAATATATTAAAAATAAAATATTGAAATGAATTGGGACCCACCTGAAATTGCCTCGCGACCCACCTAGTGGGTCCTGTCTCACAGTTTGAGAAACACTGCATTAGAAAAAAAGTAGAGATATCACTGAACTTTCTAATCTGAACCTTGGCTGAGCCTTGAATATGGCCCTTGGTGACTCATAGTCCTTGCCCCAAATACAAGATAAGTATTACAATCTCACGTTCTTCTGTGGCTTGGATTTGAACTGCTGCTATGGTTGCAGCCGCGATGGATGGGAGAAAAGGAGATATCTGTCCTCCTCACTTGGCGCTACTCCAGCAGCAAGTTAGATATCAGGAGCATTGGGAAGTTATCCTGGTATCTGACTTGCTGCCAAAACAGATCTAGGCTCTTGGGGAAGGAAAGAAAATGACCTTTCCCATTTCCTGTCAAGAGAGGAACAGCAGCAGCCATTACAAGGTATGCAAGTGGGGGGGGGGCATGGTGGAGGCTTCTGGAGGAGGAGAGGGAGTGGGGGGTGGGAGAGGGTTTTTTGTGTGAAAGTGAAAAGCAGACTTCTTTGAGAAGTTTCCTCAGATACTAGAAGGGCAGTGTAAAGTGCTAGCAGGGCTACCCCATATGGTTGTGCACTTCACAAGGGTGTCACATTTAAGGTGGTGGCATTGACATAAGGAGGAGGAGGACTGCTGGCAGAGCATCACTTCTGGCAAGAAGAAAGGGGTGCCTTTTTCTAATGCGCACAAAGGCACCATATGGGCTAGGGGCAGCCCTGAGTGCCAGGATGCATTGTGGGTAAAGGACAAAGATGCAATAAGGGTTAATACATCTGTGGATGTTGCAATTCAATATTCTGGCCTTAATATGTACTGATACCTTTGTAAAAACCGAGACAAAGTGATAGTTAGGTAACTAGCTGATTAGATGGTAGATTCGATTTCTTTTGGTTTCCTTGTTTAGTACGGGGTATGTGCATTTGTTTGTGTTCGCTCATTTCATAATCTTTAGCCACAGTCAAGCAAGCATCTGTCAATGAACACATTCTTTGTTTTTGCTGCTGAAAAGGTTCTGGAAATTTTTTTCCCCTCCAGCATTTATGGTAGATGTAAAGGCCTTCTAAGGCCTTCAGAGGGCACAAAAAGGAAATGATGTTTTTAGGCTCTCAGACTACCCTCCGAACGCAACCAGAGCACAGCTCCAGTTGTGTTCGGTCAAGTGGGCCAGAGGCTCTCAGAGAAGCAGAGGCTAGCCCTGGGCTGCAGACCACATATGGCTCCTGGGTTGGGGTTTTGAGTCCCCTGCTTTAGACTCTCTGCCACTTCCTGGGTAAGACCATCTGATGCATGCATGCACCAAGCATCAAAGGGGATCCCCCGGAGGCCAAAGCTGCAGTAATAAGTGGCAGTGAAGGGTAAATGTCAGATTTTATGACACGTTATCCTCTATTGTCCTTCTCCTTTTTAACTCTATTGCTTCAGCTACGTTTATGCATGAAACCACTATTTGCTGCATATTCAGCTTCACAATGTGTATGTTAGAGAATTTAAAGTCTTTGAACAAGTTTCTCCTCCAAGTACTGTGGGAGCATCTTGTTCAGTCATGTTGATGTACTAGTATCGCACAACACTTATTTTGTGGAAGTTAAACTTCATTTGGCTTAGGGAGCCATGTCATGTACTCTTTCCTTCATAGCTAGTCCTGTATATATTTTACATTACCATTAAAAAACTTTCTTCTTAAAAAGCAGTATATAAATATTATCAGCATCAACAATAATGACATTTGGTACTGTGTAAAGAATTCAGCATCATGAATGTCTCAACGTTTATTTTTATAAACACCGTATGATCCATGTTCTGCAGGGGCTCTCTATAGGGCTCAACCCCCTTCCCCTCCACAGCTTGGTTGGTGAACACACATTCAACACAATGTCTGCTGCTGTTTACAGTGGATGGCCAGTGCTTGCCTTGTGTATCAGGAACCCCTGCATCTCCTTCCCAGGGTCCTAGTCTGCCAGTTACTCACACAAACCAGCCTCTTAAAGAATGGCTGGGAGCTACATTGTACATGTGTTGGCAGGGAGGGGGGGAGCTCCACTGAGCTCCAAAGGGCTTCCCTCCAGCAAGGGGAGCAGGAGGTGGCTTGGTGTGCATTGGGCCTGAATGTTCTGGACATGATGACTGTGGAGATATGTTTGGAACCTGTGACAGTAATTGGTCAAATGTTAGAAGCTGGGGAAGGGCATTTCATGGATGTTGAATAGTCACAGGGCCTCAGGTTTGTTCCTTGCCTCTCATCCTAGAAAAAGCAAAATTATTAACAGTATTTATATATTGCTTTTCAACGGAAAGTTCACAAAACGGTTTACAGAGAAAATTAAACAAACAACTAATTAATTAAACAAACAACCCTGTCCCAAAAGGGCTCACAATCTAAAAGGATGCAAAAGAACACCAGCAGACAGCCACTAGAAAAGACAGTGCTGGGTTGAGGAGGGCCAGTTACTCCCCCCCCCCACTAAATAAGAGTACCCACTTAAAAAGTGCCTCTTACCCGGGTAGCAGGGGTAAATAAATTATACAATTGTGAAAGAAATTGCACACAATAAACAAGTGCATGCCATTTTGCTAAATTTGCACACAGGATACAGGCTGTGCAGTTTGACATTTGTTAGAGCAGGATTTGGGCTACCCTGGTACTTAAAACTGAATGCACCCAGCCCTATGAGGTAAGGGCAATGCAACTCCAAGGTACTGCCCCCCCCCCAACTGCAGGATGCAGCACATGCCCTACTGGCACAGGTCTGCCAGTACTGGAAGGTTGGTTATGACTGTACCCTAAGTAGGTCTATAAATTTCTAGTGTATGTCTATTTCTGATTGTATGTGTTATATACTTAATATAGATTTGCAGTTGCTTGTCATCAGGTAATGGGCATCATTCTTTGTATACAGGGGGTTGGCAGGTACAATGGGTTGGCACAAAGAGTTTGTTTATAATTGCAGACAAAGAATCCACTCAGTGAATCAAGTATTAGCTTGCAGTGGGAAGGGCTGGAGTTCAACTCCCTATATATCTATTAACACTCACATGCAGTGCAATCCACAACATTAAAATCAAAGAGACGTTTGCTGCTGCTTTTAGTTGTGAGATGGTATGCAATGGTCTAGCTTTCTCAGTCTAGCTAGCCTACCTCCCAGGGTGGTTGTTGAGCTCAAATCAGGGTGGGGAAGGGCCTGAGTTCTTTGAAGGAAATGTGGGAGAAAAATGTCAGTGCTTGTTTTCTTAAACAGGAAAAGGCCCGATAGAAATAATGGAAATCAGTGAAGACTGATGATCAACGCGGGGCCTTCGTGATGAATGAGAGAACCAGCTGGAAAAGCCCTTCTCCCTCTTTCGCTGGCATTGTAGCCTTACAGCCGAATTCTCTCCACGCTTTCCTGGGAGTAAGCCCCATTGACTAGAATGGGACTTACTTTTGAGTAGACATGCCTAGTCTTGGGCAGTCAATTAATCTCCAAAGCTAGCATTAAATGCTCTTCAGACAGCCCTAAAAGTGTCCTTTTCAGAGCAACTGCGCCCTGCCAGCCAGCCGGGGTCCAAACCCCTCCAGCCTCCACGTGCTTCCTCAGGAGTAAGTCTGCTTGTGCCACTGGCCGTGCAGCCCAAGAGTGCCAGGCGCACTTTCCTGGGAGTAAGCCCACTTAACTCAGTGGCGCTTGCTTCTTAGGAGACGTGCCTAGGACTGGGCTGCAATGCCCACTTCGCACGCGCGGAAGGGAGGGCGGCGGCGGCGGACCGCCCAGGTCAGCCCAGCCGGCTGCTTCTCCTCCTGTCCAATAACAGGCGAGGGGGCAGGGAGAGGGCTGCACGCGCGCCTGTGCCTTGGAACCGGCCGGGGCGGCGCGGGCGCGAGCAGGAGCAGGAGCATGGCCGCCTGCGTGGCGCTGAGCACCGGGGCGAGGATGCCCATCTTCGGCTTGGGCAGCTGGAAGGTGAAGGCGCGCGCGCTGCGTGCGGGCGGGCGGGCGCGCCGGGCGCGCGGCGGTGGAGGGAGGTGCGGGCTTGACGCAGCTGAGCGGGACGGGCTGGCGGGCTGCAGGGCGCGCGCAACGCGTTCCGTGCGTTGCTCTCTCCAGCTGCCTTTGCAACGGGCGAGCCCCAGTGGCAGCCCAGCCCAGCCCCGCTGAATGCAAAGGCTCCCTGCTCGGGGCCGGGCCAGTGCCCGCCTTCCCTGGTACTGCTCCTCCCCCTTTTCCAGGCCAAGGGCTGGCTGGAGGGCGCACCAAAATGCCTGCCTGCGACCATTTCGCAGCCCCAGAGCTCTCTCCTATGAGTGTCTACTCAGAAGTCAGTCTCATAGTGTTCAATGAGATTTACTCCCAGGAAAGTGTGCATAGGGCTGCAGCCTTGGAGCCCATTCCTGTGCATGTCTCCTGAGAAGTCAGTCCCATGATAGTCAGTGGGGCTTACTTACTCCCAGGAAACGGTGGCTAGGATTGCAGCCCAGTCCTATGCATGTCTACTCAGAAGTAAATCCCATCATAATCAATGGGGCTTACTCCCAGGAAAGTGTGGATAGGATTGCAGCCTCAGTGGGCCCCAGGCATGGTCTGGCCCTTCGTGTTAAGAGCACTCTCTTATGCTTGTCTACTCAGAAGTAAGTCCCATACTGTTCAGTGGGGTTTACCCTCAGGAAAGTGTGCATTTCCTGTCAGTGTCAGGATTGCAGCCTGAGTCCTCCACTGGTTATTCTGCACGCAATTGCTGTGTGGCTTTCAGGCAGTTTGACCAGTTGCAATGGAGGACACAGTGCCTCTACCTTTAACTGTGGCATGGAGAAGAAGGACTTTTGGCAGGTGCAGCTTTTTAAACCCTTCACCCCAAGTTCCCTCTTCTATACAATGATTAAAGATACAAGCACTCTGTCCTCCATTGCAGGGGTGTCCAAAGTTTTTGTCAGGAGAGCCACATCATCTCTCTGACACTGCCAGGGAGCTAGGGAAAAAGAATTAATTTACTTTTGAAATTTGAATAAATTTACATAAGTTTACATAAATGAATATATTAAGGATGAACTTATATGAATGAATGAATGAAAGTCTTGCAATAGCTCAAGGTCTATAAAAGGCCTTACACAAAGCAAGGCCAGCCTTTCCTTTGCTGCCGCTACTGCATCACAGTCGTGAAACAGCAAGCAGTGGAGGAAGCCCTCATCCCACAGCTCACACAAGAGGTCAAATAGTCACCCTCACCCTGAGAGCAGTTGCATCCAGCCAGTGTGAGCTCCAACAAATCTCCAGAGGCTCATTGGAGACTGGAGGCTCCCTGAGGGTCACACTGAGAAGTTTCAAGATGGAGCAGTAGAAAATTTTGTTGTTTCAGGCATCTCCTGGAAAAGTAGGGGAGGCTGTGAAGTATGCCATTGACCTCGGGTATCGCCACTTCGACTGTGCCCGCTATTATATGAATGAGGCTGAGATTGGGGATGCCCTTCAGGAGAAACTCCAGGCAGGAGCTGTTAAGCGGGAAGACCTCTTCATTGTCAGCAAGGTAAGCTTGATGACTTGGGCCGTTGAGCAGCTTGGAAGAATGTCATCTGAATAACAGACCCAGGATACCCAGGCCCATCTCTGGTTGTTACCAAGGAAGCTGGCATGAGGAATTTATTAATAAAGTATTTCTCTTTAAAAGATACAAGGCAATCAATCCTCACTGCATCTTCCAGGGAGAAAGTGAAGTACGTGGCTCCACTTTATTTGCCTTTTTCCTCTTCTGGTCTCCCTGGACTTTCTCCTCCTTTCCTTCCCACATGTACCTTCTTTTGTTCTCTCTCTTGCCTTTTCCTCCTTCTCCCCATTTCCTCATCTCACCTCCTTGCTTTTCCCTCCTTTTTTAAACCTCTCCACCCTGACACTCACCCCAATTTGCAAAAGCTGGCAACCTCTCATGAGGTTCTGAGACTCAGCGGTGATGTCATCACCAAGCCTCAGGCTTCTGCATGCATCATGCAGCTCCATGCGTGCTCCATGCAGCATCAGTGTGTACTGGGTATCCTGCTTCCTATTATGAACACTTCATTAAGAAATTGAGGTTCTAGCTCAGGCTACTCCTTGCTGTACTGTTTCTCTGCTTGCAGTGAATTTCTGTAGGTGAGCATTCTTCACAGACACCTGCTGTCTGAAGTAGTGCAGTTCATTCTGCCCTTTCAAAACTCTTCCTATTCTGCTGCATGTGTAAACCAGGCTGCAGCTGAAGGGCACAGAGAGGGAGACTCCTCAGTTGAGAATATAAATGCAGATCCCCTGCTGAAAAAGATCCTCATTGAATCAAATCTGCTGATGCCAGGCACACGGATAAGGAGAGCCCACTGCACTCATGCTTTTTCTGTACCAAAAATCCCTTGCTGATTGGAGGAATCTTCTTTTCCTGCACATAGAGAAATAGAATGCCAAGGATGTGGATTCTGATCCAGTTTTCTCTGTGATATGCTTGTTTACTTTCACCACTGACAGAATGCAAGCACGCAGCCACCTTTCTCCTCTTCACTATCCTTGTCCTTTTGGTAACCAGCACAATTGCATATCTAAAGGACCCAGTCCATTGGACAAGAGCTGGCTCCTGGATGAATTAGAGCAGGGCTGTGTGAACCCGGGTCTGTCGTTTGCACTGATTTGTCCACCTCAGTTTGCCCAGTCAGCCACGTTTGCCCAGACATCCTGTTGCACAGCCTTCTGGGACGCCAGGCAGACAGTGCAATTGCCCAGAGCGTCCCATCCTCTGAAAGAGGAGGGTGGCACCGAGCTGAATGCTTGGATACAGTCTGGACAGGGACCACATTCTGGGCGTGGAGTGGGCGCAAGTTTGAGCGCAGCTGGATTAGAGTCCTGTTCAATATGGATCCATCAGTGGAGGCGTCACCTAATTTGAGTTTAAAATCAAGCTTGGATAGCATTTTCTACCAAAGGACAAATTCTGCATGAGCCCAAAGGTTGACTGCGTTGGTGGCTTATTTGTTCCCATGTGCAGCTGTGGTGTACTTTCCATGAGAAATCCCTTGTGAAGAAATCTTGCCAAGACACTCTCACTGACCTGAAGCTGAGCTACTTGGACCTCTACCTAATGCACTTTCCCATGGGATTCAAGGTACAGTTGACCCCTCATCATCTCCATGCCTTTCCTCCTTGAGGGACCTTGAATGTTGCAGAAGAACCAACATTCCAGCATAAAAGACCAAACTCCTTCAAAAAGGGCTGTAAGCCGAGGTGAGCAATATCTCCTTGCCCCTGAGCTGGTTGCCAGATCCAAAGAGTTGTGTTAGCAGGAGGAACCAGAGCACATGCTTGGTATGCAGAAAATCCACTCCTTGGCATCACCAGCTTAAGAGATCTTGGGGACAACAGCAAGTTTTTAAAAGAAACACTCACTGCCCTTGCTGACTTGAAGGACTGGGCCGTTCCTGGTATTAACAGTTTCATGTAACCAGGGAGGGTTCCAAAACGGAACCCCTGCGGATACTGGGGCACGCCTGTATGAGTATTAATTGGGTGCCTCTGACAGGCTTTTTTTATAGCTCTGCTGGCAGTTTTAGAGTTTTGTGTTAGAATCTCTAATTTATTGTCACTTGTATGTAGCAGTGGTTCTCACACATTTAACACTGGGACCCACTTTTTTAGAATGAGAATCTGTCGGGACCCACCAGAAGTGATGTCATGACCAGAAGTGACATCATCAAGCAGGAAAACTCTTAACAATCCTAGGCTGCAATCCTACCCAGGATTATGTCTCATTTACTATCATTATTAAAAGAATATACATAGTAGCTTGTTAAAAGTACAAGTCTGTAACATTTCTCCAAATGCAGTCATATACCATGGTAGCATCAAGTCTAATATATTTAAAATAAAATATTGAAATGAATGGGGACCCACCTGAAATTGGCTCTCACAACCCACCTAGTGGGTCCCAACCCAGTTTGAGAAACACTGGTATGTAGGTTTTTATGTGCAGGAATTCCCACAAGATGTGGTTCATGGGATGCAGTAGGTACCAGGCTCTGTCCACAAGCCACCATTGTGTGCCTGGCTTCACTTGTTGGACCGGGACACACACCAACTGGATAATGCAGGACTGAAATGTGTCCTATCTAACCCTGGCTGTCCAGTGTGGTTTTGTTGTTGAGATGATGGTTTGCCATTATAATCACAACTTGCAAAGAAAAACACAATGATTTCACTTTCTTCTGATAGGCTGGAGAGAACTTTAGACCTCATGATGAAAAGGGCATGATCATTCCCAGTAACACAGATTTTCTGGATACGTGGGAGGTAAGTGTGACTTGAGTTTATTTTTAAAGACTTGGCTCTGAATTTCAATTTGTGGTAAGCAGAAAGGTTTGGGGCAGCAGGCGTGTCATGCTGTGCTCCATCTGACCCAACCCTGCTTGGCTGTGGTTTACCAGTCTCTCAAACTGAGACCTGTTAGCTCTGTTGCCTGCAGTCCTTTTTTGTCATGCAGTGCTAGGGATAGAATTTGTGCAAAGCATCTGCTTGTCCATCATGAATCTGTAGCCCTGCTCCACCCCACCCCACGTTATGTTATAATGTGAAATATGCATTGATTGAAACATCATCCAATTGAAGGGCACAGTTCTGTATCCTTGAGAATTGACTATTTGGAAGAACTTGGCCTATCTTTTTGACTTTGGTAGTGCCTTAGGTAGCCAAGGGCCAAGCCACACATTGGGTTAATTAAGCTTTTAATTAATGTTTTTAATGTTTAATTAAGCTTTTAGTAAAAATAGTGTACTGGGTAGGTTGATCCAGAATAAAGCCACAGGGGCTTTAAGACTTTGCCCCTGTTACAGTTCCAGAATCCCATCCCCTCAGTGCTGTTTGTGGTAGTAAATTTTTTCCCTTGGTTTCTTGTCTTAATCCTAGTGTTTTCCAGTGAAAAGCCAGTTTTCTTCTCCTTTAGGCAATGGAGGAGCTGGTGGACTGTGGGCTGGTAAAAGCCATTGGAATCTCCAACTTCAACTGCGATCAAATTGAGAGGCTCTTGAAGAAGCCTGGGTTAAAGCACAAGCCTGCAAACAACCAGGTAAGGTGGCCGGAATAACTGTTGTCCCTTGGGCACTTCATTGTGTTTCAGTAAGGTGATGTGCAGGATTTGTGCCTCCTTAGCCTCGCCCTGTCTGAGACTCACCTGACAATACATGAGCTGTCCTGCTGTCCTTGACTTCAGTCCCATAGTATTTCCATCCCTTGTGCTGTGATCTACGGGGTCACGAAGAGTCAGACACGACTTAATGACTGAACGACAACAACAATGCGATTCCAGCCTTCTGTGCAGGAATTCCAGCCTTCTGTGCACACTGCCTTCCAGAAGGCAACTTGAATAGTCCTACTGGCCTGTTTCATCCATTCTATCCCTCTATCCCCACTGTAACCAGCCTCATGGCTTTAGCAGGATAGTTTTCAAGCACTCATGTAAACCTGCCAATATTTTTCCCATCTTGGCCCTCTTCTTCACATGCAGTGGAAGGGGGGGAGGAATCTGAGCACAGAGGTGCTCTTCAGGAAGGGAGGGTAGCAAATATAAGCTTTTCCAATAAGAGAGAGATTTCAGAAGAGTGTTTGGTGTTGGGTTTTTTTCCCCTAACCATTTGGGAAATAGGCCAAACTAGGCGGCTTGACTTGTAAGCTTGTCCGTTATGGAAAAAATTGTTAAAAAGGGTTGTCATGGAAAATTGAATGGGGGAACTTGAAATAGTGATTTCTTGCAAGTAAATTAAGGGTGAACACCACCCTGTTTGGATTCAAACAAGTGCAGTCAATCAGCACTGTTCATGCCTAGTCCTGCAGACTTCCTCTTCCCATCTCCCTGCCCCAGAGTATTCAAACTGACTATGGGGCAGTGGGACAAGAATGGTGAAGGGCTCCGATGGAGTGTCTTTTCCCGGCTACAGGCTAGGACTAGATCCCCTGTGGGGAAATAATGCTCTGTGCATTCTGGAACCTGTAGTCCCAGTCCAGCCCCAGTTGGAGAAGAACACTCCACCCAGGCCTACACCACCTCCGCTATCAGTACTGTTCCTTTCCTGCTGCCCCATGGTAAGTTTCTGGGCTATTAGGGGAAGGGGAGGAGGTGGTAGTTGGGGTGGCTTGGAGTGCCTAACCCTTGCTGCCACTTCTAACATATGGCAACCTTCTCAGTGTCTTGGGATGGGGAAGGGGAGAAGCAGGGGTGCCTCAGGTGCTTTTGCAAGTGATTGCAAGTATCTCTCGATACTCTAGTATCAAGTATCTCTGCAGATTTGCTTCAAATCTATAAAATATGGAATCTGTTTTGTGCCTGGTGCCTTCTAGTTGAGTAATCTGGAGTTTGCTTGATCTTGCAACGCAGATTGAGTGTCACCCATACCTTACCCAGGAGAAACTGATCCATTATTGCCAGTCCAACGGGATTTCTGTGACTGCCTACCGACCTCTTGGTGCTCATACGTAAGTCCGTTTTGAACTTCCCTTGAAGGAATTTGGTGTCTGCCTTTGTGCCCACACCAAAGACAGGCCCTGGGGTGAGCCTGTGGCTGAGTTGCTCAAGTGATGGAAACACTCTTGGCTGTACTCAGACTTGCCACCAGGAAGTCTTGCAAGAAGAGAGGGCCTTCTGGAAATGTGCATAGTATTTTCTGCTATGTTGATTATAGGGAGGGAGAAAGGCGGCAGCTACTTAACTTTGCTTCTAAGGCAAGGCGGATGTGGGATGAAAGAGGGAGAGGAAGTAGTTGAAAATTCCATCCCCTTCCAAGTCTGAGGCTTGGGGAAAGCAGGAAGGGAGCAGTGCATTTCTCCCTGAGAGTGGAAAGATGGGGCTGGCACAGTCCCACACAGTGATATGATTGGATTGGTCTGAGAAAAGGTGTGTGATTTGATCTGATTTATCACTGTGTGATTTGATCTGATTTCCTAGTCTCAAGCCAGGGGACCCAGTCCTTTTGGAAGACCTCAAGGTTAAGGAGATTGCTGCGCGGCACAACAAAACCCCAGCTCAGGTAAACGTTGTGAATAAGATTGGTGCGTAATAGGACAGGGAAGAGAGGCTGGGAATTGACGTATCCCCATTTGTTGCATTCACACAGTTCTACAGAAACTTTGGGCACAGCACTGATCAACTTGGAGACTTTTTGGTTGCACTTACAGTGCTATGTGATAATTTGGGGGTTGGATGGGCTGATGAACACCTGAAGCGTCATGACAATAGTGTCTGTTGTTGCATTTATGCCTGCAAATCCATGCAGTTTGTGATTTATGCTGCATAGATAAACTGAGAGGAATTTGTCACAAGAAGACAAATTCTTCTTGTGAAAAGAAGTTGGCAACTCTCTTGCCAGTGGTGAACTCTCTGCTGTAGAGATGGCCTCAGAATTTTCCCTATGCCTCTTAGCCATGGCAAAACTAAACTAATCACCAAAAATGATTCTCCTCTCCAAGCATCTGTATTGTTCCAGTGTTCTCTTCTTTATTCCTTTTAGCTCTTATAGGTATTTTTTTTCTGAGCACTATTCTTAGAACACAAGAAAGGCCCCATGGTCAGACCCCGGATCCATCTAGTCTCCTATTTCCCACAGTGGCCCACAAGCTGTTTCTGGGAAGATCACAAGCAGGAGATGAAAGCAGACCTCCCTCCCTCCCCTGCCCCCTTGCAATTGGTATTCAGAGGCAGGCTGCCACTGAACCTGTAGGTAATCCACAGTCAGACCCAGTGGAAGCTTTTGGGCTTCCTGAGGTGGCTCTTGTGTGTCTGCTACCGCCTCGGCCATCATCTTTTATTTAAAAAAATTCTTTAATTTCCTTTTTAATTGGATTTTTCAAGATCAAAATAAACACATAATACAAACTTCTACATCAGAGTGAAGCTTGAAACTGAAGAATATGTATTAACCTATAAATGAAAGATGCCACGTAGTTAAAGAAGTGTCTGGCATGATGCGTTCTTTAGATGAATTTTTCATGGGTTAATATTTCAAGAATGGGCACCTGCCAAGGTGACTGTGTTCTAGTGCTATTTCTGGCCTGGCAGCAACTAGCAGAAACAGTAATAAGTCTCTATATGATACACTGGAGTGATGTTTTTTCAGAAGTAATTGGGAGAAGGAGTTAGAGCAGTGGTTCCCAAACTGGTGGGTTGTGACCCACCCGGAGAACCGGAAGCAGGGCATTCCCCCTTAAGGGGAGTGGCTCTGCTCCAATGTTAGTGACAATGCTGCAGAGATTGCAGTGCAGCTGCCACCAGGGGCTTTTTTACTTACTTGGGGGCAGTGCTGGACTCCTGTGGGTCTCTCAGCCTCCTCTGATTTCCTCTGAAGCTTTTTAGAAAGCCCTTATCTCCAATCTAAAGCTACTTCCTGTTTTCCCTGAAAACAGGTGACCCAGAATGGCTCCAAAGGAGAGAGGGAAGGTTCGCTTGCAGTGAGGTGCGGTGCACCCCCTCTAGCTATGCTACTATTTTATTTAAAAGCATTTCTGACTTTCTGTCAGTTGTAATGCCATTGACAAAATCACATGGGTAGCCAGAATCAGCAGTGAGGGCAAAATGATGCAGGGGACAGTGAGGCTAAAGAAGGCAGAGTATCTAAGGGAACAAAAAAGTGCCAGTGAAACTTAAAATAGTGTAGTGTGCTTATGTTCGCAGCTAGTATTGATAAATCCAAGTGCTGGGAAGTGTTTTTCAGCATTCAACACAGAAATAGGTAAGTAGTTTTGGCTTAGCCCTAAATCACACTTTTCAAGCCAATCCCTCTAGGGGGCAAAGGTGGCTTTGTTTCCGAACTGATGTTGCTGAATTCCTTAGAAGGTAGACTTACAGTAGAAGGGATAAATCCAGATCTGTAAGGTGTGCTTCCCATGTAGGAAACCATTCTGATTTGTATCTTCAGGTTCTGATCAAATTTCACATCCAAAGGAATGTGGCTGTCATTCCCAAGTCCGAAAAACCACAACGCCTGGAGGAGAATTTCAAGGTGAATTGACTTATTTCCCCCATGAATCATATTGTGTTGCAAAGCTGCCACTCAGCTGATAGACAACCCCCAGATTTTACACAAATTTGCAGTTGTCTGTAGTTTGTCTGGGCTTAACTGAGAGGTTGTCAAGCTTCAAAAACAACAGTGTGTAAACCAAGGTGATGGGAGACTAGCTCTTGTCTTGTTAGTGATTTGCCTGGTGTCCAGTGTCCTCTCTGCTTGAACCCCTAATTTGGAAAGCAAACTTGCATCATGGTCTTGACTGATCAAGAGTTGTATAAGCACATACATTGGAGATACAGTTTCTGTCTTCTGGCTAGCAAGTTTGAGGATATGTAAGTTTCCTGCTGAAGATTGTGAGATTAGAGATTTAGATTAGAATTGAGCAAATGGCAAAATTATCATTTTTCCAGGTTAGCTTTTGTCTGGCGTAAGATAAGAAACTAAGAGGCAAATGCCAAAAGCTGGGTTTTAGGGATTGCTTTGATATGTTGCTCAAAGTGGTATAAATGTTGTGCAGAAACTCTCATAATTTGCATGTGGATCCTGCTTCAAAATTGTGTGGAGGCTCCATGTTTAGGTGCCTGCTCAGACTGCAAGCTGAATGTCTGCCTGCTCTATCATAAGAACATAAGAACAGCCCCACTGGATCAGGCCATAGGTCCATCTAGTCCAGCTTCCTGTATCTCGCAGCGGCCCACCAAATGCCCCAGGGAGCACACCAGATAACAAGAGACCTGCATCCTGGTGCCCTCCCTTGCATCTGACATAGCCCGTTTCTAAAATCAGGAGGTTGCGCATACACATCATGGCTTGTAACCCGTAATGGATTTTTCCTCCAGAAACTTGTCCAATCCCCTTTTAAAGGCGTCCAGGCCAGATGCTGTCACCACATCCTGTGGCAAGGAGTTCCACAGACCAACCACACTCTGAGTAAAGAAATATTTTCTCTTGTCTGTTCTAACTCTCCCAACACTTAATTTTAGTGGATGTCCCCTGGTTCTGGTGTTGTTTGAGAGTGTAAAGAGCATCTCCCTATCCACTCGGTCCATCCCCTGCATAACCCTCTCATGGCTGATCTTTATTGGAAATAGTGTTGCCTGCTATGAGGTGCCTGACCTGGGTCTCAGCAGCTCACTTATTTGAAAGTGCTTTGGCTGTCTGTAGAAGAGTCCTTGGGAAGGGTCATTTTGACAGCAAAGGGTGTGATTCATTTGGACATTTCTGTTGCCTAGCCGGGAGTTGTCTCTCCCTTTTGTATCTCTTTTTTCCTCTTATTTTGCAAGCTATGTTGTCTGGATTTTGTCTCCGCATGTATGGACAGGTGACTTTTTATATCTAAAGAATGCGGGTGAATGTGTGTCCGTCCCTCTTATCTTTCTTTCCTTTTTTAACTTGAACAAGTTCAGCGTTTTGTTTTCCAAAGTGCAGTTAAATCTCTTTTTTACTTAGAAAGGCACAAGCCCAGGTTAGGCAGTTGTTCTAGACAGCACACCCTGTTTCTTTATCCAAAGGCCAGAGACTGTGAGGTGCGCCTGGAGAAACCAGACTTGAAAACCATGCACTGCCACAGCACTTACTGAATGATCAGCCTAATGTACCTCAAAGGGTTGTTATGGGGTTAAAAGAAAGAAGCGTATCAGCCACCCTGAGCTCCTTGGAGAAGGTGGGATTCAAATGTAATAAACAAATGTGTTGTTGAGGCTGCACGCAAAACAAAACGCATGCACGCAAAACAAATTAGAACTCAGGGTGATTCTTACCATTAGATAGGTCTGGGTGGCAATGAAGGGAAGCACTTTTGCTGCATCAGCAAATGTTTGGTGAGTCTTGGCTTAATTGAATTCTAAAAATGGTGCCCTTTTCCTCTCATTTTCCCCACTTTAGTACTTATTCACTCTTTTGGAGTGGGAAGCACGTTCTTACTGTGTTACCTTCATTACAGGTCTTTGACTTTGAATTGACTAAAGAGGAGATGGCTACCCTCCTTGGCTTGAACAAGAACTGGAGAGATTGTCTTCTCCCTGAGTATGATTTTTTTTTTCTCTTTCCACATAAATAACCCTCCACATGGACCTGGTTCACCCATGGCATGACCTTGTAGGTGATGTACATAGTGAACATGGGAGCAAACCTTGGGTGTATACACTATCCTTCAGCTGCATGTAGAATTCTAAATATGAACCAGCACCTATAGCCTAGCTGCCTTGTGCAAATAGACCAAACTGCCACAATCAGTTTCCTACATCAATTGGGTGCATGGATGATGCAAGCTGAGTTCATCGGACAGTCAGGTTTGCAGTCCCCAATTCAGGGGTTTGAGGATGCCCAAACTTGCCCTTTCTGCTTTATCGACAAGAGTATTCTGAGTTAGGGTAAAAATGGCTTACCCTCCCCCCCCACAACCCTTCTAATCCCAGGGTACAGGTACCACTGCTTGAGGATCTTCAGGAGCCACCCATAAATTGCTGGAGTGGGATGTTCATCTTCATGGGACATGAGTTGTGTGGGCCCACAACACAGTGACCTGATTCCAAGAATGTGGTCCCAGTATTTTTTTACTGGCTGTGTAAGAATCTTGGCAAGTGCAGCTCATCATGGTATATACATCTATGACAGTCCAAGAGCCCAGTCCTCTGTTTGCAAAGCAACATGTATACACAGCAGGCCTACTTGTGAAACCAGGGAAGCTGGATGATCCTCTGCAGCATACCTACAATTGCATATGACTGAAAAGAAATCTTATTCACATACCCTTTGGTTGGATGCTTTGGGGAAACCCTGTTAACTCAATGAAGATGCACGTTTTACATTGATGGCCCTTCCTTTTAGCAGGCACAGAGGAGCAACTGTCCCTTTTCAACTCAACATAGGCTCTCCCTCCATCCCAGAGGCTGTTGCTGTTCCCGTTGGTTGTCATTTTAAGATGACAATCCCTTTGGGATGAGAAATCTCCCCCCCAGTCCTTGTTATGTAATCTGCTTTGATTACATAACATGTATACTAGTGTTCAAAAGCAATAGATAAATATTCTTAAAATAATACTTTGTAGAAAAATAGTTTAAGAGATCTGTCTGTTGATTGGAATTGTGCCAAGGCTGGAATGTGTCTGGTATTTCCCTTTTAACTAGCCAGACCTCAGTGCCTTCTCTATCCTGTTCTTGCAGCTGTGTC
Organism: Tiliqua scincoides; assembly: GCF_035046505.1. Lineage (NCBI taxonomy): Eukaryota > Metazoa > Chordata > Lepidosauria > Squamata > Scincidae > Tiliqua > Tiliqua scincoides. Next base: position 40,135,828 of record NC_089827.1, read on the forward strand.
AATCACAAAGATTACCCCTTCAAAGCTGATTACTAGAGGTGGTGCTACTGCCCTGGACTCTCCAGCTACAGGACTGATGATGGAACTCCTGCCCACAGAAGCTTCCATGTGTGTTCCCTGTTTGGGGTCAGTGGATTTTTGTTTGTTTGACCTCTCTGATCCATGGGAAGGAAGGAGGTGAAGTTGAATTCTATTCCAACTTGGAATGAAATTTAAAACTATAGGGGAATGCTTGGGGCAGTAGAAGATAATGCCTGCCTCATGTTTTAAAGGAAGCATTGCTGAGGTTCATATTTGGAGCAAGGACATAAAGATTTTGACAACACCTCTACACATCACCACTTGGGTAACCAGAATCAGGCCACCACTTGCTGACCCCTACAAAGCCCTTATATGAGTTTTACACTGAAGGAACCATCTGCTCTCCCTTTACATCCTGCCCATCTCCTACCCTGAGTGCTTCTCCATGTTTTGGGAGTTACCTACTATTGAGTCTCTCCTCACCCCACTTTCTGCTAGAACTTTTCCAATAAGTGGGGGAGTTGTAGAATAGCTGTGTGTGCCCAATGGCACAGGAAAGGCACCAAGTGGCTGGGTCTGTTTACATCTTTAAAAAAGAGCAATTGGTCCATTTGTTTTGTAGACATATTCCGTTTACTGTGAATTGCAGATTCAGCATACTGGTTTGTTGCAGATACTCAGATGTCAAGACTTCAAAAGTGTATTTAAAAAAAACAACCAAACAACAAAAACAGATTCAAAATCACTCTTTGCCTGATTTCACTCTATTTTTAAAAGCCCAAGTGAATGTAAACAAGAGGAGGAGTTGCCCTTTGGATAGTGTTACACCATCTTCCCTTTAAAAAAAACAAGAACAACACATGAAAGCAGAAACAAATAACTGGTTTCAAGCCTAACTGCATTTGAGAATGGACTACAGAAATCTAAATAAAAGTAAACTGAGTTGCCCATTTCATCTCCTCTATGTACTGTATGGTGTAAATGCTGCACATCTTATAATAAGTAAAGTCAAGCCAACCTAACAATTTTTACCCTTGTGGTTGCTATGTACAAATCAAATAATATGGCTGTAAAATAAAGACTTGTGGGGGGAACCTGCGGGAAACAGTGCATGATCCATTCTGTCTCATGCAGATGCTGCTGTGCTCATGGAAGAAGACTGTTAGTGCTCAAAAGATTCCTTTTTCCTCCCTCCCCCAACCCAGCTAACCTTCATCTCCACATCCTGGAATATAAGTAACTTCCACACAGGGCTGCAGGGACAGTTGGCTGTGTAAATTGATGGTGTGCACAGGTCTCCCCTTGAAGTTAATGGCTTTTGCACTGCAATGCATATGTAACTGAGGGCCAGTGGGAGAGGGAGGAAAGAGTATTATGGAGGCTTTATCCTGCATGCACATGCATCTGTACCCACAGGTAGAGGGATTGTGCCCATGCTTTATTTTAAAGGGAAACTGTAAAATGCACATAGGCTTCGAAGGGCAAATTTAGTGTGCAGTAATGTAGAAAGAAGTGCCACCAACAGAGTGCTCATGTGCGTGCATGTTAATTATGGTTGTTTTATATAAATTAGTTACATGGTTTTATACAAGTGACCTATGTTTGACCCTTAATACCTTTTTTCTCCCTCTTTAAAACTATAAATTTTAATTATCCATTATCAGGCATCTGGTATTTTTTTTTTTTTTAAATCTAATACTTCTCTTGCCACATGCCTAATGGTAATTATGAAACTTTAATATAAAAGTGTGTATTTTTTTAAAGTTGTGATATTGGCTAGTTATAAACTTACAAAACTAAATATAGTACTCTAGCAGGTATTAAAAGCCTTCTACCATAGTAGTGCCTTACAGCTAAATTTTTTTTGTAAAGCTATTTGTAATATATTCTAAAATTGCAACTAACAAGGAAAAAAATGAGAAACGTATCAGTACCGCTGTCATTTGCAGTCATCCAAATTTAGGAAAAAAATGATCCTTTAAAATACAAAACATATTTCAACATTATTGATGCAGTTTTTGACATGGGCAAAGTACAGAAAACAATATTGTCAATGTCAACCAAAGGTAATTCTTCCATGCCTCAATCTAAAGTGCAGAAAGAAAGATTAATACGGCTATTTGGAGCATTCCTCCCACAAGTCCCATGGTAGTGAATGGTATTGGCAAGGAATTAGCTGGGCCCAGTTTCCTTCATTCTCCCTGGCAGTGCTCCTTTCTCCAAAGTGGAGGGATTGTGCCCCCCCCCACCACCTTGGCCAGATAGATAATCCTGTACATGAAATGGATCCTCGCTAATTAATGCCTGTTCACACATGTGCCCAATTCTCACAGGTTTTTCCCTTTTCAAAGAAACGGAAGAAAAAACTAAAAGAAAATTAAAGGAGAGCAGAGTCATGTGAATGAGGTGCCTTGCAACAGTGTAGTAGTGCAAGCTACCAACTTAAAACACTTTGAAACCTGGAGCACTGTCAGGGATAGTGTTTGAACTGGGCTATGTTCCTGTGCACTTGGAGGGGCTTGCACAGAAGACTGTCATGGGGACCATTCTGTGTTCAGTACACAGACAGTGGTAAACAGACTTCCTTGTTTGGACTTCTCCCTTAAAAACCATGTATTTTGGGGATGTGTGTGTTTTTCCACGACCCAGACTGTATTGCTCTGATCGTGCTCATGCACACACTTGGTTCACTTGCAATGGCACATGCATGGGAGGTGTGCACAGTGGATGACACTCCTCTTCTGCAGGTTGAACTTGGCTTTGCTTGTATATGCAATTTGCAAGAACTGATCAGTAGAAGTGTCTCTAGTTCACAGCATGAGTTTCTTTTAGCAGTAAGGCTCTTGTGCTAAGGCACTACTATTTAGATGAATATTTTAAGACTGATTATTAAATACAGTGCTAATATACATGGTTTTTAACTGAGATAATGCAAAATAAAAAACAACAACCAAAAAAGGCCTTTTGGTAGACAAACATAAATATATATATATTAAAAAAAGAAAGGGACAAATTTAGCACTTCCGTTTTAAAAACCGAGTTGGTCCAGCTCACACATGGCTTCCTTAGGGCTCTTTGTCAAATTGTCTCAAACCTGCTGAAAGAAAAAGACGTTAAGGGGTTGCTTGGAATTGCCAAAATTGCCATATCTTTGGCCTTACTTAAGTAATTATGGATTCCCAGGGTTATATCGGAACATGTTGATTTGGGGTTGTATTACTAATCCAGCTATTTCTGAACAGGCTCATGTCTCAACATGGTCTTTTTGTTTCCTCTCTGTGGTATTTAAGTGGTTTCTGCTGAGTTCCATTTGACTTACCTCTACATACTCCTAGCTCTACATACTCCTAGCAATACCCACTATACTGGTTGAGTGTTAATTTATTATCAGCAGTGGGGGGAAAAAATCACCCAAGTATGAAGGCAATAAAAAGGAGCTCTTTTGCTAGAGTTTAGATTTGATTCAACCTTACAAGATAAGGTTGTATAAGTTACAGAGCAAGTATTATTTTCAGTGCAAACAACTGCAGCAGTGCCTATGGAACAGGCTGTCACTGGATTTTGTTGATGGCCAATATTGTGAAAGTGATTGAAGATAAAAAAATTTTTTATCTGATAGGCTATAAGGGATTTAGTATGGCAAAAGCCAAGAGCAGTGGTGGATACACTAAATCAACACTAAACCTGGAAGCTGCCAACCAGAGAAGTGCAATAGCAGAGGCTGAGCCTACAACACTGTTTGACAGAACTGGAAGTGCATAAACTGCATTATGTGAATTTTATGGGGAAGGAACTGGAGGTGACTTCTGGTTCGTGGACTTCCAGTTGCTTCTTCAGGCCATTCTGAGCCTGTAGCATGAACAGGATGAACAAGAAGAGGCCTCTAGGCCTCCCAATAAGGCATGGAGACACTACCAGGAGCATTGTGTCGCAACCCCCTGTGAAAGACAAGGTGGTTCACAGCACTGAAAAGTTTGGGAACTGAACTGCTGCTCTAAAGCACATGAAGAAAGATTATTAACTTGAGCTCCTGTAAGTGACAGTCATGCATTTCTATCCACTATCAGAGGAGGGGTAATGTGGTAGACTAGCACCAGGACCCACTTTTTAGAATGAGAATCTGTCAGGACCCACTGGAAGTGATGTCATGACTGGAAGTGATATCATCAATCAGGAAAATTTTTCACAGTCCTAGGCTGCAATCCCACCCACCTTTACTCAGGAGTAAGTCTGATTTACTATCATTGTTAAAACATAGACTTAGTAGCCTGTTAAAAGTACAGAGCTGTAATACTTCCCCAAATGCAGTCACATATCATGGTAGCATCAACTCTAATATATAAAAATAAAATACTGAAATGAATGGGGACCCACCTAGTAGGTCCCGACCCACCATCTGAGAAACACTGGGGTAAACAAACTCGATCTAACACAAGCTGCTACTCCATCTCATTAAAATTATTTTGAAATTGTGAGCTGTCTTGGCATAAGCACTCCTTTGCTCATAACACCACAATTGTAATCAATTTATCACATAGTTTATAACATGATTAGAATGAAATTGAAAAAATTCAGTATGGTTCTTGGTACTGAATCCACTGACAAGTTTCAGGAGTTTCATCTCCTGCCATGTGCTATATGAGAAAAACAGAATAGCTGCATGAAAAAGATTCACTTTGGAGTTTAATATGTCTCACAATCAGATGTCAGAGGTATATAAATTAGGCTGCAATCCTAACCACACTTTCCTGAGAGTAAGCCCTATTGAACAAAATAGGACTTACTTCTGAGTAGACCTGGTTAGGATTGTGCCCTTAGTCACTTTAGGTGCCATTATACACCTCATAGCTATGCCTTTAATTTACCATGACACTTGTCCATTAAAAGAAAAAAAGTTTCACATATAACTATCTTGGCCATAGCTACAATAAAAAGAGGAGGTGAATGTTTACTATGTGGCATCAGTTGAATCTTGATGCAGAATGCTTGTCTACAAGGCTCCAACATCAAGTGTGACAGATACCTCTGCCTTGAATATCATCATCATCCCTAATATTTCAAAGTTTATGAACAAAATCTGTAGAATTTCATACATAAGATTTGACTTGAGGTGCCTTGATTTCCCTTTCGAGGCAATTTGCATCACCAGCTATAATTAGATGAGCTGCAGTTGAAATCCATTTTTATGTATTTTTGGTAGAATTTGATAGAGATACACTAGAGCAGTGTGGGTCCAATTGTGGGTCAAGACCCACTAGGTGGGTCATGAGCCAATTTCAGGTGGGTTGCATAGAACCTAGCCCAGCTGCCATTGAAAATACAGAGCTGAAAATACAGGGTACAGAGCTGCTGGGCAGGGCGGGAGAGAGGCAGGATGCTTTGCCCTGAATAGGTGGGAAGATGAGGCACTGGAAAGGGGGAGGGGGTTGTGTGGTTGGAGAAGTGTGTTCAGCTTTGACTTCCGATCTGGAACATTTTAATTCCAAGCTATGCAAAATAAAAGCAAGAGCACATTCTGTAATGGGACCTTTGTCTGATCAAGGCTTAGGTTTGATGCCTAAATTGATGGTGTCACTTCTGGCCATGACAGCACTTCCAGGTTAATGACATCACTTCTGGTGAGTCCTGACAAACTTATTCTAAAAGGTGGGTCCCAATGCTAAAACGTTTGAGAACCACTGCACTAGAGGGCATACACATACAATCATGAACACAAAAACCAGTCTTTTCACACTTACCATTGGTCTCTGACTTTTTCCCTGTTGCTGTTACCTGCATGGAAAAAGAGTTACACAGGCTGAAAGGCAGAAAGATAGATATAAAATATATCCTTCTCTAGTCATATAAATAAATGAGAGGTTCTGGGGCTCATCCTACCTGAAAGTCAGTCTCTCAGGGTCCACCCCTCTCATCAGGGGGCAGGGTGGCCTGATCAGCTCCTTCCTGACTAGCTTTCCTTTCAGAAAGCCAGATCATTCTGGGTTACCCTGGAGGTGGGGTTGGGTAAGGCATGGTCTAATAAATGGCCCACAAGCCTGGACCAACTGTGAGGCAGGCTGAAGGCCTCATCACACTACATCTTCTTCCCGAGCCTGTTCAATGGCAGTAGGGGCTGGTCTGGCAGAGTAACATTTTAAGCAAGATTAGTCCTGAGCTTAAAATGTTACTCTGCCAGACCAGCCTCTACTGGCATCGAACAGGCTTGGGAAGAAGGTTCCTGGAGCAATTACTCTAGGGAGTGCTCTACTCTAAGGACTCTGCAGCCTGTCCTATTCTCTATTCCAGATGTCTTCAGTAACATGAATGTTTGCCAGATCCAGTTGTAAAAGGCACAATGACGAGTTCACAAAGGCCTCCCGGCCAGATGACATTCAAGTGTTTCAGACCTTTTTTGGAGTCCAGGCATTTCACCTGGACTCTGAAAATGGGTGTGAAAAACAGGCTGCCTGGAATCTTATAACCAGACACCAGTTGCAGAATTCTCCCTTGCCTGCTTCCCGGTTGTTCATCAATGAACATAAGGAACTGCTTTGTCAGCCCTTTGGTCCATGTCGCCCTGAACTGTCTATATTCACTGGCAGACATTTATCAGTGTCTCAGGCATAGATCCAGCCCTGCTAACAGACAAACTAACTAAAGAGGCTAAGGATTGAACTAGGACCTTTCTGAATGCGAAGCATAAGCTGTACCATACAGTTATGGTTTCTCCCAAAGGGAGGATGGATAAACATTCTCATAGTAGAAGACAGTATGAGAATACACCAGCAGCATCCAGCCAGCCACAGAGTTGTGTCTTGCAAAATGTTACCTTTGTGGTAGAAGCAGTCTTTTCCACTGATTGCTTCTCCCAGAGATTGCGTTTACCAGATACATCGCCAGGCTTTAAGTCCTATTTCAAACAGAAACCATAAATCAAGAAATTTGAAAAGAAAGTAATTACTGAGATCTGAATTCTTTAGATCTACAAAGACTTAATTCATACACACAAGAGATGATCTTTTAGTCACTTACTTAAATAGTCCCACTGAAGCCAACAGGACCGCATGGGTGGAAATGTTGCTAAGACTGGGACAGGAGAATCATAAGTTCAGCAGCTTAGCAAGGTTGCTTATAAACAGATTTACCTGGCCAGCTTAACAGAAAACAGCCAATCCAAGAGAAGCATAGAACAGCAGGTATCTTTACAGGATTCCAGCCAAGGAGATGATGGAAGAGAGAAGAGAAAGAGCAACCGACTGAGAGAATGAATTGAGGGAAAGGACAGGTTAGTCTTGATCTTTCTACAAACTACTGCACAATCTACTTACATAATGTAAATACTATATATATTGTATAGTACATGAAATTTGCCTCCCTGTGAACTTAAAACATCCATCTGGTATTTTGAATGGAGATGGGCAAGAACATATTTTGCTTTACTGCCTTGCTGAACCAGACTATAGCCCAGAATGCTCACAACTATGGCCATCTAGATGTTCCTGAACGCAGGGACTAAATGGCAATTGCCACCAAATCTCCTGTTGCTTGTCCAAATCATCTTGTCACTTAAGATATTCCGCCTTAGAACATGTAGGTCCTGTACTTAACTATCACAGGGCGTAAGCCTAACCCCTTATCTCAGTGCTTTCCAGCACTGGCATAGCAGTGCCAGTGGGACGTGTGCTGCATCCTGCAGTTGGGTGTCACTCACAGAGGCTCCTCAAAGTAAGGGAATGTTTGTTCCCTTACCTCAGAGCTGCATTGCCCTTATGTCAGTGCTGGAAAGCACTGACGGGCAGAGCGCCCAGGTTCAGTGGCACCGAAAAGGGCTGCTGCCAAATCCTGCTCCTCCAGCGCTACCGTGGGAGGTTCCTCAGGAGAAGGGGACATTCGTCCCCTTCCCCCAAGTAAGGTGAGCAGCCCCGCAATGGGACTACTCACTTTACCACCAACCAGATGGTCAGCAGTAAAGGCACTCGTGTAGGGCGCGCAGCCTTCCATGAGCGCCCTGGATCCTGCACTCGGCTCCGCAGATCCTCCTCCCAGCCACCCCCCAGCACACCTTCCGCCCGCCCCCGCCGGCCTCCTCTCCCCAGAACGCCTCCCCCACACCTCAGTCCACATCCCTGCCTCCCATTCCGCAGTCCAGGAGACTGCTGAGCCGCGGAACTTGGCCACTGCCTGGCGCTAGCCCAGCACTGGCTGGTGCTGGGCTAGCACTGGCATGAGCTTGGCAGTGAGCCCGGCAAACGTGCCTTATGGCACGTTTGCAACTGTGGCTGGCAGCATGGAGCCATGCCGCCAACTACAGGATTGGGCTCTTAAGAGGTTAGGATTGTGCCCACAAGGAGTAAGAACTTCTAAAATACAAACTCCATGCATTTGTCTGGGTGTATACCTATCCCCTTTCCCCTGGGGGCTGGGGATAAGAATAGGCCCTCAGTTTGGCTGTACTTGTCATAAGAGGCAACTAAACAGCCACCGGGTAGATGGGACTCGTCAGCCTGGGAAGGCAGCTCATCTGAGAGAAGGAAAACTCTGATCCCAAACCTCCACTGCCTTGTGGCTACATCCAGTTATGGAAAAGGCTTCAGGAGTCAACCTCGAACCGGAGTCCCTGAGGCAGTTCATGGCTGAACACAGTCACGTTCTGGCAACTCCTGCGACGCCGCTGGAACCAACCGTATTGGCCTTTGCCTTTCCATTGGACCATTTCAGCGACGTGGAGAGGGGGGATTTGCTGCATGGGTAACAGCCTATCCTCCATACCTACTTTACCCAGGCTTCGCGCACTGGAGAGGACACTCTGTTCCAGAACCACCATTCAGAGCGTGACACCATAGTCTTCCAAGACTGAAGGATGCCAACAACATACCTATCCCCTGCAGGACCACACAGCACTGTTGCCCCCAGCTTTTGTTGGTTCTTTGTTTCTGCCATATGCAGCCCCAAGGCACAGTCCCCATGATGGTTATACAGTGCATATACAGTGCCTCAGGCCTTCCCCCCCCCCCCCAAAAAAAAATTCAGAGCCATTAATTGCATGGTAATGGAGCAAATTCAAAGTTATAAATTTTGAAGATTTGTGCTTTGCTGGCTCCCTCCATTTCCAGTTTGGTGCAAAAGTATCATGGTGCACTGAAACTTGACAAACTTTGCTAGTTCATAATGATCACGCTGCCATGCAGAAAGATGGTGTGGCTGCCTTCTGCCTGATTCTTGTACAGAGCATTAAAGCTCAGATACGCTAAGCCAGCAGTTCTCAAACTTTTTGGGAGTCCCAAGGTAAGTCTTTGATGAGGAAGGGGTGAGGGCAGCGAAGTGATCTGCAGGATCACATAGCTGATGGGGGTGTAAGGGGGTGTTTATATTCACGGAGGGCTGCTGCAAGCTGCAGGAGATGCGGAGAGCCCCGCGCAGCCTCCACAAGGCTCCCCGAGGCTTGGAATGTTCAAACAGAGCAATCGCAAAGCACGTCCCAGTTGCGTTCGCAAACAGGAACTGCTTTGTACTGCTTCACTGCACCAAGCATTTGTCCAGGCTGACTGCTATCCAGTGAGCTCAGTTGCTCTTCAGAATAAAGGAGGACAGAGAGAAAGCAGCATTAGCTAGGTTAGAAACAGTGAAGCCTGAATGCAGAGCCACAACTGAGCTTGTTGAAGACAAAAGGAACAAATGAAAAATGTTAGTCATCGGTGTGAAATCAAAGAGCGTGAAAGTAGGGCACGTCTATGAAAGGTTACTGCCAACCAGCAGGGGTCAGCATCAGGCAGCAGTATCAGCCCCAGTGTCCCAAAAGGGAAGACTGCCACTGCTCCTTGCTTCATGCCTTACTTTTCTCTCCCACCCCAAGCTCTCTTCTCCCCAGGAGGGTAAGAGATAAAGTGACTGTTTCTGTCCCTCCTCTTTGCTGCTGCCTGCTTATCTACTAGATCAGGGGTGTCCAAAGTTTTTGGCAGGAGGGCCACATCATCTCTCTGACACTGCTGGGGGCCGGGGGGAAAAAGAATTTACATTTCAAATTTGAATAAATTTACATATGTTTACATAAATGAATATATTAAAGATGGACTTATATGAATGAATGAAGGTCTTGCAATAGCTCAAGGCCTATAAAAGGCCTTGCACAAAGCAAGACTGGCCTTTCCTTTTCTGCTGCTACTGCATCACAGACGTGAAACAGCAAGCAATGGAGGGAGTCCTCATCCCACAGCTCACGCGAGAGGTCAAACAGTTGCCCTCATGCTGAGAGCAGTTGCATCAGGCCAGTGTGGGCTCCAACAAATCACTGGAGGGCCAGAGGCTCATTGGAGACTGGGAGCTCCCTGAGGGCTGCACTGAGAGGCCTCGAAGGCTGCAAGTGGCCCCAGGGTCGGGGTTTGGGCACCCTTGTACTAGATCTCTGAGCCGCAGCCATGCTAAGTGAAATGGAGGAGCTGATGCTGCCATGAACAGTGCAGGTAAGTGGGAGGACAACTGGAAGGAGGACCTCCCCCCCATGTGTCTTGCCTGAGGATCTACCCTGTATCTCAAAACCTGGAGCTTCTGAGTGTTTCCTCAGTATGCAGCACTGTTCTGTTGGGACTGACCTTTATAGTAAATCATCAACATTCCCCATTCCCCCCCCCCCCACAAGCTGATGAGCAAAGGATAAGCTATTGAAAGTGAAGAAAACACAAACAAAAAACTTACTGAAGGTTTTGGAGCAGGTGATTTGTTGTTTTCTGGAGTCTTGGTTAACCACTCATTGATACGACTGGAGACACCAACCTTTAGCCCGGCGGTTTCCTGCAAAATGATGTACTTCAAATTTAGAGACATCCTATGATTATGAATGCTACAGCGTTTGTAAATGGGTTTGAACCATCAGCCTTCAAGCTCAAGCAGTCTCTATGAAGCCATATGCTAGAGCAGACTTTGGGCCTGTTGCTCTTTTTGATGTTGGAGATGCAGCCCAAGGCTACAATGCCACATTTGTTAAGGAGTTGTCCTCTTGGCAACACTTGTTGGCATGAGGATGCTAATGTAATAAACTATACTATTCAAAATCTGGAAAAGCTTCCCTTTAAAACAGCTATTCAAGGTTATATTTGTAGCAAACTAGGTGATACCTAAGCATCATGGGTGGTTTCTCCTAAGAGCACTGCTAAAAGCTAAGAATTAGAATTAATGGCTTGAAAGTCAAGAATTAGGGCCACATGAGAAGGTAATGCACTGTAAATATAATTCCTCAGGCACCTTTGAAAATGTGGAGAGTATATCACAAAGCATGAGACAGTGTACCATAAGAAGACAGAGGATTTACGGATATCATTCAACACCCCATTTCCTATTTCTCTAGACCCTCCGTATATCTTCCTCTATATTATTTCATTTATGTTTGTTTTAGTCTTTTCCTCATGTTACCATGTCAGTGCTTATTGGGAAGAAGACCTGGAAGCAGGAAGTGCCCCAGGGAAGCATTTAATGGAACACTTTTTTCTATGGTTTTTAGAAAAATTAGGAAATGTCATAATAAGCCGTGCATTAAAAAAAGATTAGTGTACCCCAAAGTTATGGGAGGTTTTGCTTTCTTGGTTTAGCTATTATTTCTTCATGCCATGACATTATCAAAGTGCACGTGTTCTACAATGCAACATATGTAGAAAAAGACAGATCCCTGCCCTGAAGAGTACACTGTCTAATTCCACTGTCAGGGAGGGGGTGACAGAAAAGAAGGCAAAGGTCAAGGGCCATGAATATGCTGCATTTCGGCCTCAAGGTAGAAGGGCTAACGCAATGGTCTTTCAGCCCTTAGGCATCTTGCTATTTGGAACCCAAGTGGAAACACCCTAACATCCAATCCTGAGCAAGCAAGATTTATCTGAAGGGGGAACACATACCTTGTTGGGCGTCCCTGGACCAGAGGGTGATGAGAACACATTGCCTCTCTCCCACATGCTCTTGATGTTACGAACACCCTCAGCATGAACTGGGAGGTCCGAGGCAGCAGGTTTGGCAGCCTTTGTAGACTTGTTGCCCTGCAGGGAACAGAGGGTCAGTCACACTGCAGGTGCATGGAGAACACTAATCTATAAAATTTCACAAGGAGTGATGCCAGAAAGGGGACCCTTTGCCTGTACAGTCTCCTCGCTTTTGCATATCCTGACCCCTTTCTTTATCCTTTTCCTTTTGACATCCTCCTCATCTTCTGCTCCAGGTCTGTGATCTTATCCACAGGACCTTTTAGAGTGCTAGGCAACAGGTCAGGGTGCAGCACAGAGCATGCCTCTACTTTTTAGCAGGGCTTCCAGGGAAAAAATGCTTCACATGAAGACAGTTTTTAAGGTGCCCTGGTGGCAAACTGTTAAAGATGTCATAGGTCAAAACCAGCACTTTGTATTGCGCTTTAAATTACAAAATTGAGCTGGTGCTTTTGTCAGACACCCAGAAGACATGTCCTCTCAAAATATCACAAGCTCACATCCTAAGCCCTTATGACAAGGCAGGGTACAAAACTGAATAAAGAAGCATCGGTCTCACCAAAGCTTCCAGCTTTATTTTATGGCATGTAACCATGGGCTTGTAAATTGTGTGTGTGTGTTCAACAGGGTTGGTAACGCCTGTTCTGTATATAGCTGTGTTTCTCAACCAGTGGTACAGGTACCACCAGTTGTACATGAGATGGTGTCTGTGGTACTTGTGGGATCCCTGGAGCCCTGCCACCCAGCAGCGAGACCAGGAACGCAACATAATAAACTGCGGTAGGAAGCCTCAAAGCATGCTTTTCCATGTTCAAAAAAAGCCCTCCCACCTCCCCTGAAAGTCTTACTGGTGTTTATCACATCACATCTGGCCTCCCAACCCAGAAGTAATTGGCAATGATGTCACTTCGAATAGGTGGACTATGTGAAGTGGTACAGTGGAGGACAAACACTGATATACCTCAGAAAGTCCTGGGGATCTATTCCTGGAACACTGAGCACTGTCTGAAACAGCACTATAGGAGATGTCACTGAAGGAAACTGGCACTGATTGGCCAGAATGCACGGCTCTCATTGGCTGCACGAGCAATCAATCGACCCAGGACAAAGCATGCTGTAACTAAACACTGCTAAAGGAAACAGTGTTGTCATAGGTATTATATAACTGTATTATACAACTGTAGGTATACAGTTGTGTAATTAACATTATGTTATTGAAATACAAGCACATGTTAACAAAAGGGATCATTGGGGAATACAAGTGTTGCTTGGACCTAAAGATCATATTGTGTGTCCCTATCAGCAGTAGCTAACAAGGCAGTGTCTGCAGTGGTGGTGAGCTCACCTCAATTGCACTTGTGTACTGCTCCAGCCTGCTGTCAATCTTGGAGACAACTGGGGTTGCATGAGTGGGTTTCATACCACTGTGCAGAAAAAAGCAATGACAGAAACCAGTTGATTACTATCACTGAACTCATACAGTGTTGCTGTTCACAGAAGCAAGGGATGCTTACCTCTTCTGGGCGGATTTGTTCAAAAACTCTGCACGTTCCTCTATCTAGAAAAAAAAAACAAAAACAAAAGGAGAGAAGGAAATCAGCAAATTGGGGCTGCAAAAGGTAGTAGAATCTGATGTAAACGGAAGAAGCTGAATGGTCTTTAGGGATGCAATGCAACAAACAGGGAAAAAAAGTACACAACCCCACCATCACAACCAAGGAGGTGGTCATAATCTTTTCACTGCAAGGAAGTCACTTATAGGCAGAATTCTGCACTTCTGCAATCACAGTTTTTAGCAGAAGTCCACTGAATGACAGACCTGGAGTCAAGTGACAGTTTTTAAAGTTGGGAAGGGAACTGTGCAAAATGGATGAAGAAATTCCCTGGAGCACCAGTTTGGAACTACTGGCAGAGGAAGAAAGTGGTTGTTCCAGTAAACATCAGTCTCATTCCTCTTGCTCCTCTTGTCAAGAGCGTTTAGCAATACAAGTGTGCTGTGACATCTTTGCACTGTGAGTTTGACCAAGCTGAGATAACAGTGGCAGTCGGAAATTGCTCAGAACCCAGGTGAAGTTATTTAAATGTAAGCCAATTTAGGCCCATGGATTTCCAAAGGACTGAGGGTCCAGTCCTAACCAACTTTCCAGTGCTGGTGCAATTGCAGTGCAGTCCCTAGGTTAGGGAACAAATGTTCCCTTACTTTGTGGAGGCTTCCATAACTATCCTCTCACCACAAGATGCAACACACACCCCATTGGCACAGCTGCACCAGGGTTGGAAAGTTGGATAGGATTCCTAAACCATTCCAATTTCATGAATTTTGACTTCAAAGGGTGGAGCCCTGAGTTTTCCATCCTTTTCCTGAACAAAGGGCGACACTCAAGATTTCTTGTCCCAGGGTCCAAACGCATCAGCAGCCTTGTTTCTGCATTTACCCCCACAATTGTTCCCAGAAACCTAGTCCCTCTCAAAATTCTCAAGTTCCATGGCACAGGGTAAATCAAACCCCTACCAGTTTGCATTCACTTGCACATTGCAATCCACTTTCAGAATTGGGACATTCGAATTGTTGCACAAACTAGAATGCTGGAATTGCAGAATTCTCAGAACTCTGCCTATAAACTGGGTATGTTTGTTTCATATATATTTAGTCGTACAGAATTTCAGCTTCTAATGTGCTGTACTGATTTTCACAGCAACAAGATGGCAGTACAACACAGATGGAGGTAAAGAGAAGTGTAAACGCTAAAAAAAATTGCAAACAAATTCCTTGTCAATATCTTCCAACTCTTACAGCTGTTTCAAAAATGACACATTTCCTTCTTTTGTATTACAATATTCAATTTTCATATTACAAATAGCACCTCTATGTAGGAAAAACATGACACACGTATGACCACCACACAGATGACTATTTTGCTACATGCATGCGCTAGAAATTCAGGAAAAACTGCAGAAAAAATGTATGAATGTGTAATAATCATGTGACAATTTACACAGCTGGTTTGCTTTTTCCTACACAGAGAAAAAAAGTCATGTGAGCAAATCCATCACATTTGAAATGGCCCTCAGAAGTAGTCATTCATCAGCCACTGGGCAGCAGTATTCCCCTTAAGGGGCAGGTTGTTTAATCTTTGATGCACATAGCCTGATTTTTCCTGGTAGTTTTGTGAACCACCCAAAATTGGGTTGTGACCCACTGGTGGGCCACATGCTCAAGAGTTTGAGAACCACTGCCCTAGCATGAAAAGTTCTTTAAAAGTATTGATCAAATCCAGCACAAAACTATGCAAAGGACTTGGAAACAAATGTCACAGCACAAACCAAACACTGCATGCTCACAGCTAGATATATTAAAACACATACGGTAAACAGAATTACAAAATAGATCTGCAAAACAAGATGAAAAGCAGGGTAATTAACACCAATAGCAGAAGCTCTCATACTTTCCCTGAAACAGGAAGTGGCCCTTGTAACACACAGGCTCCTTTGGTTCTGTTTCTCCCAGCTGATATCCTATTTGGTACAAAATGAGAGAGTGCAACCCATGGCCCATTAAAATCAGCAGCAAAACTGATGTTGATGGTTCTGAATGGTTTGCACAGAGCCTTAGTTTGTTTGCAAGCAACATTCAGCCCATTCCAGGATTCACAAAACACAAAAGAATACGCCTCTGGGAAGCAAAAACTGAAAGCTACAACAGCTGATTTACACCCGATAATTTTTCTGAGAAAGCTGAAAGCAAACTCAAAATGTAGATCTGGCTGACAAGGCGGAAAACAAGGCAGGGCAGGTTTTTTTGTCCAGTTGCAAGGACAACCACAAACAGTACTTAAGATGAATACGAGGCCCTTTTGTCATCATCCCTCCAAAAGCCCCTGAAACGAGGCACAGAGATGTGATTACCCTGTTGCCTCAAGATAGCCCTTTCTGAGGAGCAGGCTGTAAGCCAGTTAGTCAAATGACAAATTATGTATTTCCAGGCATAGAAAATATCCATCTTCTCTTCTCTAGACAGTGGTTTGGGAGCCAGAAGTATATTTTGTCACACAACCCAGTCCCGTCAAAGGCAAAGGGTGTTACGCTGCCTCAAAAGCAGAGATGAGGCTGCTGTCAGTTATGATACAGAAAGTCACAACAAAATCCACACAAAACCTTAAGCAACCCTAGATGAAGCAATTGAAAGGACAATTTAGAAATAGCAGCGAGATGCAGTGGAGAACAGCAGTGTCTTAAAATTCTTCCAGAGTTAGCAAAAAGGGAGTCCATCAAATGGATTCTAGAATGAGGCTGCCAATTCTTTTCTGTAAGGGCTCCTGTGTCTTCTACAGCTGTGTGACAAATGAATAAAGCAAAGCTTTCTCCATCACTGCATGCTAGAAAAAAGAATCCACTTGAATTGCTGCTTGCCACATAGCTGTTAATAGTGCAGGAGTCCAGATACACATAATGCTGGTGACCCTAAGCATGTCTGTTAGGCTCAGGACTGCACTAACCAGCAATAAAGATTTCGCACACACTTTACTGTGACTTAAGTGTTGATGAGATCACCAATGGCCACTTAAAACGGCTTCATGGACCCAATACAGCTGGACGCGCGCGCGCGCGCGCGCGCACACACACACACACACACACACAAAATTACCTTCAGAGAAGAACCCTTAGGGGTGAAACACTTAAATGGTTTCTTCTCATCGGTCTGAGTGTCCTCCGGCATCTTCTGGCGTTTTTCAGCAGCTTCTGCTCTTCTTCTCTCAATTTCTTCCTTCAACCGCCTTTTCTCTTCCTAACCAAAATGAGACAATGAAGTGAGACACTTACGCATTTTTACATGCACATCTCTGTCCTACCCAGAAAACGCAGGACAGATAACAAGCATGAGCAGCTCTACAGCTACACCTTCATCCTGGACAAATATTGCCTGGTTATGTGTATCCATTCTCTGTGAACTTCCAAAATGAGGGTAGTGAGGGTCTGGTTGTCAGATTACAGGCGCAATCCAGAGGCACCCTCGGGCCAATGCAAGTCCCTTGCGCCGGCCCAGGAGTGTTGCAAATGTGCTGTAAGACACGTTTGCGCCTCCTTGAGAGGAAGCCAGGCTGACGCTCCAAGAAGTGCCGGCCTGCAGAGACTGACGCAAGCCTTGCGCCGGCTTTGTCTCTGAGCCGGGCTGACACAAGCCACAAAGGTAGGTGGGGAGGAGGCGGGAGGCGGGTGTTCCTGGGAAGGGGGAGGGCGGGCAGTGGGCAGCCCCGGGGACAGGTGGGCAGGGAGCAGGAGGTGGGGCTGGGATCTGGCAATTTTTCCTGATCCCAAACCCTGTTCCCAGGGAGAACGAAGTGGCTTCAAGCTGCTTCACTCTCCTTGGACTTGCGCCACCTCCAGAGGTGGCGCAAGTCCAACGAGACCCATAGCGGCCAGCGGCCCTTACTCACGGGTAAGAGGAAAAGTTTCCCCTTGCCTCTGGCTAAGCTGCTTCTGGCCACTATCCTGCACTGGATGCAGTGCAAGCCTCTTGGCTTGCCTGTTCCAGCGCAGGATAGGATTGCGCCCAAAGTGTCATTTTTAGCAAATGCTAGCATGTTGAATTAGTCTTAGGATAAGACTTAGAAAACTTTACTGGCATATATGTCTTAGGATAAGTTTAATGAATGTCCACATTAAAATTCACTGCCTTCTTAACAATCTTCTAGATGTTGGTTGACCCAGAATATGGCAAATTGCAATTTCTACAAATCTCTGAAGGGACCACTGGCGACGGCCCTCTTAACTATTGTGTTAGTAGCAGGCTATAGGGAGGGCCATGATTTAGCTATTGGTGAGAGTTTGGTGTGGGGCAAGCTGGATTGCATTAAGGGCCTCCTTATGTTTCTCTCACAAACTCAGCATAAAACTAGACAATGACTGTTATGTATACAGTAGGGGGACAAAAGCCCTGGGCACTGCACCCGTGGACCTTTCACGGGCAGTGCAACCACATCGCTGCTGCATCTGCCTGCCCTCTGGAGCTGTTTCGGGGGCAGGTGAAGTCCCGCATGGCGTTCAGTATGTCTCAGAAAGCTTCTGAGGCTTCCAACGCAGTCTTAAGCAGTACTTTTGGTTTACCGGAAAGCCTTAGAAGGCTTTCCAAGTGGTCCTGAATACTGTGTGGGGCTCCACTGCACTGAGTAGGTATCCGGGGGGGGGGGGTTGTGTGATGCAGGTGGGCAGTATCGCGGACCTGCAATCCAGGGTGCAACGAGGCAGATCCATAAGGATGTATAATTACCATTATTTTTCTCGTGGATGAAGAACTTTTCTATTCTGATTCTCCCAACAACCTTTTGACCTGGATTAAGCAGAGATCTGCACAAAACCATAGAGTGAGCTTCATGGCTGAATGAGAATTCAAACTGAGAACTCAAATGCTTAAACCCAACCACTGCACCCATATGTTCCAGGTCGTATGTGCAAAGGTGCTCACGTGCCCAGGTTCAGTAAATTCAGATCCACTCACAAAGGCAGTTCCTATTGAATTCAACACAGCTTGAATTCAACCAATGAAATACATTCAACCACTAAAATTCAGCCACCGAAAAATGGTTCTGCGGAATCAGCCTAATGAAATGCACCTCAATCACTTAAAAATCAGAAAGGAAGTGTAGGTCACTTTGCATATGATGATTTCCTACACAAATATCCTTTCTGGGTAGGGAATCCGCATGTGTTGTCCACTGTGTGTCTATAGCAGACCATAATATGTGCTCTCATCATTTTGACACTGAATCCGCCAAAGGGCTCCTTTGGAAGTCTGTTACCTCCTCCCGAATTTTTCTTTCTGCCTCTTCTTTCTTCCGCCTCTGCTCTTCTTCTTCCAGAATCTTCCGGCGCTCTTCCCGTTTCTTTTTCAGTTCCTCCAGTTCCACAGTTGCCTCCTGTTGTTTCTGCTTCAGCTTCTCAAACTCTTCACTCTCATTTTCACCTCGGCGACGGCGCAGTTCCTCTACCCGCTTGCCTGCCTCAACATGTGATACTGACCTGCCTTCCTCAGCATCTGGGGTGGCTTTGAGGCCAGAACGGCTGAGAAAGAAAGGAACAGGCTATGATTAAAAGGGCTTCAGCTAGTCAGAACTCATCTACCCATGAGGCAGAATGGCAGAAGATGCACCATTCGGGGCAGTAACCCTTCAGCCTGTAGGTGGGATGTCACGGTTTGTAATGCTATGCAGAACAAAACATCCCCCTTGATATCACAAACCAGCACAGCAAGGAGAAAGGTTTTTGCCTAATTCTCTCCCTAATGTGCTTATTTTATGCACGCAAGGAGCTTTTTAGATAAGACAGCATTAAAAACATCTCCCTGACACCTGGAGTCTGAAGTAGTAGAATCCAGAATTCGACCACATGTTCTGAGCAGTGTGCTCACATAGCTACAGAGCACGTGCTTTGCTTTGAAGGCAGCAGGGTTAAGACCTTAGTATCCACTGATCTGGTATCCACTGATTTGACTCACGGATGATACTGAGGTCCACCTTTACATGCCTTGTAGCAAGGAAAAAAGCACCATAATCCAATTTCCCACCTTCGTGCTGTTAAATAATTATAATTTCCTTTCAAAAGATTACATTATTCACCCCATCTAGTGGCTGAGTGCAGTACAGTGTCTATACCAATGGATTCTGGGGTGACAATGGAAGAGCAAGAATCCTGGAAGTGGGTCTTAAGCTATTTTTCCACTGATTTGGTTTTCACTTTTTTTTTTAATCCACTGGGCGTTCCAGAACAGAACCCCAATGGATCGCAGGCACAACCTGTAATATGAAACTATGTTGGTGGGACAACTAAGAAAGAGGAAACACTGATGGCAAAATCTGTCCCCAGCTCTCCAGAGTTCCTACAAGTGTAAACTGACTTGATCAAACTATGCTGTGTATAGCAGTGTGAACAGTGCAGGATTAACATTTGCAACATTAAACCAAGGCTGTAATCAGACGCTTGGCTTAAATAATTTTTGAGCATCTTGTGCACTGTTTATGTAAATGCATGATGTTTTAAAAAGGCAGAAAAGGCAAGGAGAAGACATTTATATCGCAAAGAGACATTCTGGGTAATGACGGCTTTGTATTCCCACTGAATCGAGAGATGCCTAAAGCTTCATAAATCAAAATGCTCTCAGTGTTTCCATTGGCGAAGTCCACCCTATTGCAACTGAGATACCTCAAAGGCAACATCAGACTCAAGTGCAAATACCGAAGCACAACTGTATATCTTACCTAAAGGCATTCTCTATATGTTTAAGTTTATGGGTAGGAGGTTCCCCATTCTGTGGCTTTGAGTCAGGAACACCCTTCTTGCGATCCCAGGGGGCCTTAACCTCTTCTTTTGGTGCTTTGTTCACCTTGCTGTCTTTTATCTGCTAAGAAGAAATTGCCAAAAAAAAAAAAAAAAAAAAAAAAAAAGCCCAAGAAGTTACTTTCACACACTCCAAAGATATACTGACAGGTATTCCTCCCCACTACTGCCAGGCCAGTAATGAGCAAACTCCAGCAAAGGTTTTATAGTTGTAAAGTCTGCATGTTCTTCATTTCATGCAAATGCATTGAGGTTTGCAAAATCTTACATATGCCATCTAGATGAAAGTAATGGAACTGGCCTATATCATCATCAGGCCCGCTTACTGCAGCAATGGCAAATAAGCCATTGCTGCAGTAAGAGGGCCTGATGATGATATAGGCCAGACCAGTCTTCTGGCAATGGCACTCTAGTGCAGGGGTGCCCAAACCCCGGCCCTGGGGCCACTTGCAGCCCTCGAGGCCTCTCAATGTGGCCCTCGGGGAACCACCAGTCTCCAATGAGCCTCTGGCCCTCCGGAGATTTGTTGGAGCCCGCACTGGCCCCTTCGCAACTGCTCTCGGTTTGAGGGCAACTGTTTGACCTCTTGCATGAGCTGTGGGATGAGGGCTCCCTCCACTGCTTGTTGTTTCACGTCTGTGATGCAGTAGTGGCAGCAAAGGAAAGGCCAGCCTTGCTTTGTGCAAGGCCTTTTATAGGCCTTGAGCTATTGCAAGACCTTCATTCATTCATATAAGTTCATCTTTAATATATTCCTTTATGTAAACTTATGTAAATTTATTCAAATTTTAAATGTGAATTAATTCTTTTTTTCCCCCGGCCCCCGACACAGTGTCAGAGAGATGATGTGGCCCTCCTGCCAAAAACTTTGGACATCCCTGCTCTAGTGCATAGTCGAGTACCTTTGCAGCAGACCTCTGCTACACACACCATGCATTGGGTTGGTTTTACAGTCTGGTCTACCAAGTTGGAGAAACTCACAGGAAAGATGCCCTAGTTATGCCACACTGTCTCCTTCCTGCTGCCATCCACTCTACAGGTTGGCCAATGGTGCTCTATACATGACACAGCCAAGCCCAGATGCCCTCCTGCTCTTGTTGAAGCATGGAGTTCTCATTGCCTGTGCTGTAGATTAATCAACTGCATTCTAGAGGATGATGTTATAGAGACATGGAAGCGATATTGCTCACAACAGCCAAAACAATTGATCTACACTGGAGCCATGGTGTGGGGGAAGGAGTACCACAGTTCTGATAAATATTCCCCCAACCCAAAGCTGCTATTTGTCCCGAAAGGGAATTAGAATCAATGGCAGCTTTGCTCTTAAAGCAATCAGTTGGGGGGGGGGCATTTTCATCAGGGCCATGGCATCAGTCCAGGGGCTCTCAAAGTGCAGGTCAAGACCTTCAGCAGCTTGAAAGGATGTTGCAAAGCTGAGAAGAACTAAAAGTAAGATGTTGTTACACAAGTGAATTGTCTGTCTACCTGTGGCTGCACCTCCCTGTCTACTCTTGCCTTTTCCCCCTCCCATGCTGGGTGGACCACTCTGAGACCATTCCACCTCCCTCCCAGGTGAGATGAAGGCCCACTATTCAGGGGCTCGGCCTCTGCAGATTTGAATATCTGTGGATGCCAAGTCTGCAGCTGGAGGGTCAAAGAGGACTCCCCAGATGCAAACAGAAGTACCTACCAGTTGCACCCTGGAGGCCTCCTGGGGCGAAGGAAGGCTGTGTGTGGCCTCCCAGTGCCTCAAAAGCTCCCCAGATGCTTCTGAAAGGCACTTCTGGTTTTATGGTGTTCCCCCATGAATTTCATTATCTGTAGAATTTGGTATCCGCGGGGGGTTCTGAAATGGATCTTCCGTGGATACTGAGGGCGTACTGTATTTTTCCAGGATCACAGTAACAAACAGTTTGAGAACTCATGGGTTAAAACAGTGGTTCCCAAACCGTGAGCCATGGCTCCCTGGGAAGCAACAGAAACCAGCCAGGGGAGCCATGGAATTCTTGTGAAAAACCCACCACACTATACAATGTATAGGACTGTAACCTTAATGGGAAGCCGCGGCCCAATAGGTTAAGGGTCAAAAAAGTTTGGGAACCACTGGGTTAAACTGTCTTCCTCCACACCATGGTCCTGATCGAGTCAGGGTCTGCACTGCTGCCATTTACAGAAAAACCAACAAAAACACAACACACAAATGCAAAGCATGCGTTTAACATCTGGACCGGTTTGGCCCAAACTGAAGCATTTTCCTTTTTCCTTCCAGACTTTGGCCTGGTAATTTTTGGACTCGGATGCAACATCTTTGTGCATTTGTTTTGCTTTCCAGTTCCCCACCCAGAAACACTCTGGGATTAGCATAATTTACAGCCACTCCTGACAGCTTGACCCGGGCCTGCTGAGTCATGCCTGGATGCTAACTGCACAGAGCCCAGCGCTCAAAACCTATTCTGGTCAGAGGGAGCAATTATTCCCCATGAAGAACATCAGTTAGACCTGCAGCCAACACAAACCTAAAATGGCAGTGAATGCAAATGCTCTCCCTACCCTCCTCAGCCCGATACACACCCCTGCTGCTGCCATACACACAGGCTCTCATTGTTTTCAGTACCAGAATCTTTGGGAAAGGAACTGGCCTTGGAGTTTGCCTAATGAATTTTCTTTGGAATATGTCAAGAGGGCTCAGCCACACAATCCTCCTGACAGTAGACTTTTTCAGTTTTCCATCTGTATCCTGCCTTTTTGTCAATGTTGAGAGCTAACGACAATATTGATAGAAGTGTTGTCCATTGTGATGTCCACTGTACAGCATGGGACCCCTTCCCCCCAGGGCTGATTGGAAGAGAGGTGTTTACCCGGGTGTCAGATGGTTGGAACTGTCAGGAGGACAGAAGAGGTGGAGGACGAATTGCTTTGCAGAGACAATTTACTCTAGTTAAGGCCTTTACATTCATGGGGTACATTCATACGGCCCATCAGCATGAGCGTCTCCTGTTCAGTGGCACAGGATGTCCAGTTTGCACCATCAGCCTTGGCAGTTGATTTTGTACTGGCCCTGGTCACCCCTGATGCAGGGCTTGAGTTCCATGTTGTGGAGCCCCCAAATGTGGTCTGGGTTCCTTGGCACCGCGTCAAAAAGTCAGCCAGGTGCTAAGGCTGGCTGTGGGCGGGATCGCTTTTCCCCAGGGGGCTGGTTTCTCCCAGCCTAAAGCCCCAGAGGGTTCTGTCCCTGGGAGCTCCCAGGTCCAGTTCCTGCTTCCCCAGGCTGGGGACTTGAAAGCCCCTTTCAGTTTGGGACGGGGGAGGAAAGGATGTGCCTTTGCCTTGCATGGTCCCCCTCCCTATGCTGCAGACACAGGGAGAGGAGCTTCCTCTGACTGTTGGGCCTTTTCTGAGCCCAGCAATTGGCCCAGCCAACCCATCCCTTCCAGCCATGTGACTGGCTTGAGAGTCTGTGGGATCTTGGGCCCTACTCTTGGGGAGGTCCCCGGCACAGAAGACGGGTTCAGCCAAGACTAAGTAGTACTTGCTACTTAGTCCTGAGGAGACCCCTGCTCCTGAGGAGACCTGTGTCACTGGGGCTAGGCCAGGGTGACAGAAGCAAATAACAAACATGATAAACAGTACTATTATATAAATCAGTGGTTCTCAAACGTTTTGTACCAGGAGCCACTTTTTAGAATGAGAATTTTCAGGATTCACATGAAGTGATGTCATGACTAGGAATGACATCATCAAGCAGGAACACTTTTAGTAATCCTAGGTTGCAATCCCATTCACACTTACCCAGGAGTAAGCTGCATTGACTATCATTGTTAAAAGCATATACATAATAGCCTGTTAAAAGTACAGATCTATAACATTTCCCCAAATGCCATCTTGCACCATGGTAGCATCAAATCTAACATATGAAAAATAAAATATTGAAATGAATGGGGACCCACTTGAAATTGGCTCACGACCCACCTAGCGGTCCCAACCTACAGTTTGAGAAACACACACATACATAGATTGAAGACTACAGATGTAGCCCAGGCTTGTAAATTGTCACTGGTTAGTGAGAGCCACCTCTATCTAGGCCAACAGGAAGGGAAAGATTAAAAATGCTTTGTTCTTTGAGACCACAGAAGACTAGTGTAACTACATGGGCCAATAAAAATTATTACTGGCTAGCAGCTTTTGTGGACTGCTGTCATCCTATTATGAGTAGTAAGCTATATATGCTGGTAACAGGACCCACCACGGGGGACGGGGACGGGGACTGAGCGCCCCCAGAACATGATTTTCCTCTGCAAGCTGGTTTTATTTAGTTATGCAATTTATCAAGCTCTATGATGGAGCTTGTGGAGTGTGCACTCCCAGACCCTGAACAGACCCAAACCTGCTTTGTTTCAGCAAGATTGCTCCACACGTGCTTTCAGACCATGCCTAGGCCCTGTTTAACTCCTGGTGGGAAAGTTCCATAGGGAGAAAAAAAAACTACACAAAGGCATTTGGGAGTCACATCTCCTCCTTCCCACTTGATTGTGTTGCAATTATAAATCACTCATTTCTCTGCTCTGCACAGATTTAACATCAAACCCGATTCTGCACATCTGTCTCTCACATGTATTTTGGCCCTAAAAGTGCATCTGACTTAACTGCATCTGGCCCAATCCTACATAATGCTCCTCACCGCCAATGCATGCTGCACTCTGCGGGGTGGGGACAGAAGTCTCCTCCAGGTAAAGAAACACTTGTTCCTTTGCCCAGGAAAGGACAACTTGTTCCGCTGTCCCACTTGGTCTACCCAGATTGGCACCAACAATTTTGCTGGCTGAAGTCTGAGTGGACCACGGAAAGCTGATCAAGGCCTGGAAAGGAGATAGGATCTTGGCGGTGCCAAGGCTAACGCTGAAGAGTTTGCACTTTCAGTTTGCATTTTCCTGATGCTGTCCAGCAGCCACAATTTATCAATTGATTACCAAATACCCTAAATGTGCCTCAAACTTACAAGGTACAAATGAGACTTAATATTCATTTATATCATCATTCTCACATCTTTGCTTTTTTTCAAAACTTCCAAATCTTCTTGCTCGCTGTCAGCTGAATCCTCACCACTCGTGGGCAATTTAAAAGAGGGGGAAAGGCCCTTTTAAATTCCAAGCCTGTGGTGTGACTCTCCCTTCTTTGATCGCAAGCATTGGTTGGACAAACGTTTATTTCAAGGCTGCCTGTTGATTAGTAGAAAGCCAAAACATATCCATTTCCCCACCAGGTGGTCAGCCTAACAGGGCATCAAAAATAAATTAGTAAGCCCCAACAAGAAACCTCTCTGGATCCCAGATCCTTTTAGGATGCTTAGATTCAATGTACACACTAGTCAGACTTCTGGGACCCTTTCCTCCACTTTTTTTTTTTAACCCAAAGATCCCTGGGGCAGACCCTATCTGAGTGGAAGAAGAGCACAAAGAGAGATATTGCTTAACACATACACACACCCCAGTCCATTTTCAGCTCAGTGTCAGCCACTTCTAGTTGCCTTTTCACCTTTCAGGGGGAGAAAGGGCACAGGAGGCCTTGTAAGCTTTCCCTTATCTTATGGGAAAGGTTCCTGCTTCTCCTCCATCTTCTGTCTATTTCTGCATCTATTCTATCTATTTCTATCATCTTCTGTCTATTTCTCTATTTCTGTCTATTTCCCATTTCTCTAGTCCTTTCGCTCTTGGCAGGATTACTTCTGGTCTGGGAGCCCCATTAAAAGAAAAACAGCTTAGGGGAGGTGTTTTTGAAAAGAAACATGTTGGCGAGAAAAGATTCTGCATGTGCTCTTATCCACCAAGGGAAAGGTAAAAATATTTTCTGTCTGTGGATCCAAAACCTGGAGGATGAGGAAGAGCAGGGGCTCACAAGCCTGTGACCTGTGCCCAAAAAACCCCACATAAGTATTCCTCATAAGTATTCCTTTATCATATTGCAGATCTTGGGTGATGCACAGGAGAGAGAGACCTGCCTTTCTGGAGTGGTGCTCAGAACCTCCCAGAAATGAGCAGGTCCTGGGTCTGCTTCAAAATGCTTCTGCCCCCAACGAACACAGAAGTTCCAGTCTGTATTGTAGTGGGGCTGAACTCTATCCTGCTCCATCCTAACAATTAAGGGTACCTGTTTGTCTATTAAATTGCAACTTCTCACACTATTTTTAAAATCTCAAACAGGTTCCTATATGAAGTCTCTGTAATCTGAATCAGTTAAATTTAAATAAGACTCAGATGGCTTTATTCCTACCTGTCTAAAAACTGGATCAATGTTCTAACACTGGAAAGTTCTTCCTCTTTCTCTCCCTCTGCTGGGATTCCTCAGGGCTCTGTACTTGCAACTCTCTCCCTACACGCTACCCCAGCTGACCTCATCAAATCTCACGCCTTCCAATACCATCTATAGGTGTACAATACACAGCTATACTTATCTATCCATTAACTTCCTCCTTCTTTCCAATCCCGTTTTTCATGGTAGTCTTGACATTTCAACGCAGATGCTTCAACACCATCTCACACTCAATATCTCTAAGACTGAACTTGAACTTATCTTTCCTCCCATGTCCACCTCCCTTCACACTATCCTTATTTAATCCACTCCACAGAACAAGCATGTATGGTCTCGGCTTTGTCTATGATCCCTGTCTCTCCTTTGCTCCCCATAATCACTCTGTCACCAGATCATGTTATTTCTTCCTTACAATATTGCAAGAATCTGGCCCTTATCCCCTTGGCAAAAACTTCAGTCACTCACCTTGACTACTGCAACCTCCTCCTTGGTGGTCTTCCATACACTCATCTGAGTCCTCTTGCCTCTCCCTCCAACACACTGCTGCTATGGTCATTCATCTTCCTTGTCACACAAATCATGTCACGCTCCTCCTTAAAACCTTTCCTTGGTTTCCTGCCCGCCCCAGGATCTAGCACAGTCTCATTGTCCTTAAAGCCCCCCATGGCCTCACCCCTCCCAATTTCTCAATTCTCATATCCCGCTATACTCCTGCTTGTTATCTTCACTTTCCCAGCTCCACTACCTTTTCAAGATCTCCTGCTTCCTTGAACGACTCCATCCGTTCTCTCCTACCGTCCCTTATGCCTTGAACCACCACCTTGAACACCTGCAGGATGCTCCCTCACTCACAGCCTTGAAATCCAATTGAAAACCCACCTTTCCCAGAAGCCTTTGGCCCCATGCCTTGGAGCCCAATCCTATGCGTGTTTACTCAGAAGTAATACTCATTAGAGTCAGTGGGGATTACTCCCAGGAAAGGGTGGATAGGATTGGGTTGTTAGTCTCCAATCCCTGCTGTAACTAGGTGAAACAATCACTTCTGCTTTCCCCATTTACCCCTGCAAGCCCTCATCCCCTTCCCTTCCTCTGTTTACTCCCTTGTGTCAGTTCCTAGATTCTAAGCCCCTTGGGGCAGAGATCTGTCTTTTTTTTAAAATGCCACATACACAGAGGACAGTACATAAATAATAAAAAGCAATAAAATAAAAATTCATTAATTCCCTTTAAAAATGCAAGTACTAGTTGATCAACCAGCAATTCCAACTCCTTAAAAGGAACATGTATCGCATGAGATTTTAATCAAGACCTTTTAATACTTCTTTTGGACAATCCGAGTTCTGTTTGTAGATTTAAATTTAAAAGGTTCTAAAGCTTGTGGCTATTGAGGACCAGGGTTTACAGGGATTGCTTATCTTCTTGTAAACATGAATGCATTAAAAAGGGTGGGGGAGGAGGAACCTCGGCAAAGAGAAAAGAAAAATGCGCTGCTCACGCAGTATGTCTAGCCAAAG
Source organism: Tiliqua scincoides (assembly GCF_035046505.1). Taxonomy (NCBI): domain Eukaryota; kingdom Metazoa; phylum Chordata; class Lepidosauria; order Squamata; family Scincidae; genus Tiliqua; species Tiliqua scincoides. The sequence goes on from NC_089827.1 coordinate 40,163,942, forward strand.
TGGAAGCAGGAAATACCACAAATATCATGTCATGAGAACGCTTGCTTCAGTGCAAATTTTGCAGGCCAAATCTGCACAGACAGAATCTTAAGGTAGTCCACAGGACCAAAACTGTCTCTAGGTGTGAACTCAACTGAAAACAGATTACAGAACCACAAGAGCCAGATTCACATTAACAGAAATCTCATCAAGTGTTAACAGTTCAGTGTCTTCCTGAAACTGACCTAGAGGTGCCAAGATCATCCCTTGGTCACAAGCAATGGGCCATGCTTCCTTTCTTTTTTTTAAGGTCAGGGACTGATCCGAATAGAACTTTTTCCTAAATGACTTTTATAGGTACTCATAAACATACCTTGGAAACATCCCTCCTTTTAAGCATTTCCAGATTTAACTTGATCGGGTGACAGATGTTAGGGCAGCCAGTGAACTGCCCTGGGCAGAACACTGGGTCTGGGCATGGGAGGTCCCTGCCAAACCCTCTGCTTAACCATTATAACAGCACATACCATCATGGCCAAACTGCATGTCACATTAAACACTCGTTGCTTTGATTGTTTGAATGGCAGCTGTAGGGGTGGCCTGAACACTTGTTAAGATTTCAGTGGAGGGAGTACACACTCCTTTCTGCCATGCCATGGTCCCAACTAAACACATGCCCACCAAACTGCTATTAGCTCCAGGATGGAAGCTTCCATTTGGCATGCCTAGAGGCTTTTCCTCCCAGGGCTAACAGCAGTTTTGGGGGCATAATTTTCATTGAGACCATGGTGAAGCAGAAATGGCTTAACTATCCTCTCATGGCAAGCTGTTGTCTCAATCCTTACCACACACCCACAGCTACTATATGAGTTTTGTTGGTTTTTTTAAAAAAGGTCAAACCATATATTTAATGTAATATGTAGTTGACCTTCAGTGGGTGAATCTCTCAGCCCATATGTTATCTCTTAGCTAAAGAATTGGCACAGATCCAACAAGATCCACTGCAGAGCATGAGGCAACTGGAAGGGGAAATAATTCCCCTTTCCCCACCGAAGTATCCATGCACATGCCTTTTTGGCACAGATGCACAGATACAAGAGGAAGAAGAATGGGTAGGATTGGGTTCCCAGTGTCTGAGGTCCAAGTCTAACATTCTGTCCACTATACATCTTAACCCACCCACAATGTTCTGGTTTAAGTTGAGTTTGGTGAAATACAGACATTGTCAAGTGCTATAGGGGCTATTTAAATGTGCTGCTTCTGAGTTGTTTGCTAATCCATCAATTGCAGCTGATCAGTGTTTTGGGCCAGCTTGTTGTCAACATGGTAAAACCAACCCCAAAACAACTGAGCTGGCTATGGCCAAAAGGAATAAACACATTTTAGGAGTACTGTATTGGCAGTCGAGTCACCTGACTGCATGAGAGGGAGAGACAAGACCTGGGACTCAGCTGCAATGTGTTTCTTCCCCCCCCCCCAGAACTGTCCCTGCACACAACATGACCAATGAGGCTGCCCATTGGTTCCCTTAGTTCAGTACTGTTAAAATTGACTGGAAATGGCTCTCCAGGATTTCAGACATGAGTTTTTTTCTCTGCCCTACCTGGAGATGCTGGGCTTGACTTGGGACCTTCTGCATGCATTCTACGGCCCTTCATACAGCAGTTGGTGCACCCAAGCTTACACATTTTCCTCTTCCCTCTCTGTCCCCTTTCCATTTTGATTCAAGTCTATTCAACTGGATGTTATTATTTTAAACTGTATACAACCTCAAATGCATTGGCAGAAATATAGTAAAGAAACAAATAGGCAGTTTCTACATAGATCACAGTCACTTAGAAAGATGTGGATTTCTTCTGGGCAAAATACAATTGTGCTCCACAGAATCAGACACAAAGGGTCAGACTGCAGATTGTACTTCTGGTTTGATCCACCTTGAATTGGGTGCGTGGCTGGCAAGTAGGGCAAAGAGTGAAGCAAACGGACCAATGCTTCATCATACACACAACACAAAATGGCCCAAATCCATGCTACATGTCCACAGAGTACCATGTGACCCTTGCCCCAAGTCTGAGAAGGTGCGTTCCATCCAATATTCCTTACTTACCATACAGTAAAACACCATGGCACCAGCTCCTGTGTTTACTGTAGGAATGCAATGCATCATCACACTTTGTAAGTATTTCTTGTTCAAACAAGAAGAATCAAGAGTCTGCACACTTTATATTATGAAATGGAAATTCATTAGTTAGGTTCAGTTTAAGGGGCTAAAGATGTCTTGGAGTATCCCTGATTAATAACAGAAGATAATGTCAGCAGGAAGTGGAGGGAGAAATTCAAGAAAGAAGGATTAGTTGGTGTCAGTATAGAAACCCAACACCAAATGTTTGCTTGACCTACTGAAGGACCAAACTGAGGACGTTTTTTGAGGTCCATGCTGTCTTTTGAGACAGGAGTTGAGCCTGTCTGATGCTGATAGAATGATATGATAGAATGGCAATTTCTTTGTTTCAGCTGATACCCAGATTCAAGCTAAGGAAATATTCAGCTTGCGAAATGACCCACTTCGCTAAGCAGCCAATTTCAGGTCAACCCATGTCTTAGCTTGAGGCTCAGATCGTAGGCTCTGCAGTGGGTGCTCTTGAGTTGGGCAGCCACTTTAAGTTGTACATGCAACTTTGAATGTTGCTGAATGACTCCCCTAAGGTCATTATGAATGTTCGGAAATGTGGGCATTTTGTATCTTCCATACACATAGCGCTCTCTTCTAACAATAATTACCTCCTCTTTCTTGAAGCCTGGTCGCAGTTTCTCATCTTGAAGTTTTTCCTTTTTAGCTCCTTTCTCTTCCCCCTTTTGTAATATTTCCATAAGATGAAAACATCAATTCTGTGGCAAACCCTAGTGCATTTCTGCTGCGTCAACAAAGCTGTGCTCACATACCGCCTTGTCCTGTGTCACAGCAGCCGTGCACACAACTCTCTCCAGGTGGCACAGTGGCGTCCACATTCCTCCTGCACCTTCGTGCGGCCTCCTCCACTTTGATGTGCCCGTGTCCTCACGTTTCCCAGCAGCGTGCTGGCTGTGATTGGTTCTAATAATCATGGGTGCTCATTCAGTAGTCACACCACAAATATTTGCTGGTGCTCATCCATGGCCCATGCTGTGCCTTTGTACTTTGTAAATGCGCTTGACCATTGACCTTTGGTCAACCAACAGCCACAGAAAAAGAACGCAAAGGTGTAGTGAGAATTTCAGATCATGCACACATTTCTGTGAGAAAAACTTAAGAGACAAGAATGGAGTGACTTAACTATGTGATGTGAACTGACCATGTGATAGGTAGGCAGAAGCAAGAAGCTTAAGTACAACAGAAATAAAATTCTGGCAAGAATTAGTAGACAAGAGTGCAGAGACACAACTGTGAGTGAATTCCAATCCAGCTTTTTTTCTGTAAAATGCATTACATTTCCTACAACACACAGGCAAAATTGGTTGGGTGCAACATGTTTACTGTACCTGTTTCCTTAGGGAAGCTGCAGGGACTTTTTCCTCTTGCACCTTCTTCTCCTTTACCTGCTTGTCTTCTATTTTCTTCTCTTCTCCCTTCTTGCTTTTATCAATTAACTTTTTCTCCTCTGCCTTCTGTTTAGCCTTTAATCTCTCCTCTTCTAGCTTAGCCTTTTCCTCAGCTGCCTTCTTAGCTTTTTCCCGCTGCTCAGCCTCCCTCCTCTCCTTTTCCTTTGCCCTCTCTCTTTCTTGGGCTGCTTTTTTCTCTTCAGCCTTAATCCTTTCCCTCTCCTCAGCTTCACGCCTTTCTCTCTCCTGGGCTGCTTTTTTCTCCTCCGCTTCAATTCTTCTTCTCTCTTCCTCTGCTTTCGCCCTCTCCTTTTCTTCTGCTTCTAGTCTCTCTCTCTCTTCAGCTGCTCTTTTTTCTGCTTCAAGCCTCTCTCTCTCCTCCTCTGCTCTTCGTTTTTCCTCAGCTTGAGCTCTTTCCTGTTCCTCCCTCTCAAGCCTTTCCTGTTCCTTCTTCTCAAGCCTTTCCTGTTCCTCCCTCTCAAGCCTTTCCTTCTCCTCCCTCTCAAGCCTCTCCTTCTCCTCTTGTCTTTTCCTTTCTGCTTCAGCCTCCTCCTCCTCCTCCTTTTTCTTTCTGTCTAAGGCTACCGTTATGTTTATGGCCTCCTCATGCTCTATGTGTTCCTCTACTGCTACGGTGCTTGTGTCATTTACTACAGTTTGCTCATCTGCATTTACCTCAGGATGTTTTGCTTCTAACATCACCACTTCCTCATCTGTGCCTAATGTTTTCTCTTCTAACGTTACTTCTACCTGATTATCCTCTATGGCTCTTAGCTTTGGCGTCTCCTCCTGTGCCTCCTCGTTCTCCTCCTCCGCTTTCTTCTCATCTTCCTCCTCTTGCCTCAAGTTATTCCTCTGGTATGATTTGGTGATGGTTTCGGTTTCTTCAACCTCATAGTGCTGCCTGTGGGTTTGTTCTTGCCCTGGGGCCTCATTTTCTTCCACATTGTTCACCACTTTTCTGCTTGCAAACGACAGGCTCTCCTCAGTAACTGTTGGATCAAATTCCTTTTGGCGTTCCAGGGCTTCTTGGAGTCGTTTTTGGCGCCTTTCTTCTCGCCTCGCCATCCTCTCCAGGAACACAGCATCATCATCCCCATCCTTTTGAGTATTTGTAGTAATTGTTGTAGTAGTACTTTTGGTCTCTTCTTCTGTAATGCTATATTAGACATTAAAATTGCAACACACTGTGAACCATAAGCCAAAATGCAGCATCCATGTTTCTTTCAACAATAAACAACAGGTTAAATGAAAACATCAAGTATCTCTCAACTCCAACAGACTACCTGGGTGACTTAAGAACGCAGGTGTACTATTAGGGCCCCTCCCACCCATACCTCTCCAAATACCAATCTTTGAAACACCAAGCCCTTGCATTTTCATAGGAGGAGGGCTGGCATTCATATGCCACTAAACCCCTTACCAACTGGCAAAGCAATCTGTCTTGCTACTGATAGAGTCAGATACTTAAGCACCCTGAAAATAGTCTTGTGGCACCTTAAAAGATACACAGCCCAAACCTATCCCCTGCCATCAGCACCAGTGCAGCTGGGCCCAGTGTTACAAATCTGCTCTTTTGTCACACAAAGTGGTTTCCTTCTTAGATTGTGTGGATACCAGGGTCATGGTATCTTGAGTGTTCTCTGAGGCATCTGGTGAGTCCCTATGAGATACAAGAAGTTGGACTTCATGGGCCCTTGGCCTGATGCAGCAGGGTTTATATTCTTATGCGTGGCCTGATGGGGAAAAATGGGCTGTTTTCGCCACCTTTTGTTACTGTGGATTTTAAGTCACCCTGCTTGCTAGAGCAGGGTCTAAGATCAAAACTCTGCCTGGGATTATGATGGCCAAGAGAGGCAATTCTGAATTAGGACAGACAGAAGGGACAGTGAGACAAAACTGAGAATCCAAGTATATTGCTCAGGGGAGAAATTCACTGCTAAGAGGTCTTTGGCTGGCAGGATCAGCTCCTAAAATATTGAGAAGCTGAACCAATGATGCTTGAGGGCTCATGCTGCCTGTCTGCATGTTTGCTTGCTTCCCATCAGCCCACCCTATACATTTGAAAATAAACAATGGATTATTAGAAGTTAGAACTAACAAACAGAGACTCTTAATTCTCTGGTATGCTGTACTAACAAGAAAACTGACCCTGTAAAGTTGCCCTTGGGAAAGCAGGCTTTCCTAATTTCAGCAATAGGAGCCGCTTACTAAACAGCAACAGCAGTTAACTGTGCAACTCTTGAATGCACTGAACATATTCAGCTGCCGCCTACAGAGTCACAGATGTCATTCACCAAAAAGCAGTAATGGATATCCATGCAGTAGAATCTTACTTGTTTTGGGCATTGACTTCAGGTTTCTCTATCACTTGCCCTGCTAGGTCATCCTCTTCCTTTTGCCGCAGCCTTTCTTGTCGGGCCCTCCTGCGGCGTTCTCTGGCAGCTTCTTCCTCATCGTCATCATTTCTCTCGTAGGACAATCTGCAAGGCAACATTTCAGAGAACTTAAATCTAAGCTCCCTTATTCAGAATAATAAAATCTAGATCATTTATAAGTCTCTAGATCTGTGTGCTGTCAATCATGCTATGGGCATTCACACAGAGTGCTTTGAGAGGACAATGGTTAGTTATGTACGTAACACCACCATCAATGTGCAAAGCCCTCCACACTAGTAGACAAAGGGACCCTGCACCCCAGTGGCATACTGCCTAAATTTCAACTGTGCGGGAAGGCAGCAATGAAAGGGAATGGGAGACCACGAAGGTAGCAAGAGAGCCATATCAGTACCTGCACACAATTACATATGAATAATAATAATTATTATTATTTATACCCCGCCCTTCTCCCCAAAGGGACCCAGGGCGGCTTACAGCAGGTTAAAAACAGATTAAAACATAATATAACAAACAGATAAAAACATATTAACAAATTGACAGATATCATAAAAAACAGTAGTCAGATAAAAAGTCAGGTAAAAAGAGCATAGAGCAGCAGATTATAAAGGAATCAGGCCTGTAAAAAATATTAAAAGATGTAGAAAAGATGTTAAAAAGGCCATGAACTCAGAAGGCCTGTTTAAACAGAAGGGTCTTCAGGCCTTGCCGAAAAGTCTCAAGAGAGGGAGCCATTCTCAAGTCAAGGGGAAGGGAGTTCCATAATGTTGGTGCCACTACTGAGAAGGCCCTATTTCTTGCCGACGCCCCATGTACCTCCTTAGGCGGTGGCACTTGTAAAAAGGCCTTCTCTGATTACCTAAGAGGATGAGCTGGATTGTACGGAAGTAGGCAATCTCTAAGATATCCTGGCCCGGAGCAGTATAGGGCTTTAAAGGTCAAAACCAGCACCTTGAATTGGGCCCAGAAACAAATGGGAATATGCTTGGGCATCTTTTTATGTTGGGGTGAGAATCAAAGGCATCATGGGAACAGTCTGGGTGTGGGAATGAGAAAACAGAGGTGCCATAGAGTTTCAGGCCTAAGTAGCTACAAGGGCGCTACACATTCCAAAATGCTCAGTTGCAGCCAAATCCTGACAGCTTCCTAAAATGCTTTTTTAAAATATGGACAAATGTCGCATTAGAATCAGCCCTCAGAAGAAGAGGAAGCAGTGAGAAAGAAAAGCTGATTCAGCAGACATTTCACACTTAGGCTTTACGAGTTCCAAAGGAAACTTAAAAGCCAATGTGGCTGTGCAGTAAGACCCTGTTTAACGTTCCAGAGTTAGAGGAGAGGTTTTGCTCCCATGTGGTATTTCTTGGCTTTGGCACCGTTTAAGCTTTTGTTGTGGTTTTTCTGTTCCACCACAACTGTTTCTGTAGCTTTCATGCCTGTTGGTCAGACCTTGCCATAAAAAAGGAGCCGGTGTGTCAGCAAGGGGGAGCCCATACTGGGAGCCAAGTTCAAAGAAGAAACAGGGAAAGACCAAAGTGGAGGGTGGGGAATGGGACTATTAAACTGTGGGCCTGGATGAGAAGAATCTGGTACAAACAGAAGAAAGCAAACAAAGTCTCATCTCAGCGTTACTATAAACATGCAGCTGATGCCATTGAACAGCAGTTGTGTATCGAGCCCAATTTCTCTGTGTGCTCGTGTCACAATGTTCTACATTTTCCTACCTTGGGTCCACATCATTACCTGCCATTGGCAAAAGTGAGGAATTGGGGAAGATTGTGATGTCAGGACACAGGGAAGCTTTAAACATTACAGATGGGCAAGCAGGGGACCAGACATGCAGCCAGAGACAACCAAATAATGTCTAGCTTAGTCTTTCACATCAGTGGCATAGCTAGAGGGGGTGCAAAGCATTTTCAGGGAGCCTCACCGCAGCATGCAAGCGGCCCCTCCCCCTCTCCTTCAGAGCCATTCCAGGCAGTGGGAGCAAAATGGAGGCATTCCCCATCCTGAATAGCTCCGAAGGGGACAGGTTGCTTGCACGCTGTGTTGAGGCTCCCTGCAAAACTTAGTGCTTTGCACCCCCTTTAGCTATGCCACTGCTTTACATGACAACCATGTCTGGCATGGCTACATTGGTGTTACACCTGTGTATTCAATGCAAGAAGTGTGCAGAGCAAACATAAACCCCCAAAGGGAGCTGCAGCCAGACAGGGCTCTCCAATGTACTTCCACTGAATGCTTAGATTCCTGCCCTTCACTCTTTGTGCATTTGCTGCAGGAAACAGCAACATAAGAGTGGCAAGGTTATAGCAAACATGAAGAGCCCTACTGCAATGGCAAAGCCCAGGTTTTGCATGCAGAAACTTCCAGGTTTAGTCCTGAGCATCTTCCACTAACAGGCTCTCAAGTAGCAGGATTTAGAAAGCCTTCTGCTGGAAACCTTGGGAGCTGCTGATCTCCCAAGTAGACAGGGTGAAGTGGCCCTAAGATGGACTATTTATAAGGTTGGAAGAAGCTGCTTTACTGAGGACGCAATCCTCACCAACTTTCCAGCACTGACATAGCTGTGCCACTGTGGCGTACATTGCATCCTGCAGTGGGGAGGCAGTCAAGGGGGCCTCCTCAAGGTCAGGGCATGTTTGTTACCTTACCTTGCAGTTGCACTGCGGTTAGGTCAGTGCTGGAAAGTTGGTGAGGATTGAGTCACACTACTTGTCTTTCTAGCTCAGTACAGCTGCACAGATGGCCAGCTTGTAACATGTCTTCTGTGTCTGGAGTGGGTGGGTAGCAGCACAAGCCTGTAGCACACCTACAAGAGCAGGAGGACTGGGAGGCTGGCTGTGCCATGGAGTCACCCCTGCAAGTATTCCATGCGCTCTACTGCTTCCTGTTCCTCTACTCCACAGAGGAAAGGCACAACTACACCAAGCACGGGAGTCTGGTTCTGCACTGCAGTGTGTCCTAGTGTCACCTACTTGCATACTTTGGCCTTGTGACCCTGTGCCACAGGACTTTTTTCTGAACTGGGAACAGCTTCACAAGATCCCCAGTCTTTCCCGGCTCCACTGCTGCTGGAGCTTTCTGCATCCCGATACTTTTGGAGGCACCCCCTCCGTAAGAGGGAGGGATGCAAAGAAAAAGGCATTTTCTCTGCAGAGAAAAATGAAATTGGCAGAACTGACTTGTGAGAAAGGAAAATAGTTGCACAAGAGGGCAAACAGGAACATTTGCCTCCATTCTAAGCAATGGGTGACTCAGAATGTCAAGCAACCTCCCTCGCTGGCCTCCCTTGCACTGCTCAAAACACAATTGCACAACCTTCCATCCATTTGCAGCATGTCTTAGAACAAGCCTATCTTGAACAGGCTAAGAACAAGCAGGCCTTCAGCAACTGCCCTCTGTGAGCTGCTTGCCGCTGCTGGGAAAAGGGTTTCCTCTTGACAGCTTCCTCTATGTTCCTGGCACCTGATACGCCTTATTAAAGATTCAGTGGAAAGGAAGAGCGTGTGAGGAGGAGCAACCCTCTCCGTTCCTCTCACTTGCACTAAGCGTTTTGAATCAAATGGAATTTTAACTGTTTTATGTGATCCACTGGGATTTGCTTTGTATTTACTGTTTAAAATGTTTTAATGATTTATTATTGTTTTTAATATTGTAAGCCGCCTTGGTTGCCCTCATCAAGAGAATACAAGCTGCTGAGAGCAAGAGCTGGAGTGGGCTAGTGTCACCATGTCCTGCTTGTGTGTCTCCCAGACACATCAAGTTGACCACTGTGGAAAGCAGGATACAACACTGGTGTGCTGTGAATGGTCTGCAAGTGTGTCATAGAAGTTTGGGAGAAGGTTATATATTAGTATGGCCACCGCAGGATGTTAGCCCCCAGCTGGCAGGGCCCCGTGTCTTATCAATTGTTAAAAAAAAAATCTGATGGCATGCCTTGAAAATTTCAGCACCTTCTCAGTGTGCCATGAGATGAAAAATGTTGAAAATCATTACTGTAAAGCATTACTTTTAAGCAGAGAAATGTAAGCAAGACAAGCCATTCAGCACACTGGAAGGCAATATTCTCACCCATTCTCTACCCCAAAGTTGCCAGCTAGTCTCGCCTGAGAGAAAAAAATATCCGTTCTAATCATGAAAATGGTGACTTCTGTGACAGCACTTAGTCTGGCTCAATCTCAGATTACTGCCTCTGAGCAAGATCATTCATTTTTGCTTCACCTAAGCACTCAACTGCATCAGACCACAGAGGCTGTCCAAGACACACACTCCACTATAGAACTTGGCAGCAACATCCACTCGGATGACAACACAGCTCTGTATATTCTCCCTGAACTTACAAGGCCTTGCTTGATTTGAGGGGCCAACTCCATAGAAAAATCCTTTTGGAAATAACAAGGAAGACACAGCAAAGGGAATTCTAATGTTACATAAGGAAAAGGCAGCAGAGGAAAAGAGCAGAAGCAAAGCAAGGATTAAAACAGCGGTGGGAACACCAGTCACAGAGAACATTTGACGAGGTATTGCAAACATGGTTGCTAGTAGGGAATAGATCAGAAAGATGCTCACCCTGCCTCTAAGGGCAGGTGCACAAGCTCAAAAGAGCCACTGGGGGAGAGCCAGTTCCCAGGCTAAAGCTACACACATTTCCAAAATTAGTTCCGCTCAGCCAGACTCTATCTATCCCCTCCCAATATGCCAGGGCTGCAGAGAGACCACAAAGAAGAATTATGTGCTACCTTACAGAATCCTTAAACACGTGTCAGTTTTGAAAAAGATGCATAAAGATTATAGTGTTTTCCCCTTCTCTTATAACACTAGAATTTGATGTCACACAGCAACAGTAGGTTCAGGTCAAACAAAAGAAAATGTTTCTTCACATAATGTGTATCTTATGGAAATAACTTCTATGGGATGTGGTGAGAGCCATTAGTTTAGGTGGTGTTGACACATTCATGGAAGGCAGGTCTAACAATGGCTAAATAGAACCTCCCAGGCACTGTCCCGTCTGGGTATCAAGGCAAAGCCACAAGACAGGCTGCTGCCATCCTGCCCTGCTTATGAGCCTGGCAGGCAGAGATGTGGCAGGATCACAGCACCAAGTCGTGAGTCTGCACCCCTTGACTCAAGTCAAGAACGACTCATAACAGGTGGCCGTCGCAACGCATTCAGTCATTTTCGAGTCATTTTGATTTGAGTTCGAGACAAGCTGCAAGACAGGTGCATCTTCACAGAAAAAACAGAGGTGCTGATGGGGCACATGTGTGTGTCAGACTTCTCATTTAACACTGCCCTAATGTTCCCGTCCCATCTTCTTTCAGAAATGTGTTGAAGTCCTTCATTTCAAATGAGCCATGAGTTTGGAAGGTGTTCCTTTGGAAGGTGTTCCTCAAAGGAGGAAATGCCCTCCTGCTTTGTCCACCTTCTTTACCTCCTCCCTGGGCGATCTGTTGCAAGGACTCCCTCCCTCATCCATTGGGCTCATCCTTTCCCCCTTCCTCATCCAGAGAAAAAAATCAGGCCATCCATTCAGTCAATCAATCGTCCGTTCCTTCCAAAACGGACAAGAGACCCCGCTCCCCCCATGCCTTGGCTGCCTACACTTTCTTCTGGTTCCTCCCCACAGCCTCAAGCAGCCTCCCTCTTCCCTTTCACCCTCCAGCCCCTGCCTCCTGGAGTTGACCTACCCTCCTCCCATCAAGCTTGCTGCTTGCACTGGTTTGGATGCCGGCTTCTGGATCACCCATTAGGTCTTTTGGGGTGACACAGAAACAGTGAAAAAAGTAGTAAGCAAGCACGCTGAGAGAGCATTGTCACAAAAGAGGTGCCCGCAAGAGGTGCCAGGAAGGAGGAGTCCTTGTCAGCTGCTGCTGCTGCTGCTATGGCAAAAGAGCCATGTTTGCCTAGGGATAAGGCATCCTTGGCCAAGGAAGCATCGTGAGGCTCTTAGTGGCCCTTAAGAGTTACATTTCTGTGCAGCTAAAAGTGAAAAAGGAAATGCCACCAGCTGTCAGCCACCTCCCTGAAGAGGTATTATCATTTTGGCTGCTTGATATGATGTTTCCTCACATTTCAACCATTGCTGTGCAGACCCTGAAGGTTTGGCTCCAAACTCCCAGCAAGGACCTTTGATCTGATAGGTTTCAAATGTGCTTTTCAAACATCTGTTCTCATCTGTTATACTACACTTATTAGCATCCATTTGTCTCATGGAAGCTCTGAACTATCTCGATTCAGACCACTGAGGTAGCCATGATACAGAGAAACTGCAGGCTTTGTTCCAATGAATTTCACATGTACACATTATGCACCCAGCACACTGTAAATAAGAAAAAAAAAGAGAGAGAGAAAATGTACGGCTTGGTGAATTAATTGGACACAGACCTGGATGTTTACAAATCTCTTGCAAACCATCTCTTCCTATCTAAAAACACAGCTTGGCAAACAGAGTCCAGGGATTCTGCCAGATGTTCACATAGGCAGAGACCTCCCCTGGGGAGGGGCAGAAGCTCAGTGGTGCAGGACATGCCTTGCATGCAAAAGGTCTCAGGTGCTATCTCTGACATCTCCAGATAGGGCTGGAAAAGACTCCTGCTTGGCATCTTATTTTCTCCCACTTCCCTCTTCTTTTCCTGCTGTCTTGTAGCCTCTCATGAGGCTTGGTGCATGTCCAAATCCGGCAGCAAGCCTCAGGAGACACAGACAAGCCGGAAGGCACAGGAGCTACACTGCAGACCAGCAGGCAATGGCTCATGGACCAGTGCCAGTTCGCAGACCATCATTTAAGTAGCACAAGTGGGGCTGACACGGAGATGGATCGATGGTGGAAGGGTCCTGGCAGGACCGTTATCCAGATCTTCATATCTACACTCTACACTGCTCTCAGATGAACACAGATAATTAGCATATTCAGAAGTGACTTCTCTTTGCTAACCAAGGAAGGGGGTAGAGCATTTTCTTTGCACATAAAAAGGTCTTGGGGTAATTCCCAGAATCTCTTCTAAAGGATCTTGGATAACTAGACTGAGAGTGGTCTCTGCCTGAAAGCTTGAAGAACCTCTGCCAGCCAGACATCACTGGCCTACAGGAATCTACAGGGAGTTTCATATGTTTGTTCCAATGGAGGGACTGGATGTGAGTGCAAAGCAAAGAGTCCATGGAACTGCCTTTGCCTTGGAACAACAGGATAGAAGAGCTTCATCACATCTGGGACTGAATGATTGATTGATGCTAGTATCTTAGGGCCCAAGCCTAGCCAACATTCCAGCACTGATGTAGCCATGTCAATGGGGCATACACTGCATCCTACAGAGTGTGGGCAGTCACGGAAGCCTCTTCAGGGTAAGAGAAGTGATGTTCCCTTACATTGGGGCTGCATTGCGGCTGTATCAGTGCTACAAAGTTGGATAGGATTGGGCCCTTAAATTCCTATTTATTTTGTTTACGAACTTAGCTGAATGAGTATCACACAGTTTAAAACAGTTACCATCACCATCATAGTCATATCTTACAGTAGTTCAAAGGCTTGGCTAAATAAGCAAGTTTTGAGGGGAACCTTGAAAGATGAAGTTACAAATCTCTGTCAGTTATAAACCAGTTTAACTGTCATGACATTCCCCAAATAATTCTAGGCCCTGTACTTTGGTTTGGTGCTGAGAATTTTCTGTTGCAGATCTCGAGTCCACCTCACTGAACCACAATTTCCAGGGGTTCCTGGAGATAGGGAATGTCTGCTGAACCAGTTTAAGTCTGTGGTAAAGAATGTAGTTAAAGAAGAAGAAAAAACTCAGCCAGTCAGCATCTCCAAGAGGAACATTAAGTTATGGCCCATTGCATATCCATGGGAAACGCAGGCGCAAAACATGATCCGCCAGTACAACAAGAGCTCGGCTGGCAGAGAACAGCTTCCACTGACGGATGCAAGCCTAACGCCAGCACCTGAAAGCCTAAGCCGACATATGCACAGATGCTCTTTTTCGTTTATGCTGGAAAACTGACCATCTGTTTCATAGCACGAAACGCAAGCAGATTCTCTCAGCGTATTTCAAGTAACTCTATAAATCGCCTCCTGCATGTATCTCAGGATGAACTGCAGGCAGGGCTGCTTGTAAAGAGTGCAAAAATAAAACCTTCCGCTACTGAAATAATGTCGTATTTGCCTCTGACATGAAGATAAAAGAACTTGCTGGAAGGATCCCAACGTAGAAGCAAGTAACTCAGTCAATATGTGGAGTCAACAGCAGTTTGCAACTTCTCTTCATTTGCAACAGCTTTGAGAGTCAGGGCTGGCTCACATACACTCTGGGCATGGCAACCATTTTCATTGGACATGCACCAAGTGGCACATGTCCACAGAGGTATGTCACACTTATGCATTCTGCATTTCTGTTCTCTCTCCAACTGTGCCATTATCCAGAGAAAATGTATTTGAGCAAGACAATAAGGCTTGGCATTTGTATAATACTTTCTGGCTTCACAGACATTCTCTCGATTCAATCAAGGGAGTTGCAACAGTACTTTGTATGCTCCCAGAGGCACTGTAAGATACAGGAAACTGGACTAGATGGGCCCTTGGCCTGATCCAGCAATGTTCATATGTTATGTTCTAATATTTACAACAATCTTCTTATCCCCATACTGCAGCTAGGTACCTGCGGCTGAGAGTAGCTTGCCTAAGGCCATCTTACAAGTTCATGGGAGAGGCGGTGGCATAGCTAAGGGGATGCAGGGGGTAGCAATTGTACCAGGCAACAAGCTTTAGGGGGGGCAACAAGCTGAGCTTGACACTAGTGGCCAAAATTGTGAAAATCTTGGTACGTACAAATAATATCATCATGTTATAAATCATTGGAAAGGTAATTTAATGCAGAATGCAATGAAGCAAACCACATTAGAATGTCTATATTCTATCAAACGTTATGGCTAATTAACCAGAAAACAAAAACACAACTGCCTTAAAAGAACAAAAAGTGGATTTCTTTAACTCAAAACTGAACTACGAGACTGATTGTTCTGAGAGCCAATGAGATGTCATTATGATACAGCATGGAACCAATAAGATGTTAATATGAGTCAGCTCTCATTTTCATGGATCATAATACAGTTACCCTGCTAACTGGTAAAGAGGCACCTTTTCACGTGGTGCTCTTCTCATGTTTAGCAGGGAGAGAATAACTGTCCCTCTTCACTCTAACCAATAAAGGGCACAGTTTTTGTTTACTTAAGGGGGCAATCCTAACCCCTTATGTCAGTGCTTTCCAGCACTGCCATAAGGGCAATACGGCTCTGAGGCAAGAGAACAAACATTCCTTTACTTTGAGGGGGCTTCTGTGAGTGACACCCAACTGCAGGATGCAGCACACGTCCCATTGGCATCGCTATGCCAGTGCTGGGTAGTACTGACATAGGGGTTAGGATTCCGCCCTAAATTCTGTCATGGAGAGGGGGCTACAAAATCTTCCTTGATCCCAGGTAGCAGATAGATGCCTTAGCTATGCCGCTAGCAGGGAGGAGGTGGTAGATCAAGTGGGTGGTGAGCTGCTAGGAGGAGGAGGTAGGTTTCTCCCCAATTTGCACTTTTAAAAAATCCGGACATGATGTCACTTCTGGTTGTGACATCACTTCCGGGGCATCATTTTGAGCTCCGCACTGGGCTACACGTTCATTAGCCATGCCACTGGGGAGAGGCAAAGTTCAAACTAGGGATTTCTTGATTTGCAGATCAGTCTCTTGCAGCCCAATCCTATCAAACAGATCCTATCTTGCAAGTTACTGTCATAGGCTGCTATAGACCCTGTGTGGCAGCATGAAAACCATGCCACTATCGCATGGGATGGAACTGTTGGTGGAAATGGACAGTGGCTCCACATGTGCACTGTGGCTGGACACTCCAGCAATCCAGATAAGGTAGTGGAGGGATGGTTCAGGGGAGGGAAGTGAGTAGGAAGCAAGCTGGATGGAGTGGATCTCAGTGGTAAAGGCACACACTGGATCCTAGCCCCCATTTTTCAACCCACCTGATCCCCTTACTTTCCTTGGACTTACACCAGCAAAATAGCTGGCATGGGCATGAGGAGAACAGGAGGCCTACTGGGAGGTAAGTAAAAGATTTGTACCTATCTCTCGCAGGCTATCTGGTCACCCTAACACCATCACTTCATGCAGCAAGGGCTCCATTAGCATGGTGCAGATGGGCGAGTAGGACTGGGTGGCTATTAACTACACTGCACCCTCTGAAGCCTCCTGATTGTCCCCCTCCCACCAAGCTGGATACAGTGCACTCCTTTGTGGCGCAGGGAGGGGGGAGGATAGGATTGGGCCCTTAATTGACTACCTGCCCAATCCTATCCCCATCTGTATTGCTGGAACTCCTATTCCAGCAGATCCAAATATTTTTTGGCATCACAAAACGTGACATGCTGCAGTACGCTACCAGGTCCCTGCCACAAATGGCAAGTGGTGACAGTCATGCACCAGTGGGTCCTCTGGCTCCCCCAGCACCAGAAAGTTGGTTCAGGGGAAGGGGTGGAGGTGGGTGGGGGAGGAGAGTAACAGGGCCTCTGTTATTAGCAGGTTATTGGCAGTTATTGGTGGCAAAGGAGCAACCAATATTCAATGCCTCCATGCCCAACCTTGCCACACCAGCTTGGGTTCACTCAGATTTGCACCAGTCAAACAGATGGCACAGATCTGAGTAGACCCATAGGGCAACATGGAGTTTACCTGGAAGTAAGGAAACGTCAGGGATTCCTCTTGAATGAACCCCCTGCCATAGGATGCAGTGTGTGCCTCCTCTGCATAGCAAATGGCAGGGGATAGGACTGGGGCAAAAGGCTGCAATCCTATACACCAGTGGTTGTCACACGTTTAGCACAGGGACCCACTTTTTAGAATGAGAATTTGTCAGGACCCACTGGAAGTGATGTCATGACCAGAAGTGACATCATCAAGCAGGAACATTTTTAGCAATCCTAGGCTGCAATCCTACCCACACTTACCCAGGAATAAGTCCCATTTACTATCATTGTTAAAAAATTATACATAGTAGCTTGTTAAAAGTACAGGTCTGTAACATTTCCCCAAATGTAGTTACATCCCATGGTAGCACCAAGTCTAATATATTAAAAATAAAATATTGAAATGAATGGGGACCCACCTGAAATTGGCTCACGACACATCTAGTGGGTTCTGAGAAACACTGCTATACACACTTACATGGGAGTAAGTCCTATTGAATTCACTGAGGCTTACTTCTGAGCAGACATGCATAAGATTGCGCTTAAGCATTGTTATGACATAGCTAGCACTAATTGTGATTCTCACTGTGCTCATCTTGCATAATCTTGGGTTTGTTACAGATTTAATTATTTCAATGATTTATATTCCATCTTTCTGGAGTGCTCAAGATGGCATGAGATCACAGTGAACAACAGAACAATGCTAGATGAATGATGATGTTGTATAAACACGTATAAAAATAGGGTGAACAAACGAAGTATATGTCCCATACTAAACACCCCTTCTGGAAGGGAACATGCTCTGCAGTGCCTATCAATGCACCCAAATGGCAAAAAAAAGGCTCAGGGTGGCCAACATTTAAGCCAAAGGGCAGCTCTGTTTGAAGCTATTGCTCAAGGAAGTCTTTTACCGCAACCACTAATGCAAACAGAGACAGGGAGGATTCTCATAGTCCTTTTTGTTCCATTTGGCAGTTGTAGCCACTTGGCATTGTGCAGTGCATACAGCAATTCAACAAGCTCTTCTTTCCTGTGCTACTGATGGTAGTTCCAAAACACCAAAAATAAACAGAATGTATTTGCGTTACTTTTCCACCACTTTTTAATGGTTTGCATTTTGTTTCCTTCCTGCCCTGACATTTATCTGGAAACCAACCCTTGCATTCCAACTCTTTTCAGTTGGAAATGCTCTAGGAAAAGGGTGGGGCTTGATCAGAGGAAGCCAGTACTACAGTGGTGCAAGGGAGTCCTGGACCAATTTGCCCTTGCCTTTAAAAGCAGGATAGGCGGTCTACCGAAAACCAGAAGCAGATAGGCCTTGTTCTGACATGGCCTCCCAGCCTTTTCAAAAGGAAGACCATCTACCAAGAATTCCACTCTTGTTTGCAGAAAGGGTTTGATTTCTTCCACAAAGGTTCTGGCTTGTAAGAAGCAGAGACGACAGCTTGCATCAGAGGCAGTGCAGGAAAGGTAAAAAGCAGGTGTTGATTGTGCGGATAGTCTGGAATAAAGAGAGGGGTGTACGGAAGGTGTTGCTGGGCAGGGATAACAATGTAACATATGGAATCATAATAGTGGCTGTTATTGTGTGTGAACAAGGACGTTTGACTACTGTGAATTATAAGCTGTCCAGAGGAATACAATGATCTACCAGTGACTCTATGGATGTGATGAGATTTGAAACCCTGAGTCAAGGATCCAAGTCATCTCCATGTGTAATTTTCTGACATTACCTTTCTGTGATTATTTTGACACAGAGATGTCTTTCCACTGCCCCATGCCCATTTTTCAGGATCAGTCCCTGCTCTCTCTGTCCCAGCTTCATTTTCCCACTATACCCTGAAAGTCCTTTGGGAGTGGACTGTTTTAACATCCTTGTTCAGCCAAGCGCCCATCACAACACTGGCACTACAATATAATCAGGGTGCTGCGTTTTCCACAATTTTGCAACCTGAGAATCACAAGCTTTCTTTTTTTAAAGAAGTAGGTTTCCAGCCTTTTTGTTGGGAAGACAGGTTTGCAGATGTAGGCTGCATGTCTAATGAAACTTCAGAGAAAGATCTGAGTAGGATTTATGGTGGTCAAGGATGGGGGTCAAGACCTCTGAGTAGTCCTTCCCCAGGTCAGAGCACACAAAATTAGCAAACGTATGCTAATTCGTAAATTAGCATTTCCTTAATTTGTAAAATTGGTAACAGAAAACAGGATTTGGCCATTCTTGATGAAGAATGTACATATTTGAAGGGCAGAATGCACACATTCCCAGCTATGTTCCTCATGCAATGCAAAAACAGAACAAAGATAAGCATATCCAATTGCACAAGCATGAAAAAGGAAGATAGTTCATCAGTGCAGCCTCTCATCAACTATCCATTCTGCAGATCTCTGTGCCAAAGCCCACCTGGAGCAATGTGCATGGTCTTTTGTCCTCTGTGCGTGGAGTCTTTTCTGTGCATGTATTTGTTTTCTTAAAATATTTTTGCCTGTCAACAATGTGGCCTCCAAGGTGACTCAAACAATGAGCTGTAAGCAATATCATAAAACTGATATTAACTCATAAACTCTAGCAGCACAGCCAAAGATTGCATAAAAGCACAGAAAACAGCAGTGCCCAAGTAGCCACAGAGTGAGGATGTGGCAGACCCTGACAGCAGAGAGGCCCCTCCTGTCTGCAAAGCCCCACCCTGAGGCCATCCGAGATGGGAAAGGGATCTTTTCTGCTAACAAAGAGACAACAAGGGTGATCAAAGTGTTTATTGAAGGATACCAGTGATAGTACAGCATCTGAAAGACAAACACACAAGTGGGGTTGCCATCCATCTCCTTCTAGCAAAGCTGTTGTGCCATTGCAAGTTGTCCAACAGACAGCTAAGTAACAGGCGTCAGTAAGGTCTGGATGCACCTATTGGTTCGCTGTCTGCTATGAGGTTTGCAAAGCCACACGGGTGTGACTGGAAGAAGTCGGCTATGAACGTCACAGAGCAGCAGCTGGGCTCACATTGGTCAGTGCAGAAAGGCAAGGACATAAGTCTTCTCTTGGGGACTGCTTGGTGTCTTCACCAGTGGAACCGCTGCCTGTGGGGAATAAGGAGAAACACAGAGAGAGTAAGGAGTTGACAACAACAGTATCAGCAACACGTGTTCCGTGGACTGAGATGCATATGGTGTTCATGAGGGAGACTGGTGCGCACCGGAGTGTGCATGTAATGGTGCTTCATTAGGGACAAGCACAGTACCTTTGCCTCTCCTGGTAGGGCTGCAATGGAACTGTGTGGAACTCTGTTCCACCCCATGTGGCAATAGCACACACCTGAAAAACGAAAGGGATTCAAATGAGCCAATGGCTGGAGTTCATGGCAATCATCAAAGGAGAGCAGACACTTTCTCCATTCAGCTGCTGCAAAAGAGACAGTTAGGCAACAAAGTTTGCAGCAAATAAATTTTACAATCCCAAAGGGTCAATATTGGGGGCAGGGGATAGATACAAGGTACAGAGGCAAAGCACCCTACAGCATGGGATTCCCTCCCTTCCCTTGCTTACCTGTATGGGGTGCATTGGATTTGCTTCCCCTGTTGGGGTGGTAAAGCAGAGATTCCACTTGGGTTTGTGTGCAGAGTTCTCCTGGGGCAGAAAACCTGCAATGAGAATTCTGAGAAGACAAGTGTTATCAAAACACCTTGCTGTATATGTTGTGAGGGACAAGAGACTGTTTGTGAAAAGTGCTCCCTCTGTGCACCAATTGCTCTTGCATCATAGCTCCCATCACCAAAGTTCCTTTTTGAGAGGCTAGAGAGGTATAGCTCCACACTGAGTGTCCAATCATCTGAGCTGCAGTCTCCCTGGCAGGGGCTTTAGCACAGAGGTTGGTGTGTTGTGATTGGCTACCAAATGTAGTCTATATCCTATGCTCCATAGTAAGAAGGTGGCAGGAGGTGTGATTTTCTGGCATTCTCTCCCTTCCCCATTATTCCCTATAGATTCACTCCTTCCTACACTAGCTCTGTCATTGGCATACTGTTTTTCCAGTGTCAGAGGCATGTCCATTGTCTGAAGGGAGATTAGGATATGGCGTACGTTGACTCCGTCTTGTGACTCCTCCCCATTTTGGCCTCATCTGACACAGTTGCATAGGCATCCAAGTTACATTTGCTTGGTATTTTTCTGTGGCACATCCATCAGCAGCAGACTATGTAGGAACTCATACTGGTATCTCGAGGACAGGATTGGGCTGTAAGAGACTGAACTGTAGACCAGCAAGTTCCAAGTTGGGCAGCCCAATTCAATGGCACTCCCCACACAGCAACGCAACTGTGACATCATGGCAAGTGCTATACCCAGTGCTTTTTTTGTAAATAAAAAGGTGCAGGAACTCACAACTTGTTAATCTTTTATTTATTTATTTATTTTCAAACCATTTTTTATTGGACAAATAAAAATTTTTTTATGTGTTTCTCCCCTAAACATGAACTTACTTCTGAGTAGACATGCATAGGATTGGGCTGTCAATCTCCACATCCCCTTCCTCCTAGCTATTTTTTCTACACATGGGGAAAAGTACTGTACAGGTGCACTTGTAGCGTGTAGTGTGGCACTACTTCGAGGAGAGGAAGCAGTGAATGGATTCCAAAAAATGGCTTACATGAGTTCCATGTAGTAAAATTACTCTAAGCAACTGTGGGAGTAAGAACAAAAAAGGAATTCTTACACAAGAGGGGTCCTTAGGTGCACATAGAAACAACTACATTTGCAAACAAGCGATTAAATATGGTTTAATTCAGGTATCAGAACACTCTGTGTCTTTGGGAAGGCACTTGGCATGCAATTGTATGTTCTCTGCTGCCCTGAGCAGCTGCTGTGCATTGCTGGAGAGGAGCTGCAAACGCTGGCTGGCGGAGGGCATGCTTGTGGGGGAAGGATGAGGAAGATCTCTGGCAAGGCTGGACAGCACGTTGTACACACATAGAATCCCTTTTCACCTGCCCTTAGCATGTGAAAACAGGTGCAGATATATATCTCTGCCAGGATTAAGAGCCCAATCCTAGGTATGTCTACTCTGAAGTAAGGCTCGTTCTAGTCAATGGAGCTTACTCCCAGGAAAGTTCCTAGGATTGCAGCCTAAGAGCCCAATCCTATGCATGTCTACTCAGAAGTCCACTTTAGTGAATGGGGCTTACTGTGGATAGGATGGCAGCCTCAGGGCCCAATCCTGTGCCTGTCTACTCAGAAGTCAGTCCCATTAGAGGCAGTGGGGCTTCCTCCCAGGAAAGTGTGGAGAGGACTGCAGCCTCAGAGCCCCTCCTCTGCCTGTCTACTCAGAAGTCAGTCCCACTAGAGGCAGTGGGGCTTCCTCCCAGGAAAGTGTGGAGAGGACTGCAGCCTCAGAGCCCTTCCTCTGCCTGTCTACTCAGGCTGCAAGACTATGACACTTTCCCGGGAGTAAGCCCCACTGAACACAATGGAACTTACTTCTGAGTAGACATGCTTGGGCTCTCAGGCTGCAAGGCTATGCACCCTTTCCCAGGAGCAAGCCCAATTGAGCATAATGAGACTTGCTTCTGAGTAGACACACCTAGGCTCGTGCTGCAGATTGGCACGGGGCTGCACCAGCCAGCTTCCTTCCCCAACTCCTCTGCCAAGCCAGTACCTGGGCGTTCCATGGGTGCCGCAGCCTGTCTCCCTGGCTGGCTGGCTGGCTGTCCGTCCTCCTCCTCGGTGTTGGTGCGTGTCCCCCACACCCTCCACTGGCTTGGAAGCTGTGCTGGGAAGCAGAGCGCGGGGGGAGGGGAGGGGAGGCAGGCTGGGCTCAGGCAAGAGCTTGGCGATGGGACAGGAGGGGGTTGTGCGGTCAGGCAGGGGCCAGGCGCCCGCCCACCCTGCACCCCCCAGCACCCACCCAGCGAATGCCTCTATTTTGCTATCCCCCTCCTGGAATGCCTCCAAAGGGGAGGGGCCCCTGCAAAAAGGTGCCGGAACTCCGTCCCCCCGCGTTCCATTAGAAAAAAAGCCCTGGCTATACCCCTATAGCTGGCACAAATCTGTGTGGACTTGGGTTGGGGAACTGAGGATAGGAAAGATGTCAAGATATTAGCGTGTGTCGCTGCCGCCAATACTGCCCCTTTCCAATCCTAATCTGCTCTCCTTCCTGCCCCATTCTGCCCACTCTCTGCCTCACTCCTACCCCATGTGCTCAGCTATGGTGGCAGGCTTCCTCGAACCACTGATGTGCAGACCATTGAAGCGCAGACTAAGCACTAATGGCTTGCAGTGGTGGCAAGGCCATGCCAAATGGCTTCTCTCATTTTGTGACAGCCATAAAAGGCCTTATGCTGCCAGAATGAGCATTCCTGCAATGCAAAGCCTGAATAAAATTGGGCCATAGATCTTGCCTCTGCTATGAACACACAGGCGGTGCAATTCTAACTTGAACTGGGAGGCCAGCTGGCCTGCCCCATATCCAGTGCGCGTTTGGGGCTGAAAGTGGCTCCGCCTAGGTCAAGGGGAATTTGCTTCCCCTTACCCCAGGGAAAGCTGCAGCAGCCCCAATAGGTCTACTCGGATCTGTGCCACCTAAAGAGGTGGCGCAGACCTGAGCAGCCTGGAACTGCACTGGACTGCCTGGGAACGGGGTCAGGATCAGGCACAAGTGCAGGATCCTGGCTCCACCTCCCATTTTCCCACCACCCTCCCATGGGCCCACCTGCCACCCACCCTCCCCACCTCCTCCCTGCCCTCCCCACTCTCCCCCAGACCCCTACACCAGCCAAGCTCAGCCTGCATGCACTTAACATGCTCCACTGTCGCGGAGATTGGATGGAGCCTGGGCAGGCCGGCACACATGCTTGTGCCAGCCTGGCTGACATGCAAGGAGGCACAAATGTACTTTACGGCGACCTTCCTGGGCCGGCACAACCTCCTGGGGCGCCACAAGAGACTTGTGCTGGCCAAGCACAATCTTAGGATTGTGCTCTAGGTGACGTTTAACCCCAGCACAAATGATCCATCTTTAAAATGGGAACAATAACAGTGACCTATCCTATAGGGTTGTTTTATTTATTTAAAACTTAAAAAGGCATCAAATGAAAAAGTCTAAATAGACAGCGCCCAACAAGTACCATTAGTGATGATCCTATTCAGTTAATATTGGCTCCAAGAATTACTGAGATAATGTATGGTAAGTGCTATGCACTCTCAGAAAAGTACTAAATACATGTTAGGTATTAAACAGTTGATTCTCTACTTAAGTACATGTTAAGTTCCAGAGGTCTATACTTATGGTAAAATGTACTGAAGTTGAAACATTATTTAGTTATTTCTAACAACTTTTCTGTAGTGGCTGAAAAACAAAAATCTACAAAACAGATAATAATTCACTCCCTAGTGAATGTAAACTCTGCGGAAACACCAGCAACATTCCCAGAAGGGGGGGGTACAGCGCTAGATTTTGCAGGGTGCCTCAATGCACTGTGTAAGTTGCTCCTCCCCCTTGCCACTGGAGCCATTCTGGGCGGTGAGAGCAACATGGAAGAGATGCCTCCATATTGCTCTCACTTCCCGGAATGGCTCTGATGGCAAAGGGGAGGGGCAGCTTACACGGCACGTTGAGGCGCCCTGCAAAACTTAGTACAGTTCTCCCCCCTCCAGAACGCTATTGGGTAGCACTCCTTTTTTGTTGTGTAATGTACAACATGGGCCTTAGAGCACCTTAGATGGGGGAGACTGTATTTGCATTTTACAACTTGCATTTTACATTTTGCAACAAGTTATAACTTGCATTTGTACTAGTTGGAGAGGAACATGAGTACAGTTCTAGGAAGTACGATGCTGGCTCTCCCTTACACTCACCACTTTTGCATCTCCAAAACGCAGAGCTTCTCTCCATCCCAAGAACAGAGCATCTTTTTCCCTCTCACAAAGCAGTACTATTGTGCCTGCAAGAAAAAATTGCAGCAGATGGACTGCACATGTGCAAAAGTGGCTGTCCTTGGGGTGTCCTGAAGCCAGAAACTGTCTTTGGATTAAAACCATTTCATTGAACCTTCTCACATCAGCCACATTAAGATATATCTCTGTGAGCCTCCACAAGTATAACAGTATTATTTTCCTTCACCCATTTTGGGTTCTTGGAGGACCCAAGAAATGGTGAGGTCGTGCTGAAGAGTCACCTCCAGGCAGCCAAAGGGCCCATTAATGCGAGGGCTTAGTTCAACCCCATCATATCAAGATCTTCATTTCATTTCAGCCTGACTTTTTATATGCTACAAACAATACAAAGCAGAGCTGTTGCTGACATGACCTTACATTGACATAACCTTCAGATGACATCAGCAAGCTCAGTACAAACCAGCAGCTTGATAGGAATCAGGAATGTGGTTGGATTCTGTGGTCCTGAGCCTGCTAGGGACTGCTGCAAATTTGCCTTAATTGAACAGGTGTTAACTACCTTTGAGTGGCTGAGAAACTTGGAAAGACGTGTGGTTTTGTAAATACTGTGGGAAGCAAGCCTTTAAGAAACAGGCAAAACTGACTTCTTTCTTCAGGATGAGTCCTCTGAACAAACTAACCAGAGTTAGTTTGTGGTCAGGCTCTATCATCTGAAGTCTCTGTCAGTATGCCTGTCTGGAGGCCTGTGGTTGTTCCATGATCCTGGGAGGCTGTGAATGAGGCTAGATAGGTCACTAGATTCACTAGATAGGTGAATGTTTCACTTTCCAACAAAGCTGCGTTGACCACAATGGACTTTCCAAAAGTGGAATGGGCAAGGCCATGGAAAGTTATGAGTTGAAATATGCTGAAAGAATAACAGGATCTGGTCAAATTGGGGTGATGATATCAAGACAGAGTTCAGCCACTGGGGCTGTGTGATGTGGCCATGTTACACTGTGTTCAGGGAGAAGAGCTGGGGGTTTCACATACTGCACACTGAATCTGGACACAGAGGCATCACTAGGGTTTGCATCAGCTGGTACGAGAGTCAGCAACGTGCAGTGCAGGTGTGGCAGGTGAGACAGAACCACCCCATCGTAGTCCATAGAAAAGCAACTCAGCTAACCTGCCCTCTTACACCCGAGGAGGCTTTCCTTTCACCTGAGAAAGCTGGTGTAAGGAGAACCTTCTCAAGTCTAAGGAGAGTCTCCTTGGGTGTAAGGAGGCAGGGCAGCTGCGGTGCTTTTCAATGGACTACGATGGGGTGTTTCTGCCTCACCTGCCACACCCACACCGCACGTCCCTGGCAAAAGCTCCCTTCATCACTCCCATGATGGACCTCCTCTCGTACCAGACCATCCAGAATAAATTACAATGTCATATGCACAACCTATATGCAGTGGCATCATTAGAGTTGCTGCAACCCCATTAGCTTTATTTATTTACTTAGATATATAATGGTACAGGTCACCCAACAAATTGGAAGCCACCAAAAAACTAGTGGCCAATTTGATGACATTCACACAACTGAATAAGAGTTCTAGTATTAGCTCTGATACAAGGAAATGAGAGCTGACTGATACTAACACTTTATTGGTTCACTGCTATGTCCTAATAACACCTAACTGGCTTTTGGAACAATCAGTCTCACTGATCAGTTTTGAGTTAAGGAAATCCCCTTTTGTTACATAAGGGCCCAATCCTATCCAACTTTTCAGTGCTGATGCAGCTGCAATGCAACCCTCAGGAAAGGGAATAAATGTTTCCTTTACTTTGAAGGGGCCTCCGTGATTGCCCCTCCACTACAGAATAAAGCACACACCCCATTGTCATGGCTGTATCAGTGTTAGGATTGGCCTTAAGGAAGTTAGGTTTTCCTTTTCTTATTATTTGGCTATAATGTTTGATAGAATACAGATACATCAACATGGTTTGTTTCATTGCATTCTGTATTAAATTACACATTGAATGGTATATAACATATTGGCATTACTCGAAAATATCAAGATTTCATAATTTTGGTCAGTAGTTGTGTCACACATACCTCGAGTGTGACACCTGGTGTGGTCTGCACCCTCCCCACACACCCCAGTTATGCCACTGTCCGGATACGTTAATGCATAAGATCTTATGAATGTGTCCTTAAAGTGTGGTCTGAACAATGCATTATGCTTTCTGCTAATTGGCATATTATGAATCATGCCATAAAATTTAGAATTCAACTTTCAAATGTACGAGTTTGATTTAATACTTAAAACATTTGGATCCTTTACGGGGGCAATAGTTATTTCTGAATATGGTACAACTATCATTCTATTCAAGCTTCTCTCTGCAGTTAAGAAGTCTGCACTATTATTTTTACTGTCTGTAAACAAAAGCAAAGTTTTTCTTCAGCACCAGTTATCATACCAATCACTAGATTCAGCCACCCTGTTTAAAATCCTCATAGAATATTTTTGTTATTCCTGAAATTGTGAGATCATTTCACAGACAAAAGATAGTCACAGCTCCTATCCCTGGAGTATAAAAAGGAAACAAACATGACAAAAAATACAGCATGCAGAGGCAATTCTCTGTTAACACCATATCACCAGTTACTGCTGTTCACTATCTTCTGCCCTAAAGTTAATCGTGCCCTCAGTTTCTAGTATTTACTCAGAGATTAAGCAATACCCAAGTTTCATATAATGAAAGTTCTTTCTCAGAATTCCTTTTTTAAAATGCTCCTCTCACTACTGACAGAGGCAAATTTTTAATTCCATCCTTGCGATCAAAGCAAAAGGTCTTTATTTCCATATAGAGATGCAACTTTAACACACTAATGCAAGATTTGACAAAGAAGTAATATATCTATATCTATATATATATATATAGATATATATATATATACACACACACACACACACACACACACACACACCCCCACACCATCAGATACAATTGCAGCATTTGTGCACAGCTCTTCGACATGTTGCAATCTACCCACACCATCAGATACAATTGCAGCATTTGTGCACAGCTCTTCGACATGTTGCAACCTATTCCATGTCTTCACAACACAGCCGAGTTTCCCCAACTTTAAAAGAAACCCCATCATTGGAGGGGTTAGATGCTTCCTGCCCCCTCCCAAATAATCCATACAAATCAGGAACTCACTTGGAAAGGCCTGAGAGATTTGTCCTGCAATAGGCTCCACTGATCATGCCTGTAATGTAGAAATCAGAGGATGGTGCCTGCCAGTTGACAGCCTCAGAGGAAGCAGCTGCAGGAATGAGGAGGGCGTGGAATGAGTAGCAAAAATATTCCTTTTGCCTGCAGGCAGCAGGAGAGAAATTGGATATTTCTCTCCCTACCCTACCAGCCCACAGCTCTGGCCTGACCCTTTGGTGTCTTATACAGTATTCTGCCAACTGTGTCCTCTGTTCCACTATCTATTCTGTATCCTCCACCCACTTAGCCCTGATGCTCCATGATCATATGATCTCAAACTTCCCCCCCTCCTCCTTTACTGTATTCTCTCTAATAGAGTCTCTTTACAATGTTCAGGAGCATTCTTTGCAATCAAGGGGAACATTCCTACAGGTTTCTCTCAGCTGGTCACTGTGATGTAAGGCATAAGTGAATACCCAGGCTCTTTGGAGAGCTTTGTTTTGTTTGGTCTGAGTGAGCACTGGCCAGCTGGAATGTGAAACGCAATGCAAAGGTGTTTATTTACCTACAAATACGTGTTTGCAATAGAAGCCACATTCCAGGTAAGCCAGAATGTGAGAGTGGAAGTTGAAGGGCAAAATGTGAAGCAATGCTTCAGGTCAGAAGTCTGTCTGAAAGGTAAAACACACCCACCCACACAATAGGTGTTGTGGTACCCTGAAGACTGATAGACATTTTGTGGTACATGTTTTAATGAATGAGAGTGTGCTTTATCATATACCAACTGATAACATTATGCGCATATATTATTTGAATAAGTACATGATTGCAGAGAAAAAAATGTAAACAGTAAGAACAAAAGTCCTTGAAGTCCACGAGTTACAGTCTGTGTCATTTCTGTGCAAAGCCTAAATGTATACAAGATAAATGAACATCTACAACAGTATGAATGGTGACAACACACCCCCCCCCCCAGAATCTGTGCAAGGGAAATGACTGTCAGCGCAATCCTATCTAGTCGTTCCGTTAGTACAGCGGTCCCTGTGCCGGCCGGGGGTGTTGCAAATGTATCATAAAGCATGTTTGTGGCACCCATAGAGTAAGCAGCACAGTCAGGGAGGCTTGCATTGCTCCGCTGCTGCTGCATCCACAAGGACAGGCACCAACGGAGTTGTGCTGGGTAGCGGAAGGGAAGCAAGAGATTGGCGGTGTTTCTGGGTGGGGGAAAGGCGGAACAGGTGGCAGACCAGGCCTGCCCTATCCTAACTCCCATCACAGGCCTAATTGGATTAGCAGGCACAGATCCAAGTAGCCCCATAGCGCAGGCTGGGGCATTACTTGGCGTAAGGGGAAAAATATCCCTTTCAGCCATTGTGAAGTAATTTGCAAACTATGCCAAAAACCCCACCAAAGAGTTGCCTATTCATTTAGGGCACAATCCTAACCAGGTCTACTCAGAAGAAAGTCCTATTTTGTTCAACAGGGTTTACTCTCAGGAAAGTGTGGTTAGGACTGCAGCCTTATTTATATACAGACAATTGCTTCTTCAAAGGTTAAAAGCAGTATTGCAGAGCTATTATAGCTTGCAATATACATTTTCAATTTGTTTTTTCTGTCCCACAGCTTTTCCCCTCCCCAGGCACTCCAGTCAAAATTGGGCAGACTTCTGCAATTGTTCAAACAGCACCTGGGCAGAGGCAGATCTTTCGGATCCAGTTGCTTACGCAGAGGTAGTCTCACCATACCTTGTTCTGGGGACTGGCATGAGCATGCTAGTAGCTCAGGGAACTCTGATCGTGACCTAAGTTTCGTTCTGAGAGCCAGGCTTCCAACAGCTTACAAAGGAGACCAAATCCACAGGAGGTCAGGACCACAGACAGCTCCAAGGTTATGCCATCAAACAAGGCAGGCTTGAACCTGTTCCAGCAGAGGTGTGAAGCAGACTGAAGGTTTAAATACCTGCTATGGAATGCAAGGAGGCTAGTTCCACCCCTCCTCCTGAGAAGTCTCTTGTTGTTTAAAGGGTCCTTGCCAGGTTCTGCAGCCACCAATTCTGGTGGCACAAGGAACAAGGTTTCCTCGAATGCTCCTCAGAAGAATCTCAGGAGTCAGAAGAGAAATCTGGGTCCTCTAGCTGGGGGGGAGTCCAATTTTATAAGTACTCCTACATAGAAGGTTCTGAAGTAGGGATTTCCACTGTCTGTATTGGGGGACTTCTCTCCCTCAATCCATCTCCTCAAATCTGAGGTAGAGGAGATGGATTGACGGAGAGAAGTCCCCCAATACAGACACTGGAAATCCCTACTTCAGAACCTTCTATGTAGGAGTACTTATAAAATTGGACCCCCCCCCCCAGCTAGAGGGGAGAACTATCTGTCTCACTCCCTCAATGCAAAGGTCCCACCAAGCCAGCTGATCCCGGAACCCTGAATAGCGATGACAGTACTACCAACAACTATGTCATCAGGTGCGAGTAGGTGACATGGGGGACCCACTGCAGGGCTCTTCCCCAGTTCTCCCAGCAGACTGGCAATGACACTGTGCTTATACACTCCATGATGGAGCTTGGGGCTAAAACACAACCTGAAAGTCTTCTCCAAATGTGCCTATATAGGCAGCTATATAGCTTCCTCCCCATATAGACCAACATCGTTCATTCCCTCTGTTCCTATTCAGGCCTCCAGATTCCAACATGTAGTGAAAAAAATGTACTTGAGCTCACAGTCTGTTCCCAACACCCACGTGCTCTCTCCTCACGTAGGCTCTCTCCTCATGAAAGCAACGCCAAACCAATTAACATGTAAAAGTATCTGGTGGGTTTGAAAGATTGGACTAGAGCTTTTCATTCTTTCTAAGGGTGATACTGATACACCAGAAGCGACCTGTATTCTGGTCCAGTCAACTGCAGACCCACTAAGAACAGTTGAGATAGCAAACAGACTTTGATAGGAATTCACCACCCTTCCCCTCCCCTCAACAGGACAGACGTCCCTTCATTCCATTAGCATAGTACCAGACTGATCATAGTGAATTAAGAGGTAACATGGGGCAACCCACCCAGATCACACGCAAGAGCAACACCGCAACATCACAGCAGATCAGGCAATGGCCTCAAGAGGGACAAGGCAAGTAGCAGTAGTTCAGAGTGAGGTCTTTGGTATGGATGGCGTCCTTTGAACGTTTTTAACAACATGTGATATTCCCCTGGAACTCTGAGACTGTGGAATGAAATTTGATATACACATTTAGGACACAATTCTGTGTTTCAGGTTGGTGGGGACGAGGGAAAGGGCCTTCTCAGGAGTTGAGCCAGGAATATGGAAGCCTCAAAAGGTTTATCCACAACAGTCGTCTACCACAGCTGAAAGTAATTTCTATATAGGCAGCACTTAGCCTGCCTTTTGCTTGATTTTTTTTGCTCCACTTTGCATTATATATTTACTGCTAGTTTTTTTTATATTGTTTATTATGATTTGAAATTACTGCATAATTTTGTTCTACTGTTGATTTTCTTATCGTAAGCCCCAAGAGAACTTTTGTAGAGGAAAGACAGGGTGTGTAGGTGTCTGTATAAATTTGGAAAATAAATTATTTAATTTATTTAATTAAAACATTGTAACATGTAACATTCCTACCAGTGGCATAGCTAGAGAGGGTGCAAAGCACCCCCTCCCGTTCCCTTCAGAGCCATTCCAGGTGGGGATGCAAAACAGAGGTGTACGCTTGGCTCCGAAGGGGAGGGGCCCCTTGCACGCTGCAGTGAGGCTCCCTGCAAAACTTAGTGCTTTGCATCCCCTCTAGCTACACCACTGATTCCTACATGTCTTCATGGAGAGGAGATAAAATATGCAGACTATATTGTGATGCTATAGCAAAAATGAGGGCTCTGCAATGTACTAGCTAGTTTTAGTTTTAAATATCTTCAGCTCAATTATTCTATCCTTCTGATAGACATTCACTCTTCTTTCAGCCATCAGCAATTTTGCACTGAGAATTGGGGTGGGGGAGAGGAGGGAATAGCATATATAAATCCAATTATTTCAGAGAGACTGGGCTTCTTCCTCTCCCCCTCCCATCTACCATTTTTCAGAAATAAGCACTTATTTGTCATACACTTTTAATAAGCTATTGGCCTTATGCAGGAAAAAAGAAATGTGTTTGTTGTTAAAAATCCAGCACTACGACATTAACATCTGTTCATTGTTTTAAAAAAATATTATTTAACTCTTTATTACCTGGGACATAAGAAATACCATCAATGAAATGCATTTCTTTGCAGAACAGACATGGGCTCAGCTTCATTGCTAAGTCACATGTCATGATGGAGTCCCAATCAAATGACACTTTTAAAAAAATGACTGCAATCTTATGCAGGCTTACTTAGCAGTAAGTTCTATTGAACTCCACAGGGCTTACTTCTGAGTAGGTATTCCTAGGCTTGCACTTCCAGCCTACTAATTCTGAGCAGGTTTATAGTACCCATTAGGGATAGTGGTTTTATTGTTTTTGTTGTTTTAACTGCCCACAGGTCAAGGATGTGCACAGGCAGAAATAAAGCACCTCCAGATTGTCACTGGGCAGCCAACTGTTCTGGAAAGCAGTTTGAGATTTGGTAGTGATTTCAGCCAATGCTGGATTGCTCTGATGGCCAAACTGCATGCTAAGTGGGACATCTGCAATTAGATTGCCTGACTTCTTTAAAATGAGAGATGCAGGAGTTAATTGGTACACCAGTGGGAAAGGAGGGTGTATGTTTAACCTCCTTCCTCAGCATCATTTTCCTAATCAAAATTGCACCTACCAGCTACTATTTGCCCCCAAGGAGAAATACAGAGACCTGTATCCTCCTTTATGGTTCAAACAGCAGCCTGGGGTGATTTTTTTTTAACATATGCTTTACATATGAAGGTAATATATATTGTGGAGTCAGGCTGGCTCTTGTGAAACTGGGTGGGGAGGGGGAGGAAGGGGTTAGGGAGGGGTGGATCCATTGGCAAGGGTGCACGCCGGATCCTATTCCTCTTTTTCAAACCTCCTCGCCCCTTTCTTCTCCTCAGACCTGTGCCAGCTACAGAGCTGGAACAGGTCTGAGAATACCCACTGTGTAGCAAGTGGCTTACAGAAAGGTGAGTGAGGTGAAGGGGGCTGCATCAGTGACAAGACTGCAGGACGGGCAAGCGGGCTGAGAATTCAGGCTGCCCTTCACCCACATCTGACATCACCACTGTCTCTACCTCCTGCCAACCTGCTGCAGATAACCATTCTGCTTTCAGTTCACCAAAAAAAAAAAAAAAAGCAGAAATAAGATTACCTGCCTTCTTACCTTGCTCCAAGTGCGGTTTCTTCTAACAAGAATTCAACTGCAGGTCTTCTGCTTGGATTTACAAGGACCATGTGAATGGAGGTGCTCCTTCATTCAGAGGGTCCCTTTAAATCAAACCAGAAAACCTGCACTTCTGCAATTGAAGGAACCACACAAGGAGTGAGGTAAGCACCTCTGGAACTGTCCCAAGGAAGTGGACTTGAGATGGCTCTGGGTGGCATTCCAGGTCACACCACCACTGTGGAATGGTTTAAATCCTCGCATGTTTCTTGGGGTAATTTTACTGATGTTATAACTAAATAAATCTGAGAGGTGAAGTGGGTTTCAAATAATGCAGAGATATGTACACTTCCTGTGACGGTTTCATGAGCTGTTCACATCTGTCAAACACCCATAGAGAAATCTAGACAGGTTTCACTTGAACAGTAACGTATGAACCCATTATTATGGAAGAACAGACTCTTCTTCCAAAACACAGTAGCTCCACAGAACATAATGGATTCCTCTTATCCCAGAGCATCACTCTGCTACACATTTTAAGAACAATTATGTAGTCACTTAAATATTGTTGTTTTTTTTAATTTGGCAGTTCCCCATTGTGGCAAAGGATTAGCAAGATAGGATTTCAGCTCCATCTTTTGCTGTACACTGAAACAGAAACTTGATTAGAACACCGTATTTCCTAGGACAGACTTCTATGTCGGCAACATATGAAGTGGCACAAAATTCGGCAACAAAAGGACATTATATTTTATCAATATGATAGAAATGAAGACTACCTCCACTGGTGTGTTTTCTTGGTGCATTTTAACTGCTGCACAAGAACACTGTGTATAAAATCAAAAATAATGATCTCCCTGTAACACCCAGGAGAAACACCCTTTGTTTAGCTTTTATTTTATCATGCACTTTACAGTGACTCACACAATTTATAATTTAAATAGTTAGAATTTAGTGCATCATTTAGATACAGTATTGTTTAAACGGTGTTAATTCGGCTGGTATGCTTATACAAATACCACTGCTACACTATGCTGTTTTTTTTTTAAAATGTCATTATCATTGTTTTTTAAAAATATTGTAAACAGCTTTGGGAGTGGTAATACTGAACGGCAAGATATAAATGCTTAAATGAACAAATATATCACTGAATGAAATTACACTCTTGATGCTAGGAATGTTGCATCTTCAGGTCAGAATCAGTCACTATGATAAGATATGTGGTTGTCATCAAATACAGCAACTCCAAGTCACCTACTCAAAACGCCCCTAGTGATATGAAACTTGGAACTTGATGTCATTGCCTTGCAAGCCCCCCAGCTTCGTATTCTTCATTGGCTGCAAACTCACAGCACACTGACATCATATCACACTTTTTTTTTTTTTTTTGCTTGACATCACAGGGGAGAGACACACTGGACTGCTGCTTTTGGCTTGTGCCAGTGGCACCATCCGCGGCAGTGGCACCATCAATATCCTATCCCCTTTCCTAGCCTCAGTCTGCCTTCCTGAGTCCACTTGGACTCGCGCCGCTAAATAGCTGGCACAGATCCAAGCAGATCCAGTGTACTTATCCCAAGGCAAGGGAACAAATGTTCCCTTATCTTGAGGAATACTTTGCAGCCCAAAACTCTCCTACAGGATACAGCACATGCCCTGTTGGTGCAGCTGCATCGCTGCATGAGGAATTATGTGGGATTGGGCTATAAATCTACTTTCTGCATCATACAATAACGACCTTAGCAGGCCCTGCAGCTGACCAAAAAGGTAGGGCTACAGGAATGCTTAAATACACTTTAGAGTCTCTAGCACTGGAACAGTAGTCTGCTCAAAGATATAGGAAGGGACACCACCAATCACCTAACACTTGCACACCTATCAGCCCTAGTCTCACAACATAACTAGGTTGGAGAAGGTAGAGAATCCACTCATGTGGAGATAGTCTGGGCTGCATGGCTTCAAACTGTAAAGAGGTGCTCATGTGATTGTTTATATACCACCTTTCTGCCAGTGGCCTCAATGAGGGTCACAAAATAAGGCATGGCACAAAAGGAAAAAAAAAATTAGTGTAGCCAAGTACACACAGACACATATAACCATGTAACATATGGAATGTCTTTACAGGAGTCTTGATAGGGATAAAATACCATGCAAGTGCAGCATTGCTAGAATCTACCCAGAATCCTCTGCAATGCACTGGGGGTTCCTCAGCAGTCTGTGCAATGGGAGAAAAGTTCATTGAGGACTAGAAATTTGAAAATTACCGTGCCAAGTAACAGGGTGATTGTTCCAGAAAATTTTAGAGTCAGTAGCTGTGTCTGCCAACTGCCCAACCACCATTTTGACAGCTGATGGCTAACACATGCATAATTGGCCCCAATTGATGGGTTGATCGTTAGCTCCTTTCAGTCTGGAGAAAGTTATGTTGTTCGTTCAAATATGTGCCGGATTTGGAGCCTCTAGATATGATCTTACATACCATCTTTTTTTAATATCTAGTTGTTATCCTCAGGTTTTTTTGGAAGGGCCACTATTTGACTAGCTGCACATGATTAAAATTTAACCGGATGGTCCCAGGAACCATCCGGAACAAAACCATATCAGTTTATTTAATAACTTTCAAAGTGAAACTAAAGTCTTGTTCAAATCATGTCTCTTCTGATTTAATTAAATAACACCACACATACTGTAAGGCTCTGGTAATCATTAACAGAGTTAATGGAAGACAGGAGATGATACTTTCCTTTTGAAAGTTGGTAGATAATTTTAAAATGTGTTTTCTTTAAAATCCCGTCAAACAGCATGCATACTCTCAGCACTCCCTTCCCCCCCCCCCCACTACTTCACAACAATTCAACAAATCACTTCTCAGCCTCCACAGATTACAAAAATCAGATTAGTTGTCGGCATTAGGAGGTTTTACAGATCAGCGATCATGTGAGTGGAGATACACCCAGGTTTGGGACACACACACACCCGAGGACTGCAGCCAACTGCTACAATTCAACCAGTTCTTACAGGATGTGAAGCTTCTGTACAGTTACCCTATGCCAGCAAGCAGCTTCTGATTGAACCAGGGGAACATCCACTAAAACTGAGTGTTGGGAGAGTTAGAACAGACAAAAGAAAATATTTCTTTACTCAGCGTGTGGTTGGTCTGTGGAACTCCTTGCCACAGGATGTGGTGATGGCATCTGGCCTGGACGCCTTTAAAAGGGGATTGGACAAGTTTCTGGAGGAAAAATCCATTATGGGTTACAAGCTATGATATGTATGTGCAGCCTCCTGATTTCAGAAATGGGCTATGTCAGAATGCCAGATGCAAGGGAGAGCACCAGGATGAGGTCTCTTGTTATCTGGTGTGCTCCCTGGGGCATTTGGTGGGCCGCTGTGAGATACAGGAAGCTGGACTAGAGGGGCCTATGGCCTGATCCAGTGGGGCTGTTCTTATGTTCTTATGTGTATACAGTACTAAGCCGCTCCATCCATTTAAACTAGGGAGCAACAACTGGAGATTCTGGGGTAAAATCTAGCCCCTTGAGAAGCGTCAGCTGCCCCCACTAAAGTCGTCAACCCAGAGGCAAAGTGCACGGAAAACTGGTAGTTGTGATAATGCGACTTGTTCATAGTCCACTGTGGGAAACAGGAGAAAAGGTCAGGCTCCCCATCATCCATCTCCTTTTTAAAGTAGCCCTCCCATGAAAGTAACTGCTGACCAAAGGTTTAATGCAAATGGGGGCAGCCCACATGTGCAAGCAAGAGTTCAAATATGTGTGCAGTATTTCTACTTCGGAAAATCACCCAAAACAGCTGACCTTGAAGAGTTATTCACAAACGGGTGCAGGATTCAGATGGAAGTTGATGCAACAGTTAGCTGACAAGTCCCTCAGCCATGTATGAGACAGAATGGAAACTTGGTCTTCCATGGCTCTTTAATAAACTTTCCATGACTGGACATTTACAGTAAACACTCCTTGCTAATGGAGAAATGCATGTGTTGAATAGGAAAGATGAGAAGAAGATACCATTATCTTTCCTGCCCTATCCTTCACTTCCATGGTTTTGGCCTTGGTCTAAGTACAGATCCCTCTTAACAAGAGCTGGAGAAAGGAAGCAAAAGTTCCTTTAAGGGCTGGCAAAACATTTTAAATTCAGACCCCCGATGGTGCACTCTGCAATACGTAGGCCAGCAAACACTTTTTTTTCTTACACATAAAGTTCTTGAAAAACAGGAAGGGGAAAATGAATGCTTCTTTAGAATCTAACTCCCACTGACACAATTTTCAGGCTGTCTTTATATCCCTCCTGACAGTATTTGCAGGCTCCTGCCATGAGGGCTGAAGTTAATTGCAAAACCAAGCTAAATTGAGTGAATTTATGGGTGTGTCTATACTTTTTAACAACCTCTTGTATATGGTTAGCTCTGAATTTGACCCTTTGCAAATGCTAAAAACACTCTGAGACCCAGAGCAAGACTTTTCCTATTAGCAAATTAAACAATGCTAGGTCCAGTGGAAAGTGAAAAGAGGAAAGGGGGAAACAGAAGCACGCTAAAGCCTGGTTTAAATGTGACACTAGTTGAGCTACAATTGCTTACTCATTTAATGTTTGACTTGGCCATAGGTTCCCATAGTGTTCAATGAGACTGAGGGCACAATCCTAACCCCTTATGTCAGTGTTTTCCAGCACTGACATAAGGGCAATGCAGCTCTGAGGTAAGGGAACAAACATTCCCTTACTTTGAGGAGGCCTCCGTGAGTGACAACCAACTGCAGAATGCAGCACAAATCCCATTGGCACCGCTATACCAGTGCTGGAGAGCATTGACATAAGGGGTTTGGATTGTGCCCTGAGGGTCCAATCCTACCCTACTTTCCAGCGCCAGTGCAGCTGCAATGCAAATGTTCCCTTACCTCATGGAGGCTTCCATAACTTCCATTCCACCACAGGATGCAGTGCACCCCCCATTGGTACAGCTACACTAGGGCTGGAAAGTTGGATAGGATTTGACCCTTACTCCTAGGAAATGATGTATAGGATGGAAGTCCTGGGCCCAGAATAAATGGGCAAAAACCTACATGGGCATTGGTCAAGAAATGACTGCACATTTAGATGCAAAAAAAACAACACATGGGTTTCCTTATCTCACTCCCTATTTGTGAGTTTTTCCCCATAGGATAGCAGCCCATGACACACAATAACGGTCATGGGTACAGCATCACTGGGGCATGAATTACTAGAGCAAGACCATGGAGCAAACAATATATCCTTCCAGCACTTTGATGAGTCAACTTAAGCCCTTTTTGACATTCTTGTTACATTAAACAGTTATTTTTGGAACTGAGATCACTTTGCTCTGTAAAACAGTCAGTGCTCTTAGTACTTATACCAGGCCTGGCCAGTTCCAAGGCTTTATACTGCCAGCCAATCAGGCATGGATGTTGCACACTTCAATTTCATTCTGTCTCCAGTAAGGGCTCTTGAAGCCTGAGCATACACAGCTCTAGATTCAATCATGGAGCTAGTCTCAAACATAGGACTGCTAGTTGCAGAACCCCACAAGTTCTCCCCAAATTCTTGCAAGGCTTAAATCAGTGGTTCCCAAAATTTTTAGCACCAGGACCCACTTTTTAGGTACAACAACCTGTCAGGACCCCCTCCCCAAAGACCAGAAGTGATAACGTTAAGCAGGAAGTGACATCATTGTGCCAGCAGGGTTAGAAGTGATGTCATTAAGCAGGAAGTGATGTCATTGCTTTAATAAAGCACACTTTAAAAATATATCACATGTTGTACTCATGGATGAATCAAATGCAACAGCTGTTTTCAGGTATGTGGAAACTCCTTGAAATATGTTCAGAAACATACATCTCTATTTGGAGTTTCCCTGAAAATGTTGCAAAAATGCATCTATAGTAGGAAGTGGGGTCTCCATGACCTCCTGAAAACCAGCTCACAACCCTCTAGGGGGTCACAATCTCCAGGTTGGGAACCACTGGCTTAAATAAAAATGGGGGCACCACTGCCAGAGAGATATCAGTCAACTTGTCTGTTTTTCTCTGCTTGTTTCTTGTTTGAAAGGTCAAGCACATTCTTAGCAGAATGGTGCTACTGCAAATATTTAGCTCAAGAAGCAGTTCATACAGAGCTGCAAAAGAAAAAAAGAGTGGAACATTTTCTGTGGGAGTATGAAATAGGTTGGCCTCTGTTATTCTAAGAGGTGGGTATGTTCAATGTTCCTGGTGCTTCAGAAACATGATCCAACTCATAGTGACAGGTTTTGCAAGATATCCTGTTGACATTCAGATAGCTCCGTAAAATGCACTGGATTTCCCTTGGGATTACAAAAGGCCAAAAATTATCTGTCTGTAGAGACGTTCAAATCTGCCACTTCAACAGATCAGCTGTTATCTTGAATCTTGCAGAGAGAGACTGGGAGCCAATGGGTGGGGACAAGCCGACAACATTGAGAATGAAAACAGTGTACTAGAAGAATTTCCTATTCTAAACAGTGTGTGTAGTTAAAAATACTACAATACTTGGGGCTAGATACACACTATTCATAGTTATTGGGTAGCCTATATCAAGCATTTTTATGGCAAGAAAAAGGAATGGGGTGCAACACTCGGATCTACTTAAAGACAGTCCCTTGGTCAACTGGCCATGCAAAATAGCAGTGGACATTGCTCCCACGCTATCTTTCAGAAGTCACTCTCCTCCAAGCACCTATTTCTCCAGCAAAAGCTTTCTCTGAACCATGGGAAGAACAGGATAGTTGGGGGCACATGCTCTGCATCCACAGTCCAAGGATCAGCTTCTAGTAACTCCAGTCAAAGGGACAGGAAGCAAAGGGTGGGAAAGGACCATGGAGATGTTGCCATCAGTTGTTGCCATCATAAAAACAGCAGACTATAAGGTCTGATGGTTTGACTCAGTGCAAGGCAGCTTCATATGTAATTGCTCTAAAACTGGGGTTGACAAACTATGGCCAATGGGCCAGTCCAGCCCATCACCCAAATTCATCTGGACAGTGCAGAGCTTGGCTTTGCCCAACTGGCTGCACACCAGGCAGGGAATGGTCTGTGAAGCTGTGTCTGGGCATGTGGCATTGCCATTCCCTCTCCTGGTAAATTGGGCGGGAGACTTTGCCTCCCAAGCTGACCTCCGCGCAGTCACTTCTAGGAGTTCACCAACCTGGATGTTTGGTGATAAAATCATTGCCGAATGTCCAGCCTCTTTGCCCAAAAGGTTGCCGACTCCTGCTGTAAAACTTCTTGACACATTGAAGAAGTCAGAATTGTTACTTTATCTCCACACCATGAAAAGTTTCACTTTGCAACGGGGTGAGGGAATTCACGAATCAGTCCAGTCAGGCACTGGCTGAGGGCCCACACCTATCAGAGGACCCACCTGATACCCCCAACTCCTGAATTCTCAGTACCAGTCATAGTGGTAGTGCCCAAAGCATCATCAGAGAGCAGGTGGGTATGCCATGGGGGTCCAGTGCTGGGCTTTGTCCCAGGTTCCCAAGCAATCTAGTAACAGTAGTGCCCAGCAATGAGCTATTCCACCCCAATTGCCTAGGTTCCAACTTGGGCAGCAGAATCTTGGAGTGGAACCACGACCCACCACATTCAAGTGGGTTCAGCGTTCATGCCAGAAATAGTGTGAGTTCCTAAACTATGCCAAGTCTTGCCTCATAATTTGAGATAAGATAACATCTAGATCTCATACGGAAAATAATAGAATAAAAGGAAAGCATGTTGTTGTCTAGATCTCATAGACAACAACATGCTTTCCTTTTATTCTATTATTTTCCGTAGCAGGCTTAGAGCCTGCTGGAATGCAGCCAGTCCTCATTACAGGCTTGCTGTAGAGTTTTGCTTCAGAGTTTTAATTCAGATTCCAGCTAAGATGGAACTCCCTCTATTCCTGTTCCAAGCTACTAGTAAAAGTAAAAGCTTAAGAGGTAGCAATCCTACACCAGGCAGTACAACAGCTATTTCTTTTTAAATCCTTCTTCCAAAGGAAGCAGGAATGACTTGCCCAAGATCAGCCTGCTAGATTTGGAACTGAGTGGTAAATTGAGCTGTGTTGTTGGCAACCTTCAGTCTCGAAAGACTATGGTATCGCGCTCTGAATGGTAGTTCTGGAACAGTGTCTAGTGTGGCTGAAAAGGCTGATTCGGGAGTGACAATCCCTTCCACACCGGGAGCAAGTACAGTCTGTCCCTGGTCTGTCTCCCTGGCTATGGGCCTTCCTTCTTTGCCTCTTTGCCTCAGTCTGTTGGCCAAGTGTCTCTTCAAACTGGGAAAGGCCATGCTGCACAGCCTGCCTCCAAGCGGGCTGCTCAGAGGCCAGGGTTTCCCATTTGTTGAGGTCCACTCCTAAGGCCTTCAGATCCCTCTTGCAGATGTCCTTGTATCGCAGCTGTGGTCTACCTGTAGGGTGCTTTCCTTGCACAAGTTCTCCATAGAGGAGATCCTTTGGGATCCGGCCATCATCCATTCTCACGACATGACCGAGCCAACACAGGCGTCTCTGTTTCAGCAGTGCATACGTGCTAGCGAATCCAGCACGTTCCAGGACTGTGTTGTTTGGAACTTTGTCCTGCCAGGTGATGCCGAGAATGCATCGAAGGCAGCGCATGTGGAATGCGTTCAGTTTCCTCTCCTGTTGTGAGCGAAGAGTCCATGACTCACTGCAGTACAGAAGTGTACTCAGGACGCAAGCTCTGTAGACTTGGATCTTGGTATGTTCCGTCAGCTTCTTGTTGGACCAGACTCTCTTTGTGAGTCTGGAAAACGTGGTAGCTTCTTTACCGATGCGTTTGTTTAGCTCGGTATCGAGAGAAAGAGTGTCGGAGATCGTTGAGCCAAGGTACACAAAGTCACTGAGCACAGATCTCCCAAATCTAAATGTAAACTCTAGGTCTAACCACCACACCACACTAGTTCTCTGTTCAGGTGAAGAGGCATTCTCCATCACTATACAGTGGGCCCACCTTATCCATGGGTTCAGCTTCTGTGGATTTGAGCATCTGTGGATGCCAAGCCCGCTTCAGAGGTCCTCCTTGATGGAAGTAGTTTCTGATTGTGCCTGAGAGATGTTCTGAGGCTAGGGAATGCCTGTGGAGAGGGCCTTCCCCACCCTCAGAACATTTCTCAGGCATGACTGAAAATTGTGAAAGTGAACTGGAAATTACTTCTTGTTGTGTCCAGGAGGCCTTCTGAAGATGCTGGGAGGTTGGCACGACCTCCAGAGGGCCTGGCACGGCTCCCAGATGAGTCACTGCAATGCTGTAACCCTGCCCCCCCATGGATTTCATTTTCCATGGATTTTGGTATCCTTGGGGGGTTGTGGAACAGATCCCCTGCAGATACCAAGGGCCCGCTGTATCTAATAACTCTGCCAAAAAGCCATATTCCCCGCACCCGAGTGCTATTTAGACTCATTTTCCAATCCTTCCACTGATAAAACTTTTTGCTGAGGAGGATAAATGAATAGCGAGTTTTCGGGGGGCGTTGTTAAAACTGCCTTCATATTTCTCAAGGGGAGAAGTGAGTTAATACAGTAGAATGAGCTGGCTTAAAGACACAAATCCGAACTGGTAGTTTAATATATTCCACATGAAGAAGTACGGAAGCAAGGCTTCCATGGAGACCACACTAGTAGCAAACACACTCACACCCATATCTCAGTCATGGTATTTGGTTTTAGACTAGAGGACAGGGAAGGCTGTGGCTGAATAATACAACGACATCCTGTCCTACCCGTGGTGCCTCAACCGCCTTTTAAATATCTGACATTCATCCCCTGATGGGCAGGGGTGTTTGGTTTCATTTTTTTCCACAGATTTTGTTCTTTTTTAAAGGCAGAAAGCAGTGCTATGTGTTTTTATTCAGAGTTCCCATTTCAAGTTCTCATTTTTATTCATTTTAAACACTTCAAAAGTGTACTAGGTAAGTGAGATAGGTGATTTACAGCCCAATCCTATCCACACTTTCCTGGGAGTAAGCCCCATTGACTCTAATTGAACTTACTTCTGAGTAGACATGCATAGGCTTCGGCTGATAGTGTCAGCAGATGCAGCCACAGTATTATTTCTAACTGGAAAAGTATCCTGCTTTAATTTCTGGAAAATATCTTACATACCAAAATGCACTGTTTTGCGTTTTTATTCGGATATTTAAAACACAAAATGTGGCGTTTTGTGTTTCTATGTGTTTTTAACACACACACACACACACACACACACACACACACACACACACACACCCCTCTCTACTGATGGGGCTTTTTGGGCAGTTCCTTCCAGTCCTGCTGCTCCCAGAACATCTCCAGAAGAAACTGGAGGTTTTAGTGAAC
The DNA here is from genome assembly GCF_035046505.1 of Tiliqua scincoides. Lineage (NCBI taxonomy): Eukaryota > Metazoa > Chordata > Lepidosauria > Squamata > Scincidae > Tiliqua > Tiliqua scincoides. The sequence goes on from NC_089827.1 coordinate 40,207,397, forward strand.
CCTTGGGGAACCACTATTCATGGCTGGTGGTCTTTGTTGAGCTTGGTGGATCACAGTTGTGGACACATGTAACACAAGGCTGTGGGCTAACTCCACATGTCCAGGGAAAAGGAAAGTTAGCCCACAGACATATGTCCACAACTGTGATCCACCAAGCTCAACAAAGACCACCAACCATGAATAGTGGTTCCCCAAGGGTTCACTAAAACCTCCAGTTTCTTCTGCCTTCAAGGATGTGCAAATGCAGGAAGGGTGGAGGACAGTTGTCAGGCATTTGGCAGTCCACATCACACAGCTGCTGAACTATGTTCATCTTGGTGGGTCGCAAGCACAGGAGTGTTGCAGTATACAAACACCAGAGTGTCTGTGAATTGAAGATGAGGAGAAAAAATAGCATCTCACTATTATAAGCCCAGAGCATTCTATTCACCTGGAGAACCTATCTTGTAAAAAGCAGAATCTGACAAAACTGCAAAAAGTTCTGATAAGTGGTGGTTTTAAATTTTTGCTCTAAACCAGAAACCTTCATGCTTTCTCTGACCATTTCTGCCGTCCTCCCCAGTATTTTTAACCACTTCTTTTGACTGACATACTCTGATTTCAAAGATTTCAAATTCTTTGAAATCATACTCTGATTTCAAATTCAAGGATACCGAAAGGGTGTGCTCTTTCACTAAGCCCAAGAAAATCCACTGTGTATTATTTAAGTTATGAGTTTTTAAAGTTTCCACTGCAAATCACTACTCAGTTAAGGGCACTACTCAACTAACTTGCAATTCATGTCTGTTTGGGGGATTAAAACTGCCTTGGTAGAACAAGCTTCCAAAAACAAAAATGGCTTTCCAGGGAGAATGGAGAAGATCCTGCATCTATGTGCAACTGTTTTATGTGTCCCTCTTTTATGTTTCACATGTAGTGTGCTATAGCATGTGTGTATGACATGTTGCTTTGCATGTTTGTACATGATGCTTTGCATGTTTGTACACGATACACAATGTATTCTTGGACAAAAACAATGCGTTTTAGATGAGTTTGTGTATGCAATGTGTGCACCTGACACATTGCAGCACACTTCCAGAGAGAGCCATGGTGGTGTAGTGGTTTAATCCAGGTTCAAATCCCCCCTCAGCCATGAGGCTTCCTCGGTGACCTTCGGCCAGTCACTTTCTCTCAGCCTCACCTACCTCACAGGGTTGTTGTGAGGACAAAAGGAGGGGAGCAGCTGTGTACACCACCCTGAGCTCTTTGGAGGAAGGGTGGTATAAAAATGTGAAAAATTAAAAAAAAAAAATTCCATGCTACTGCACTATATGGTGTGTTTTAGCATCTGTTTGCATGTGGTGTGTTCTGAGGTTGTGTGGTATATAGTGTGTTGTGGCATGTGCGTAGTTCACTGTAGCACCCAACTGCACGTGGCCTGTGTGGTGTGTGATGGCAGTATGTGTTTGACCATTACAGCACAGTTTGCATATCGTGTGCTGTGCTGCCTGTTCTCACGAGGCATGTCGTGATGCCCATTTCCATGTGACATACTCCAGCAAGCATGTGGTGTGTTGTGACATGTTGCAGCATACCTCTGCATGTCATAACAGCTCTTATAAGACATTCTATTCCAGTTTCCCCACCCTCTAAATCTAAACAAGAATGGACTATATTATATAACTAGCATTGTTTTTTAACTTTGGGACAATGATAAAGCAGAAATATATGAGGCCTACATAATAAAATTACCTACATTACAGATGGGATATAAAGATTACCGAGAGAAAATGTGTGAAATGCTCTCAATAACCTAAAACACAGATGCTACATATTATAGAGACACAGTACAGTTAATCTGTGCCCCCCGCACCAGATAAATTTAAGAAGAAACAAGGATTGTTGATTCCATATGTGTCTAGGCTTTTGTATCTGTGTGTGCAAGAGCTACAGTTTGTGTGTTTTCTGGTGTCTGTGTTTGTAAGCATATATGAGGAGACAGTGTCCTACTGCCATAAATAATAATACTTATTATTATTATTATTAACAGTATTTATATACCGCTTTTCAACTAAAAGTTCACAAAGCGGTTTACAGAGAAAAATCAAATAACTAAATGGCTCCCTGTCCCAAAAGGGCTCACAATCTAAAAAGAATACCAGCAGACAGTCACTAGAACAGACAGTGCTGGGGTGAGGTGGGCCACTTACTCTCCCCCTGCTAAAAAAAAGGAGCACCCACTTGAAAAAGTGCCTCTTACCCAATTAGCAGGGGTGCCTCTTACCCAAAAAGTGCCTCTTACCCAATTAGCATAAAATTGGCTGATTATGATGCAAAGCATGCTACCGGAACCAATTTTAGAGTCCCCACTACAAAGGGACGGCAGCATTGGAAGCTTGCTGCCACAGCCAACAACCTTCTGCAGTGCAGATAAGCTGACACAAAGGGCAGAATTTGGGCAGGCAGATCTGGGAAGCCCACTAGACCACTGCTGAGACCCACTTTAAATCAGGTTGCAATTCATTAGCTCGTGACCAATTTATATTGCATTTATGTCCTGCCTTTCTTCCATCATGGAACTCAAGATGGTTTCCATGAGGTTCCCAGACAATCATCCATGGAGTAAACCCAGATCTAAAGAACCCAGACCTTTAGCAGCAGTGAATTGGCTGTGTCAGGTGCCCTTAGACCATGCCCAAATGCCTGCCACCCAATCAAATGCTAAAATGAAGAGCTTATTCTCCAGATTGTTCGTCAAATACAAAGCAGAGGTGAAGAGAGTGCAGAAGCTCCTTGCAGCAAGGAGAAATACAAAGGTATTAGATTCACTCTGGTCTTTTACCTAGGAGATGGAAGTTAAGTTCCAATCTCAGCTCAGCTACAGACTCTCTGGGTGGCCTTCTGCAATCCATTGCCTCCTCCAGGTCTCATTTCCCTATCATTAAAATAAGAATGGTGACCTAGTTCTCTGGGCTGAGGATGAATAAGCTTAGGAAGTGAACTAGCTATAAATCTTAAACAAATAAATGGAACTAATTCATCTCAGAGGAGATGATATTTATCGCCTCTTTCCTCTTCTGCATCTCAGGTGGTCAGATCTGCCCTTGGCGCTGATTAACTTGAGTCGAGAAGCACAAGTTGCACAGCAGATAGGTGCATCCCACCAAATATAGTTAGCCCAAAGACAAATGCACACTGTAGTGTGCACATGTATGAGCAAGAAAGAGGGATGATGACATGTTTATGTTTGGTAAGAGGATTTGCACATAAAACCTCCAAACTACATTAGTCTGTCTAAGTATGTAGCCTCCTATGTATTCATTTCAGGAAAAGGCTTGAGAGCTGCTTGCCCAGTCTGCACCAGGATGTCAACTGAGAGACCATGGCACAAAGCCATGAACAACAGGATCCCGTTGACCCCAATTTGCTGAAAGTTCTTGAATGCAGACTGGGAGCACCAACGGCCTACTTCCAATGTGCTGGCCATTCTGTGCTTAATGTATTGGCAACCTTCAGTCTCGAAAGACTATGGTATCGCGCTCTGAAAGGTGGTTCTGGCACAGCGTCTAGTGTGGCTGAAAAGGCCAATCCGGGAGTGACAATCCCTTCCACACTGGGAGCAAGTGCAGTCTGTCCCTGGTCTGTCTCCCTGGCTATGGGCTTTCCTTCTTTGCCTCTTAGCCTCAGACTGTTGGCAAAGTGTCTCTTCAAACTGGGAAAGGCCATGCTGCACAGCCTGCCTCCAAGCGGGCCGCTCAGAGGCCAGGGTTTCCCACTTGTTGAGGTCCATCCCTAAGGCCTTCAGATCCCTCTTGCAGATGTCCTTGTATCGCAGCTGTGGTCTACCTGTAGGGGGCTTTCCTTGCACGAGTTCTCCATAGAGGAGATCCTTTGGGATCCGGCCATCATCCATTCTCACGACATGACCGAGCCAACGCAGGCGTCTCTGTTTCAGCAATGAATACATGCTAGGGATTCCAGCACGTTCCAGGACTGTGTTGTTTGGAACTTTGTCCTGCCAGGTGATGCCGAGGATGCGTCGGAGGCAGCGCATGTGGAAAGCGCTCAGTTTCCTCTCCTGTTGTGAGCGAAGAGTCCATGACTCGCTGCAGTACAGAAGTGTACTCAGGACGCAAGCTCTGTAGACCTGGATCTTGGTATGTTCCGTCAGCTTCTTGTTGGACCAGACTCTCTTTGTGAGTCTGGAAAACGTGGTAGCTGCTTTACCGATGCGCTTGTTTAGCTCGGTATCGAGAGAAAGAGTGTCGGAGATCGTTGAGCCAAGGTACACAAAGTCATGGACAACCTCCACTTCATGCTCAGAGATTGTAATGCAGGGAGGTGAGTCCACATCCTGAACCATGACCTGTGTTTTCTTCAGGCTGATTGTCAGTCCAAAATCTTGGCAGGCCTTGCTAAAACGATCCATGAGCTGCTGGAGATCTTTGGCAGAGTGGATAGTGACAGCTGCATCGTCGGCAAAGAGGAAGTCACGCAGACATTTCAGCTGGACTTTGGATTTTGCTCTCAGTCTGGAGAGGTTGAAGAGCTTTCCGTCTGATCTGGTCCGGAGTCTGTGCTTAAATGGTGCAGTTAAGCCAATTGGTGCTAAGGGCGCTACTGCTTTCAGAGTTCCTCTTAGAGAGGGAGTCAACCAGCCACTGGTTTCGAGAGGCAAGACAGTCAGAAAGGTCAGACTGTTGGTTCAAGAACACGAGTCCCTCATACTGATAGGCCCCTTGCTAATAGTATAGATCAGGGGGGCCCAAACCCCAACCCTGGGGCCACTTGCGGCCCTCGAGGACTCCCAATGCGGCCCTCAGGGAGCCCCCACTCTCCAATGAGCCTCAGGCCCTCCGGAGACTTGCTGGGGCCTGCACTGGCCTGACGCAACTGCTCTCAGCATGAGGGCAACTGTTTGACCCCTCGTGTGAGCTGTTGGATGAGGACTCCCTCCACTGCTTGCTGTTTCACGTCTGTGATGCAGTAGCAGCACCAAAGGAGAGGCCAGCCTTGCTTTGTGCCAGGCCTTGAGCTATTGCAAGACCTTCATTCATTCATATAAGTTCATCTTTAATATATTCGTTTATGTAAACCTATGTCAATTTATTCAAATTTTAAATGTAAATTAATTGTTTTTCTCCCTAGCCCCCGATACAGTGTCAGAGAGATGATGTGGCCCTCCTGCCAAAATTTGAACACCCCTGGTATATATAAACCTACATTCAGTAACTACTAGCAATGGGCTATAACATGGGTGTCAAACATAAGGCTTGCAGGCCAGATGCATCCCCCCCAGATGCATCCCCCCTTTATCTGGCCCTCCGGCTCTCTAAGCACCACCAACCGCTGCTCTCAGCTGCTGAGCTGCACTATGATGTTACTGCTGAAAGGGCAGCCCACACAATAATTGGGCTCTCTCATATCTTGAAAATCTGATCAAGCTTTGCATATTTTCTCTTCTGCCATTTGCAGCTAATGAGTTCCTAAGTGAGAAAAAAGTGCTTACTTCTGGTCATTACTTGCTTAATGACATCACGTCCTGTTTTATGACATCACTTCTGGCTCTCAGCAGGCATCATGAATGCTATTCGGCCTGCTGTATGAAATGAGTTTGACACCCTGGACGATAAGGTAGAATCTAAAGACCCAAGGGCCAAATGTGGCAATTATATTTTTAAAATATTTTTTGGAACACTGAATATCTTTATGCCATTTAGCAACAGTTTTGGATACTTCCCCAATATTTCAAAAGTGGTTCAGCAACCTGGAAGTTTAGTAATAATGTGATGATGTCATCACGGAGCATCCAGCCCCTTTGCCTAGAAAGGTTGCCAACCCCTGCCTTAGATTATGGATATACAGGCTTTGGCAAAGCTCCAGGCAGATTCTGGAACCCTGTGCAGAACATCTGGTCCCTTTGCCAGACAGATTCTGGGACATCCCTGGGCAGATTCTGGGACATGGGGGGGGGGGCAGGAAGAAGGTGCATCATCCAAAAAAGGCAGAGATCGTTCCCAAGATACCAACACATAAAGACAAGAGGATCAAAAGCAGATTGGCAGCCAAAGCCAGGCATGGATCAAATCACTCTCACTTTCACACATGCTCAGAAACTAAAGCAAGCTCTGAAGCTAAGGACTTGTGGATTGAGATTGGCCCATTAGGTTAGCTGACTGCATGTTAGCACTGTGTGATGTAGTTCAAGAATGATGACACCAGTGAACTATAACTCTAATGAGCTTGAAGAGGTAGCACAGTGCTGATGACCAGAGCTTGCTTTCTAGTAGTCCCAGTTTGAGAAACATATCTTGACACCCTATAGGGTGTCCTTCTAGGGTTCCATCACTAGAACTGCACCAAGGTGCTCCATATAGAAGTTGTTTGCAGCACTTAAAGAATGGTTTAGTCCAGTGGTTTTCAAACTGTGGGTCGGGACCCACTTGGTAGGTTGCAATCTGATTTCTGGTGGGTCGGGAGAAGATGGCGGCAGCCATCTTGGAAGATGGCAAAAGACCTAGGCAGCAGCCATCTTGGAAGTGGGCAAAGCCTGGGCGTCCCAGCATTGAGACATAACTAAGAGCAACTTGCACACGTGCAAAGAAAGCAGTGTGCCGCTTTTCCCCAGAAAGCGTGCTGCTGCCTTCCAGCTGGACATCCCTCTGTACTTGGAGGCTTCACTCAGGGGGGCCAATCATGGAATGCAGGCTTGGATTGTAGGCAGAGAAGGGCCAGGAGAGACGTGGATGAGCCAGCCAGGCTTCTCCACACCAAACTTTGTCAGCTTGGCTGCCTTGATGGGATGGGCTGCCCTGGGGTTGCAAGACAGAGCGGCTCCCCCCCTGCAGCTGGACTGGGCTGGAGAGTGTAGGCGGAGACCTGAACACAGGGCTTGGGTGAGTAGAGGCAGACCCGCGTGATCTCCCCTCTTGTGAGCCTGCCTTGAAAGCAGCATCATCACCGCCGCCACAAGCCCACTGCCGTTCTCATCCTCTGCATCATGACCTCTCTCCCTCTCTGAAATCACCTGGAAGCCGTGATTCTTTCCTGCCCTGACTAGCACGTCTTCTCTTTATATCTCTGCTGGGGTGAGGGGGGATCCCTGGCTGCCAAGAGAGCAGCCAGGAAGGGGGGGGGAGGGCAAGCATGGCATGTGGGGGGGAGAACCCAGAGAGAGTGCTGCTCCCCCAGCCGCTTCTCTGCTGTGCACCCTTCCCCTGTTCTTTCTTCTCTCTTAGGCTGCAATTCTGTCTACTCTTACCTGGGAGTATGCTCCATTGCCCATAATGGGAGTCAATTCTGAGTAGATGTCCTTGGGCTTGGGGGAGATGAGGGGAAGCATCCCTCATCCTCTTCCTTCTGAAGGGGATACTACTGTTTTTATTTCCTTTATTTACAAAAGCTCAAGCGACTTCTTGCATTGAGGTGCATGAGGAGGGTGCACTTGTTTCTGGCTAGTGCTGAGCACAGTATCAATAGCCACATCAATGCTTGTTAGTTTCAAGCGCAATACAAGAAGTAGCTTGAGATTTTGTAAATAAAGACAGAAATAAAAACAGTAGTAAATAATTACACAAATATTTTGTTCCAGATGTTTTACTTTTTGCTTGATAGCAATGGTAGCGAGGGCAGGGAGAACTGGAAGACGCTTCTGAGCTGGAATAACTGTCTCTTGTCATTTACAGTTTGAGTCTCTAGAACGTCCTGCTTGATGACATCACTTCAGGCTTTGACATCACAGTGATGTAATTTCCTTTTTGTGGTCATTTCTGGCTATGACATCACTTCCAGGTTGCTGACATCACTTCCAGTGGGCCCCAGACAGATTGTCATTCTCAGAAGTGGGTCCCGGGCTAAAAAGGGTAAGAACCACTGGTTTAGTCAGATAGTCCAGAAGGACACATACTCTTAGAGCAGGCGTGTCCAAAGTTTTTGGCAGGAGGGCCACATCATCTCTCTGACACTGTGTCAGGGGCCGGGGAAAAGAATTACATTTAAAATTTGAAAAATTTACATAAGTATACATAAATGAATATATTAAAGATGAACTTATATGAATGAATGAAGGTCTTGCAATAAATAGATCAAGGCCTATAAAAGGCCTTGCACAAGGCAAGGATGGCCTTTCCTTTGCTGCCACTAACATCCATGATGCAGTAAACAGCAAGCAGTGGAGGAAGCCCTCATCCCACAGCTCACGCAAGAGGTCTCATGCCGAGAGCAGTTGCATCGGGACAGTGTGGGCTTCAACAAATCTCCGGAGGGCCAGAGGCTCATTGGAGACTGGGGTCTCCCTGAGGGCTGCATTGAGAGGACTCGAGGGCCACATGTGGCCCCAGGGACGGGGTTTGGGCACCCCTGTCTTAGAGTAACCAAACACCACCAAAAATACCACAAATACCACTGAGATACCATAAATTCTGTGCTAGCAGCCTCACATATTCCACAGTATGTTTCTCATTGCTCTTTCACTCTATTCCTCTGCCCCTGGGGTGCCCAAACCCCGGCCCTGGGGTCATTTGCGGCCCTCGAGGACTCCCAATGCAGCCCTCAGGGAGCTCCCAGTCTCCAATGAGCCTCTGGCCCTCCGGAGACTTGCTGAAGCCCACACTGGCCCGACGCAACAACTTTCAGTGTGAGGGCGACTGTTTGACCTCTTGCGTTAGCTGTGGGATGAGGGCTCCCTCCACTGCTTGCTGTTTCATGTCTGTGATGCAGTAGCAGCAGCAAAGAAAATCCAGCCTTGCTTTGTGCCAAGTCTTTCATAGGCCTTGAGCTATTGCAAGATCTTCATTCACTCATATAAGTTCATCTTTAATATATTCATTTATGTAAACTTATGTAAATTTATTCAAATTTTAAATGTAAATTAATTCCTTTCCCCCCCCCCCCCCGACACAGTGTCAGAGAGACGATGTGGCCCTCCTGCCAAAAACTTTGGACACCCCTGCTCTGCCCCATGGGCAATCCAAGTAACCTCCCTATGTGGCTTCAAGTGGATGATGCCTGAAATCAAGCCTGAGACTGAATTATAGTGAGAAAAGCTCCGTTGTCTGTGTTACTGACCTTCAATGGAATACCAAGTTCGCAAGCCTCGCCATAAATGGAATCCACGAGGCACCCAGTGTTTGGAAAAGACAACACTTGAGCATTTTTTATGGCTACACACTGCTGCCTTATTAAGACATTGAAGTAACAGTTCAGGGGGAGAATCTTTGGAATGTTTTCACTAACAGAGACCAGAAGAAGCTGTCATGTCACAGGGGCTGTAAATGAGGTTTTCAAAGACACAGGCGTGCCTCCTGCACATTAATCTGTTCGCCTGAAATACTGCGGGCAAAACCAACATCTTGAAATAGGTACTTCTCTGGCTTCTTCAAATATGGACCTCAGTAGAGCTGCCACCCAACCAGAATTTTACTGGTCCAACTCAAATTTCAACTTGTGGGCTATTTGCCAGTGCTGAAGATCACAAAGCCAGAATAAAAAAATCCAGCCAATCCATTCTTGTTGTTAGTGCATATGCACTTACTGTCATAGCACAGCCTGCATGCTAAGGCACCACATGGGACAGTGGCGGCATTTGTGGTGCAGTCCACCTCTCAGGCAGTACAGGTTCCATGGTGCTACTGCAACCCTAAGCAGGCAGAAGGTATTTTTCTACACTTGGGCATTCTCTAAACAGGCAAGGCAGCATTCCCATCACAAAGAAAAAAACACACTGCACATAAATGTGTGAATGGATGACCCTCCCTGCTGCAGAATGAGATACTAAGCTTGTGGCCCAGCAGGGTGACCTAGGGTGTAATCCTGACGTGTTCTTTGGCCAGTACAAATCTCCTGCTCCAGCCCAGGAGTGGCGCAAATTTTCCGTGCCAGAAAGCAGGTTTGCAACCTCCTCGTGAACTGGGTAGGCAAGTACAAAGATGTGCACCGGCCTCCTGGCACCAGATCCCACCCAGGCAGGGGTAAGTAGGCGCCAGCTCAGGGCAGCTGGTGCGGACGGCTGGAGAGGGTGGTGGGAGGGCAGAACAGGGGCTTTTTGAATGAGGAGGGCAGGCTGGTGGGTGAAGGGGGTGGGACCAGCCTCAGCAACTTAGGCCAGATCCCAACCCCCTCCTGGCCAGCTCAGTGTTACACTGGAGTGCTCAGATTTACATCAGTGATTTAGCTAGGGCACATCCAAGTAGCCCCATAGGGTTGGTTGGCGCAAGACACAGGGTAAGGGGACACTCCAAGTTGTGTCACAGCCACCTCCTAATGTGCGCTGGATATGGCGCAGGCCAGTTGGCCTGCCTGTTCTAGCACAGGTTAGGATTGGGTTGCTAGTCCATCATTCTGTCCTTCGCAGTAATGACTCCTCTAGCCAATTCCTCTCTTCTGCCACAGAGAACAAAGGCACTTTCCTATCACTGGCCACTCCAAGGATACTTTTTCCATCCTGCCATGGTAGCAGTGAAATATGGTCACCTTCCAATGCCATTAAACTTCCAGTTGGTCCAAACTGTTCAGTTGGCTTCAACTTGAGACAGCAATCAGTTTTTCTCACGGGTCACTCCAAGAGTGCCAAGCCCCCCTAAAGTGGCCTGACAGCACACCCCATAGCTTCTGTTTCTTCTACCTCCACCCCCTCTTCATCACAAGTCGGCAACTGGCTAGGCATTACCCCTCAAAAGACTTGGTCTAGTCCAAGGACTATTCCTGTTTCCTAGTCAAGGCAATGCTTTAATATGGGATGTGGAGAGGGGGAGGAAATCCAGTGAACAAGGCCACATTCTTCCAGTAAGTTCTGTTCGTGAACTTGCAACTCCTTCCATCCCCTTTTCAATTCTAGATTAGTAATTGTGAGAAAAGGTCTGGATCTGGCCCAAAGGCCTCCAGTTGTTAATGACTGGGCTTTAAGAAACAGCTGAGATAACAATTTGGTCTGTTTGTGAAAGTGCTTCTTTGCTTACAAAAACAGAGATTCCTTTTAGAAGCGCTTGGAGGGGCCTGTCATGGTATCTGCAGTCATTTGCCCAAGTGTTTGCAAACAGGCACCAAGCATGCCACAAAAATTACACAGCACTTTAGCCTTGAAGTGCCACATGCCAACATCAACCCCTGCTTGCATGCACAGAACCACACTCACTTCACTGAGGTTTCTAGCTCGGCCTGCTTCTCATTCTTGGCTGAGACGGCTGAAATAGATGTAAGGATGACAGAACAACGGCTCTCAACACACACACACGCACACACTCAGAGAGAACCAGCCAAAGCTTAAGAAGTTTTCCACGCTCTCAGGACCAGCCCTACCATACAAGGTGCTTGCCTCAGATGGCTATTTTGTTCGCATAATTATAGTACTGACAATGTGCTGCTCTTCAGTCTATTGAAGGCTCAACAAAATTTTCATCTAAAGTACTTTGATTTGCGCAAGAGAAATGGAAGCCATTTTCATTAGGCAGATATACTATGACGCAAAACTTTTTTTTGCTGTCTTTATGCCCAAGTTCTGGACATGAGGTACTATTCACAGGAAGTATTTGCCAAAGGCCCCGAAGGACTTAAAGCTTGGGTCATACATCTCCTTTGCTGACACACAAGGAACAAATGTAAGGAAACTTCCTGATCCCAAAAGCACTCCCCTTTCCTACACCCTGCATAAACCCTCCTGGTAATCATGCAGGGGATCACACGCCCCAGCTTGACCACAGTCAGTAGTACAAAGTCAAAGTATAAATATCACTCACACAGCTTTAACACAACCACTAGGGATGCATTCCTTTAGCCACTTAAAGCAACAGCCGAATTCTATCCTTTTCTCCTCCAGAGATGCAGCTGCACCAAGGAGGCTTAGGAATTAAAAGCAAAAATATTTTCCCTTATCTGCCCATAAGCCTCCCGCTCACCAATGGGCCTCCTCAGGCCTATGCCAGCTCTTTAGCTGGCACAAGTCTGAGGAGAGAGTGGGGGCATGCTGGCTGCTATCAGAGGGGCTACCATCTGGCGCAAGTCACTCATACCAAGTGCTGGAGCTGGTGGAGGCACAGGAACAGAGGCAGTATGGAAGAACCACTTTCAACATTACGTTCCTCTTTTGCCTTTTTCGATACTTGGAACGCAGAGTTCCTGCACTGCAAATTAAAAATGCCATTCATAATTTCAGATTTCTGAATGTGATTCTCAAAGAGTAAGTATGCGTACTTAAGTACCTAGTTCCCACTTACATCAATAAGACTAACGGCCCAATTCCATCTGTGTGCAACACACTCGTGGATCACATGGTCTGTCAGCACACTGCACGGGCCTCCGCTCTGCAGCCATTTCAACACCCTGCAGCTCACTGACAATGGTGCAGCAGTCAGTAAGCTCTACACTGGTGGCAATAGGCTGCAGACCCGCCATTGGTGCAGATAAGGTGGCACCAAGGATCTTGGGGGCAGTGGTAGATCCTATGTCCCCATTCCAGTCCTGACACAACCATTTTGGCCTAACACAGCGGCTTCCAAACTGCGCATCGTGATGTCCCAGGGCAACATGCAGGGTTGCAGGCCGCTTGTTAAACAGCAGCAAAACTATGACACAAAGTCGCACAGGACGGTAAGAGGCTTGGGCAGCTGAGCTCCTGTGCGTGATTTTCACATGCCTGTCCACCTGCTCTGAGCCCTTTACCATCCTTTGCACCCTCACGCCACAGTCTCCAAACCTAGAAGTAACTGGTGATGACGTCATCATCAGTCACTTCCAGGAATCGTGTACTACGTTTGCAACATGGAGGGGGGAGTCATGGAATTCTGGGATTCTTCTGGAATCCCAGAAGATTGAGATTTATTCCAGCAAAATTGCTGGGGTAGATCTGAGTAGGCCCATTGGGAACCAGGGAGTGATGAAGGGCATAAGTTAAAAAATTCTTTACTTACCTCTCCCGGCTGGCCTGGTCCCCAGCCAGCCCTCAGGATGCAGCAGAGCCTGCATCAGCATCCCTGTATCACACAGGCCAGAACTGGATAGGACCGGGCCATTAAGTGCATTAGGGTGCAATCCTAACCCCTTATGTCAGTGCTTTCCAGCACTGACATAAGGGCAATGCAGCTCTGAGGTAAGGGAGCAAACATTCCCTTACTTTGAGGAGGCCTCCATGAGTGACACCCAACTGCAGGATGCAGCACATGTCCCATTGGCACCGCTATGCCAGTGCTAGAAAACACTGACATAAGGGGTTAGGATTGCGCCGTTAAAGTAGTAATTTACTAAATCCATTAGAAAATTCTATCAGCAATTCTAAGATCATTTCTGCTAAAACATATTAATCAAATCCAACTTTGCCTGTTTCCATGTGCATTATTATTGTACACTGTTTTTCCAATCCAATCTAGGTCCTGCATATATGGGTTTTGTACCATCACAGCTGCAGAAACACCGCCTTGCTCCTATGTGTGCATATTTCACCTGATATCCCTCTGTATAAGGGAAATTATGAAACAGTCTGCCTCACTTTCCATTTCCCTTCAGATCACCAAACACCAGAGAATTGTTAGGGTCTGCCATCCCAAGCAACCACAAGAAGTGCAACTAGATAGGAATGCAGAAGGTACTTTGGCTCAAAATGATTAAAAATCACTTAGTCAAAATGAGTAAAATAATGCAGGTATGATATTGTGAGTATGTAGAACAGCCATCCCTGGATTTGTTAAGAACACTAGGTCATTCTCTGGATGAACATGCAACAAACTGCAGTAAATGCACTGTACTCACCACATGTACTTGCAATGCTCTGATTTGGCCATATATTTTTAAACACGTTCTGCTACCAAAAAACGTTTCATATTTCAAAACAAAGTCTGCAGTCCTTAGGTTTGTTGAAAGGACAATTTACACAATACATCTATGTACATACTACGTAGGCATGAGAAACACTTGAAAGATTCGTTCAGTATTACTAAAATGGAATTTTTAGCCAGGCAGCAGAGAAACGCATGTTCTGCTGGTGCTGATTGCTATAAAGCAGTCAGTGCCAGTCATAAAAGGTGCTTTGGCAGTGCATGAAGCCATGTATTGCTAGAGTGACAGCAAGTAAGTTGGCACCTACCCATAAACTCCAGAGCAACTAGGCGCTGATGCTGCCAGAGGTAAGGTGGACAGGGAGGCAGAAGGGGCGGGGAGAGGGCAGAATGGGGGTATGGAAAGTGGAAAGAGATCGTGACAGGGGCAAGGGGAGGGTGGAAGGAGACAGTGACTGCGGGGAATGGGTAAATCGGATCTGAGAAGGGGGTAGGTTCAGCAGCAGCTGCCAAATTCGAAACCTCGTCCTTGACCCAATCCCATGGTGCAGATCCATGTGGAACTACGACCGATTTTGCTGGCGTAGGTCCAAGTAGACCTCCCCACCACGGCACCACGGAGGCTAATGCCGGGGTAAGGGAACAATTGTTCTCTTACCCAGATAAAACCTCCCAGTCTTGTCTCCCTCGCTGCTGCCCCCCCCCCCCGGATGCAGTGGTAGCCATTTTGGCACTGCTACATCATCAGGGGAGAAGGTAAGAAAAGGATTGGGCTATCATTTAGGGCAGGGGTGCCCAAACCCTGGCCCTGGGGCCACATGTGGCCCTTGAGGCCTCTCAATGCAGCCCTTAGGGAGTGCCCAGTCTCCAATGAGCCTCTGGCCCTCTGGAGATTTGTTGGAACCCTCACTTGCCTGACACAACTGCTCTCAGAGTGAGGGTGACTGTTTGACCTCTCATGTGAGCTGTGGGATAAGGGCTTCCTCCACTGCTTGCTGTTTCACATCTGTGATGCAGTAGCGGCAGCAAAGGAAAGGCTGGCCTTGCTTTGTGCAAGGCCTTTTATAAGCCTTGAGTTATTGCAAGACCTTCATTCATTCTTATAAGTTCCTCTTTAATATATTCAATGTCAATTTATTCAAATTTTAAATGTAAATTAATTCTTTTTTCCCACAGCCCACGACACAGTGCCAGAGAGATGATGTGGCCCTCCTGCCAAAAACTTTGGACACCCCTGATTTAGGGAAACAAAAAACTTGCTTTTTTGTAAATCTTAAAACAGTTTCTAGACATTCTCTGGCAGTCTGGTAGTTCAAGGAATTAGACCCTCGATTATACAAATGTTATAATTTATGAAAATGTAATTTTTAAATGCCAAATGTGCTTCTCATCTACCTGAAAACTTTTAAAAGGAATGAGGATAAGGCTGTAAGAAAAATGCAGCTGCATCAGAAAATGCAAGGAGAAGTAGCCATCAGACCCACAGCCTGCCATGGGCACATGTACACATATATATGCAGTCTCCCTGGACTCTCAGCGATTTTAGCCTATAGGGAAATAGCTTTCTTAAGTAGCTTTTTAAGCGAGTGCAAATATTTTCTTAAATAATTACACCACTTACACTTACTTAAGGGTCTCTTTACATTGCTGTTGTAAATCAGCAGATGAGAATTAAAGTCATAAACAAAGGCCTTTAATGAAAATGCCTTTTCAGCTATAACAGCAGCATTGGGAGTCTTCAATTGTAGCATGGAAAATAAATCTTTGAGCTGCACAGTTCTGTGGTTTACATGTGCCCTGATGGGGCTCTCTCTTGAAAGACATTTCATTTGGAGTCGTCCTCTTATTTTGACCTCCCTCTGAAATAATAATGCAATTCAAAATTACTCTCAAACTTTCCATTTCTTCTTCTCCTTAGAAATTGCTCTAAGATCCCGATCATCTCCTCACTAATACTGTGAGGCAGGGCAGGCAGTAAGGCTTTCATTTTATAAATGCAGAATGGAAACCAATGGCCACAGGCTTGTGTTCACTGTCAGTGCAGCACCATCAAGAAGGAGCCAGCAAAACCATTGTTACCAAGGCTCAGTCTCTGCAGGAAGCTTTTTATTGCTCTTCCAGGTGAGGGGAACCAAAGGCCAATCTGGCTGAGCAGAATCACTCTGGAGTCCAGAAACCTTTTATTGCCCAGGGAGCAGAGTTCATACTTTAGTCTTCATGACTCACCAAATTCAATTTTTTACACCTCACAGTGAACATAGTAATATTATGAATACCAGTAAGTAAGTAAGAGCACAATCCTAACCAACTTTCCAGCATTGACTGAAGGGCAATGCAGCTCCGAGGTAAGGGAACAAACATTCCCTTACCTTGAGGAGGCCTCCATGAGTGACACCCAACTGCAGGATGCAGCACATGTCCCATTGGCACCGCTATGCCAGTGCTAGAAAACACTGACATAAGGGGTTAGGATTGCGCCGTTAAAGTAGTAATTTACTAAATCCATTAGAAAATTCTATCAGCAATTCTAAGATCATTTCTGCTAAAACATATTAATCAAATCCAACTTTGCCTGTTTCCATGTGCATTATTATTGTACACTGTTTTTCCAATCCAATCTGCAGGAGGCAGCACATGCCCCATTAGTGGAACTATGTCAGAGCTGGAAAGTTGTTTAGGATTTGGGCCTAAGTAAGTAAGGGCGCAATCCTTGCGCCGGCCCCGGAAGACACGTTTGCACCTCCTTGTGAGTCACCTGGGCCGTCCACGGCTGAATTCAGCCTCCACACCAACGGAGGGAGCGAGCCTTGCAGCAGCCAAGCTCGGCCAATGCAAGGCTCTGTGGAGGGCAGGGAGGAGGCAGGAGGGAGGCATTCCGGGGCAGGCAGAGGGAGTTCCTGGGGGCGGGGAGCAGGAGGTGGGGCTGGGATCCAGCTGTTATGCCAGATCCTAATCCTGTTCCCTGAGCAAAGCGGAGCAGCTTCAAGCCGTTCTGCTTTCCTCAGACTTGTGCCACCTAAGTCCAAGGAGACCCATAGGGACTGCAGTGGCTTACCTGGAGGTAAGGGGAAGCGTTTCCCCTTACCCTTAGCTGAGCCACTGTGGTTCCCCATCTCACGCTGGCTTGCCTGTTCCAGCGCAAAACAGGATTGCACCGTAAGGGAGGGAGGAAGGAAGGGGAAAGGATTTGGCTTACATACCCAGTATACAGGCCCACAGAATTGTTTAAAACAGCGTTTCCCTGATTATGGGTGACAACTCAGTGTGCAGTGGGTTGCAACCCAATGTTTAATGCTGTGCAGAAAGGCCTTACCGGGAGCCCCCAGAGGCTGCTTGTGCCGGGCCCACAACCCACTCCACTGGCTTCCACGGGCCTCAGAATGCCACCCAGATGTGTCTGGAAGCTACTTCCGGTTTGCAGAAGCTACTTCTGGTTAGTCACGGAGCTAGTCACGGAGCCCACCAGAGGACAGGTGACTCTGGATTTAATATTGTGCGGTACACAGGACCTGGTTAGAGATGTAAACGTTACTGAGCCATTGGGGAACAGTGATCATGCTGCGATTCGTTTTGACGTGCACGTTGGGGGAAGAATACCAGGCAAATCTCTAACAAAAACCCTTGACTTCCGATGGGCGGACTTCCCTCAAATGAGGAGGCTGGTTAGAAGGAGGTTGAAAGGGAGGGTAAAAAGAGTCCAATCTCTCCAGAGTGCATGGAGGCTGCTTAAAACAACAGTAATAGAGGCCCAGCAGAGGTGTATACCGCAAAGAAAGAAGGGTTCCACTAAATCCAGGAGAGTGCCCGCATGGCTAACCAGCCAAGTTAGAGAGGCTGCGAAGGGCAAGGAAGCTTCCTTCCGTAAATGGAAGTCTTGCCCTAATGAGGAGAATAAAAAGAACATAAACTGTGGTAAAAGAAATGTAAGAAGGTGATACGGGAGACCAAGCGAGACTATGAGGAACGCATGGCCAGCAACATTAAGGGGAATAATAAAAGCTTCTTCAAATATGTTAGAAGCAGGAAACCCGCCAGAGAAGCAGTTGGCCCTCTGGATGGTGAGGGAGGGAAAGGGGAGATAAAAGGAGACTTAGAGATGGCAGAGAAATTAAATGAGTTCTTTGCATCTGTCTTCACGGCAGAAGACCTCGGGCAGATACCGCTGCCCGAACGGCCCCTCCTGACCGAGGAGTTAAGTCAGATAGAGGTTAAAAGAGAAGATGTTTCAGACCTCATTGATAGATTAAAGATCAATAAGTTACCGGGCCCTGATGGCATCCATCCAAGAGTTATTAAGGAATTGAAGAATGAAGTTGCAGATCTCTTGACTAAGGTATGCAACTTGTCCCTCAAAACGGCCACGGTGCCAGAAGATTGGAGGATAGCAAATGTCACGCCTATTTTTAAAAAGGGAAAGAGGGGGGACCCGGGAAACTATAGGCTGGTCAGCCTAACATCCATACCGGGTAAGATGGTGGAATGCCTCATCAAAGATAGGATCTCAAAACACATAGACGAACAGGCCTTGCTGAGGGAGAGTCAGCATGGCTTCTGTAAGGGTAAGTCTTGCCTCACGAACCTTATAGAATTCTTTGAAAAAGTCAACAGGCATGTGGATGCGGGAGAACCCGTGGACATTATATATCTGGACTTTCAGAAGGCGTTTGACACGGTCCCTCACCAAAGGCTACTGAAAAAACTCCACAGTCAGGGAGTTAGAGGACAGGTCCTCTCATGGATTGAGAACTGGTTGGAGGCCAGGAAGCAGAGAGTGGGCGTCAATGGGCAATTTTCACAATGGAGAAAGGTGAAAAGCAGTGTGCCCCAAGGATCTGTCCTGGGACCGGTGCTTTTCAACCTCTTCATAAATGACCTGGAGACAGGGTTGAGCAGTGAAGTGGCTAAGTTTGCAGATGGCACCAAACTTTTCCGAGTGGTAAAGACCAGAAGTGATTGTGAGGAGCTCCAGAAGGATCTCTCCAGACTGGCAGAATGGGCAGCAAAATGGCAGATGCGCTTCAATGTCAGTAAGTGTAAAGTCATGCACATTGGGGCAAAAAATCAAAACTTTAGATATAGGCTGATGGGTTCTGAGCTGTCTGTGACAGATCAGGAGAGAGATCTTGGGGTGGTGGTGGACAGGTCGATGAAAGTGTCGACCCAATGTGCGGCAGCAGTGAGGAAGGCCAATTCTATGCTTGGGGTCATTAGGAAGGGTATTGAGAACAAAATGGCTAGTATTATAATGCCGTTGTACAAATCGATGGTAAGGCCACACCTGGAGTATTGTGTCCAGTTCTGGTCGCCGCATCTCAAAAAAGACATAGTGGAAATGGAAAAGGTGCAAAAGAGAGCGACTAAGATGATTTCGGGGCTGGGGCACCTTCCTTATGAGGAAAGGCTACGGTGTTTGGGCCTCTTCAGCCTAGAAAAGAGACGCCTGAGGGGGGACATGATTGAGACATACAAAATTATGCAGGGGATGGACAGAGTGGATAGGGAGATGCTCTTTACACTCTCACATAATACCAGAACCAGGGGACATCCACTAAAATTGAGTGTTGGGCGGGTTAGGACAGACAAAAGAAAATATTTCTTTACTCAGCGTGTGGTCGGTCTGTGGAACTCCTTGCCACAGGATGTGGTGCTGGCATCTAGCCTAGACGCCTTTAAAAGGGAATTGGACAAGTTTCTGGAGGAAAAATCCATTATGGGGTACAAGCCATGATGCGTATGCGCAACCTCCTGATTTTAGAAATGGGTTATGTCAGAATGCCAGATGCAAGGGAGGGCACCAGGATGAGGTCTCTTGTTATCTGGTGTGCTTCCTGGGGCATTTGGTGGGCCGCTGTGAGATACAGGAAGCTGGACTAGATGGGCCAATGGCCTGATCCAGTGGGGCTATTCTTATGTATGTTCTTATGGTTTACTTCCAGGTTGCTTTTGTGTCTGGGAGGCATTCTGAAGTCTGTGGTGCAGCACTGACCACTGAGTTGCAACCCACCCAGGAGCACAAAGTGGATCATGGCACTCAAAAGTTTGGGAACCACTGAACTAGACTATAAATCACGCAGGGAGGAACTTTTCCTCTTGATCTGTGTACAGCACTATGTACATTGATGGCACCATATAAAATAATAAAAAGAGTAAGAAGGTGGCAACAAGACAACAATCCTTACAGGCTTGTTGTCTTCTAGGCTCTGGGATGCATTAAAAAAAATACACCTTAAGCACCAAGGGAGTCAAGAGCCCTGTTAGATTACATCAGGGGTGTCCAAAATTTTTGGCAGGAGGGCCACATCATCTCTCTGATACTGTGTCGGGGGCTGGGGGGAAGAATTAATTTACATTTCATTATTTGAATAAATTTACATAAGTTTACATAAATGAATATATTAAAGATGAACTTATATGAATGAATGAAGGTCTTGCAATAGCTCAAGGCTGGCCTTTCCTTTGCTGCCGCTACTGTATCACAGATGTGAAACAGCAGACAGTGGAGGAAGCTTTCATCCCACAGCTCACACGAGAGGTCAAACAGTCGCCCTGAGAGCAGTTGCACTGGGCCAGTGCGGGCTCCAACAAATCCTCAGAGGGCCAGAGGCTCACTGGAGACTGGGGGCTCCCTGAGGGCTACACTGAGAGGTCACGAGTGCTGCATATGGCCCCAGGGCCGGGGTTTGGTTACCCCTGGATTACATGGAAGGACAACCATAGCCCGGCCTCCTGTTTCCCACAGCAGCCAAGCACTTATTTCTAGGAAGCCCACAATCAAAACCTGAAGACAAAAGCCCTGTGCCACAATTGCTTCCCTGCCATCTCTGAGAATATGTAGGCTCCATATAACTATCATGCCTACTAGCCATTGATAAGACTTACCTTCCGTGAGTCTAACTCCCTTTGCCATCACCAGATCTTGGCACTGGGTTTATGGTAGCAAACTTCATAAATGAATTATGTAGAGAAATACTTTATTTTTCCTGTCTTGAATCCGTGGCCAATGAATTTCATTGGATGGGCCCCAAGATCAGGTATTATGAGGGAGAGAGCAAACGTCTCTGTCTCTCCACATCTGAAACGCTGCACATTATGAAAATCTGTCATACCACAAGATCTGCTGAGCTCATATCCACCCCAAAATGGTGGTAACTATACCATGTGTAGAAATGAGTGCTTTACTGTGCAAGCTGAGAAGGTCAATAAGGGAGGGGGATTCTTCCTGACTGTTTTAAACAACAACCCAATCCATGACGGCTGCATCCTTAAATGGGAAAAGTGTAGCCATGTTGTATGTTGAAGGAAGTAATTTAAAATGGTGGTGGTCATACTACCAGTGTCTCCCCAATTAGACACATTGGGAATCAGGGGGATTTGTGGGGAGGAGGGAATACTGAAACCAGTATACTTCCAGTCAGAACTGGATGGTGCAGGATTTCCGAAATCTCTAGTGTATTTTAAAATCTGCAAATACTGTGGGGCTAATATCAGTGTTTAGTTAAAAAAAGCACAGGTAATCAATCTTTAATCAGTTGATGGCTAAAACATATACATTTCCCCAAATAAGCCATTTCAGGTCTGAAACTTCATGCTTGGTTGCTCCAGGAACATATTCTTGGAAGGCTGAGCAAAAACTTTCTCTGTCGTTTTAGATTGGAGGAAATGCGTATAGAATGCACTTTTTAACCTCTGAGCTAGGTTGTTGTTTCACAGGTGGGGGACTGGGCTGGGGGAAATGCATCAGATCCCTAAAGTCACAAGGCAGGCACAATGTATTATTTCTAAAGCTGCTATCTAAGGGGGTTAACGAGACATCACAACAGACATGGGGCTCCCATTGCTCTGCTCTTTTTACCTCCCATTTTCTGGTAACATCTATAATACAAAACCCAGCATAATATCTTGATGCTGTATGTTTCCTCATGTCCAGTGGCATCATTAGGATTCGCATCACCTGGTGCGGGATGCCTGTGCATCACACCATGTAGTGGGTGGGGCTACGCCCCAGGTGGTGGGTGTGGTGATGTACCATCGCCCCGCCCCCGCCGGTTTTTTGACTGTACCTTTTGTTAGAACACAGATATTTCAGTGTGGTTTGTTTCATTGCACTCTGCATGAGAAGTACACATTGATTGATATATAACATGATGATCTTATTCCTCCAAATTCGGATTTTAGTAATTTTGAAAACTTGTAGAGCCTCTCACACACACACCCGTGTCAACTTACTAACACCTTATTGCAGCAGTTCTCAAACTTTTAGCACCGGGACCCACTTTTTAGAATGACAATCTGTCCAGGACCCATTGGAAGTGATGTCATGGCCAGAAGTGACATCATCAAACAAATTAAATAATTATAAATAATTAAATTAAAATAAAATAATTAAATAGGGAGGGAGCCAGCCCTGTTCCACCAAGTGAATCTACTGTGAAGTAAGTCCTATTATGGTCAATGGGGCTTACTCTCAGGAAAGTGTGGGTAGGATTGCAGCCTGTGAGCCCAATCCTATGCATGTCTACTCTGAAGTAAGTCCCATAGTGGTCAATGGGGCTTACTCTGTAGTCTGCCTGCAATAACAACCCCCCAAAAAGAATCAGTGAGCTATTCAGCCTTCCCAGTGCCCAGTTTAAAGTTCTTCTATTTCTGGCACATCAGAATAAAGACCCGCCTGGCTTCACAAATGCAAAATAGAAAACTTTCCCCTTACCATTCAACCCTTTTTTCTTCTTTTTAGGGGGAGGGGTGAAGGCTGCCTTCTGGAGCAGCTCCATCTGATCAGGACCCTTCTGGTGTCCTCACATCCCACTTTGCCTGACCTGATCACCAGCCAAGGAACGTCTGCCTACTCACAAGTAAACATGACTGTGAGGCTGCTTTGCTTTCCATAGGGCTCCATAGACTGGGAGGGAAACAGCTGGGAGGGAGGAACCTCCTTCTCCGGTGTTTTTGGGGGCTGCACTCATTGGATGAGGATGATTCTGATGTCCTTGGAGCCTCTCAGCCTGCCTCGACTAAGGCAAGTCTGCCTACTTGTGAGTAAACACAGCCATGTGGTTTCATTTCCGGCTCAGACTCGCAGCTGGGAGGGGGGAGCTTCTCGGGTGTTTTTTGGGGGCTGCATTCATTGGACAGGGAACATTCTGGTGTTATTGGATTCCTCTCAGCCTGCCTTTTCCAACGGACTATGGGAAGTACGCCTACTCGCGAGTAAACACGCGATACGACTCACTTTCACTTTCCATAGGGCTCCATGCATTTTTTCCTTCTGGTTTTTTGGCCATAACTTTTGAACGAAAGGAGCGATTTCAATTCTGCTTATTTGCACTGCATTCCGCTGGCCATTCCGCATTCAACAGTGTATGGCATGACGCAGTAGCTCCTAACCCTGCGATGTTAGCGCGTCCTCCCCCCAGGGCACGTCACCCCCCCAGCGCGTCACCTGGTGTGACCCGCACCCTCCGCACCCCCCCTAGCAACGCCAGTGCTCACGTCACCATCCAATGCAGTGAAGCAGGGGCAGGAAAACACAGCATGATGATGTCATGTCACATGTAGCATCAAACTTGAGCAAGAACTAATCCTACTGTAATTGTCAGGGTTGGTTCAGGTTCTGGGAGATCTCAGCAGGAACCCTCATTACAGTTTCCTCTTCTGTGCATTTGTTGCTCCTGCTTCTTAGCAGTGATTAGAGGAAGGGTGTTGGCTCACTGACAGAGTATGTGGTTTGTGTACAGACAGTTCCAAGTTCGGTTCTTGGCATCTCAAGGTAGATACCTGGAAAGACTCCTTCCAGAACCGTAAAGACTAGAGCTGCTGCAGTCAATGCAGACAGAACTGCCCTAGAGATAGACCAATGTAAGGCAGTGCCATATATTAACATTTGATAATTGACTTGTAAACCTTTCCCAATGATAATGTATGAATATAGCAATACACATGTTTGTTGCATATAACACAGGGCTCCTGTGTCCATGGCAGAAATTCATCAGGTGAAGCTTTCCCCATCACCCTGCCAGGAAAAGTTCCAGCTGCTAAATGTCCATGCATCACATGGGTTGTTAAAAGTACAGTAGGAGACAAAAAAGCAGGCTCAGCTAATGGATGTGTGGTTTCCAGCAGGGAGGTAGGATGGGAATGGTTTTCAAACCAGAGGGAAATGGTGCAGCTTTGTAAACAGAGCATGAGAGTCTGGATGGATGTCAAAAGAGCAAAAATGAAACTGCCCTGAAACCTTTCATTGATCAAACTGGAAGAAAGCACAGAATGACACTGATTACAACTCATGGATTTTATGGCCTTTGGGCCCCACTGTTTGCAGTTTTTTTTAACTCTATACATACGTATATAAAAATTGCCAAGGATAAAACTTGATGAAGTGGGCTCTAATCCACAAAAGTTTATGCTTTTATTAGTCTGCGTCACAAAACTCCTTTTAAAAGTAATTTTTAAAAGAGCTGAAGGTGGTATGACATAATCGCACATTTCTCATGAAGTACTTTTTTTTGGGTCACACAGGTTTCGCTACATATTGAAGCATTATGAAAGCCTGCAAAACTGTTTAGCCCAAGGGTCTCCAAACTATGGCCCGGGAGCCACATCTGGCCCGTCACAAGACCTGCAGCATGTTTATAATATTAAAAGTTAAATTTTATCACTATAAAATTGATTCCCATGCTTCGAGAGAGGCTGTCTTTGCCAGGTGTGTATTGCAGAGTGTAGTTTCTAGTGACTCAGGTGCTTCCCACCCATCCTTTGACATTTTTACTCACTATATATGATTTATCCATTTAAGCACAGCATTGTTTCTTTGTAATTATCACATTTCTCGTTTTGTTATGAATCATATTATGCTGATTACAGAAAAGATCCAAGTAAAACTTATTCGTTTGTCTAAATTTCATTTACTCATTTATAAAACTGATTTCTTTTCAGCCCACAAAATTGTGTAAAATATATGATGTGGCCCTTCTACTGAAAAGTTTGGAGACCCCTGGTTTAGCCAGAAAACACAAAATTTGATCTGCATTGGCTCCCTGTGTGATTCCAAACCCAGTTCAAAAGGCTGAGGACCACATTTAAAGCCTTGAACTTCTGAGACCCAGGATACTGAAAAGATCTCCAGTCCCAGCACAATCGTGCTCACTTTCTGAAAACTGCTGAGGTATTGCACACCTCCCCCTGGCCCAAAGTATGTTTGGTGGACATGAGGGCCAGGGCCATCACATCTGGGACTCTCTCTCAAGGCCCATCTCACCTCTTTTTTAGAAGCCAGTGATCACTTTTTTCCAGGTGGTCCTTCAGTCTGATTTTATCTGTACCTCCTAAATTAGTTAATGACTCGTTGTTATGTTGTTGCTGTTCTTTTTTATGTTAAACTATGTAACCATTTTTTGTATTTTAAACATTGCTGTATGCTGCTGTGGGGATTCTACTAAAAAAGCAGCCTATAAATTTTAAAACTAAGGGCCGAATTACACACTGAATGCAACCTATGTTTTGACCACTTTTGTTTTGCTAACCCCCTCCCCCCCCCAATATTTCTAGAAGGAAGGAAGTTTCCATTGAAGTCAAGGGAACGTTTTCTTCCAGAGACAATACATGGAGGACACAATTCAGATTCATACCACAGCAGGGACAACGTATTAAAGCCACACACCCCCATTTCTCTCTGCCATTGTTTCGTTGTGCCCCAGCAAGGCAAAACAAAAGTGGTCAAAATATGCATAACATGAAACATGTAGTTTGCCCCTCATTAGATAAACAGTGGGATAAGTGTGCATAAGATGAGCAAACATACCCTTTCATACCACTGCAACTTTCTGAAGGGGAAACGTACAGATCTATCACATTTCCCCAAATGCAGTCACATACCATGGGAGCATCAAACCTAATATATTAAATATAAAATAATGAAATGAATGGGGACCCACCTGAAATTGGCTCACAACCCACCTGGTGGGTCCCGACCCACAGTTTGAGAAACACTGCTCTAGCCCAAGATATCAAGTAGACAGTCTTGAGAGCCAGTCTGTGCGTGCACTTCATTGTGTTCACATGTGATCAGGAGATCAGGAATTCAGTCACTAAGAAACAGCTATCTCTGAAAAGTGGTACAGGTGTAGCCCCCGGCATTTCAAAACTGTTCCTTCAGGAGCAACGTGGGCTCAACAGCTGTACTGTGAATTGAAGAAGGACTGAAGAGGTTGCACCCTTTGCTCCACTCATTGCATTCCTCCCACACGAGACACAGGGAAATGGCTCCTTTAACTTCTCTTCCACCAGACTTCAGAGCAGCAGACTTTTTTGCAGAGTTCTCCGCATACAGAGCTGCACTGCTCCTTCAAACCTGCATGCCTTTCGGCTCACACGCAGGAGGTACATAAAGGGAGAATCAGGCAAAAGTCTACTGCTGTTCCCAGGAGGGCAGAAGGGGTTAAAGAACACTTGGCCTGTGTCTCAGCTCCAGGGAAAGAGGCTGAGGTGTGCAAATGGTTGAGCAGGCATCCTTGAGATGGGGGTTTTTTTGAGGAGGCCAGGTGAGGGCAAATCAGGCCTCAGGGCCTCTGGTTGCCTCTCCCTCTGATATAAATGTCTTAGAACCACATTTTGCTTTGCTTTCCACCAGTGTAATATGAGCAAACAAGCAAGAATTCGTTCCATAGGATTTAGTCTGAAAGGCTGCACTGAAATGAGAGAAATTCTATCCATTAATAATGAGTAGTGGTATTTAGTGTTACATAATATACTGTTAGGACACATTAAAAAAATGTTCCCAACCAGCTTCTATTTGGACACCCTGTAATTTTGTCTTAGGATCTCAAACACAATTGCATCTCCACGACAGTAATTAGAAACTTTAAACATAGCTATTACCAACTTCTCCTGCTCCCTTCTAATAAGGCCTATAAACACCAAGCAAGATTCATTTCTGAGTTCTGCCTCCCCTTTCAATTCTGTTAATCCTTTCCAAGACACAATCGGTGGCAAATGGGGTTTATAGAAAGGCCTAGTGGTCGAGGAACCCTTGCATTTTGTTTATGTTGAAACCATTTTTTTAAAATTAGTAGCAGTAGCAAACATACACCCAGCACCATTTGTTGAACTGCACCTCCTCTGCCAATATTTAACCATAGGAAGTCTCTAAGACAATCCTAATTTTAAAAAAAATTCAAACCGCAGACACAATGTCCAAATAAAATTACTCACCTCTCTGCTTCCAGACGCATCTCCTCTCGTTTTTGCCTCCTGAGTTCCCTGCGACGTTCAAAGTCGTCCATACTGTATATATTCAAGCTTTGATTTAAAAACCCCAAACAGACTGAGCTCTAAAAGTAGAAAGAAGAGGGGGAAATAGATTATGTCTCAGCATGGAGGGGAAAGGATGCTTTCAAGTAAGGGGGCTAAATTAAATTTTTGTTTGTCTTTTAAATTCAGCTTCAAGTTCAGTTTTCCCTCCCACTCTCACCACCATAAACTTGATCCCTCAAAGTCACTTAGATAAACAGGATCCATTAAACGCCCAGTAAGATAAGATGCAACCTGTTTCAGAACTCTGTTCCTCTCCATGCTTTAAAACAACAACACGCTTTAAAACTCAGCTGCATCATTTTATATATGTTTATATGCAAATCAGTTTGTGTATTTTTAAAAAAAAACCCGTTATTTTATTGCATTTGCCCTAAGATTTTACCATCTCTGCATTAGTAATAGACCATTAGCTGCAATTTTAAGTATAAGAAATACAAACGAGAGAATGAACATATTCTTTAATGGAGGTTGATTTCCTGAGCTATAAACAAGATTCATAAATTTTAACATCACCGGTCTTTTCTCGAGTTTCCAAGAAGACGAGTGAGACAGTGTAACAGGCCTTGTAAACGTTTTAATCCATTTCTACCAGTAAAATACTATCCAGACCCTGAAAGATCTTTGGCTTTGCTAGCCACGGAGATTTTTTTTTTAAAAGGCATCTTGGAAAGATGAAAGGAGGAATGGGGAAGGGGGGCTGGGGAGACAGAAAGAAAGAACTTGCAAGTTTCAAAATGCTACCCAACTGATGGCAATTGTCTTATAAATCCTGCTTCAGAAAGCAAAACTGAGGAATGGTTTTGGGGCTCACGTCTCGGCCCCTTAATCATACACCTACCTTCTTCTTGGTGTTTTACTCCATAAAATATGTGCTCCCCCTCTATAGTTCCTTCATATGCAAAGCCTTTCCAGCTTTTGGTTTATATCCCATCGAGACAAATATAGGAGAATACTCCTGCAGGCCCCCAAACTAAAAATGACTACCAGAAAAGGGAAAGCTGTTCTCTTTTTGTCCCAGCTTTGTTTACAGAGCTGTCAGTGGTTAGTTAAACTCTGCCTGGAATCTGGCATTTAAGGCCTGCTCCAAGATTGCTTCCTGTGCAGAGCTGGAGGCCCACAACTTCCTCTGGAATTCTAGCCTAGACTCTGCACTCAGAGGGTGCTTTTCTGCCTACCCCTCCTTCTTAAAAAAAAATTTCCAACTTCTTCATCCAAGCACAGGCATTTACAGGGAGGAAAATGAATATATGCTTTTTCTTTCTTTTTTTCCCGGGCTGATGCAAGCGGCAATTTTAAAACAAAAACAAACTCGGCATGAATTTTTTAAAGTTCTTCTAGTTGTTTTTTTAAAAATACGTAACTATATGAAGGGTTTGTTCACACACAATTACTGGGCAGAAGTGGAACAAAGGAGACTGGGGACACACATCCAGTGGCATTCCTTAATATCTGGACATTGTGATGCAGGAAGACAGTTGCCCTACGCCGACAGGCACATATCTCACAAAGCGGGACAAATGTAGCGAACAGACTGTTTTGTCGGATAATTACATCAAATATTCTCCCGTTTCAGAATAGCAGCAGCAGCCTATGCATGGTGGGGGCAGAACGACACCTCCAGTGAGTATGTATAGCAGCAGTATAGATCTGCTGCCCTAGATCTTCACTTACTACATGCACATGAAAATATAAGGTGCGGTTTGTAACTGAAAGCTTCAGAGTTGTTTGGCTGGCTGCAGCAGTGTTGTTCATGCACAGAACACAGTAATTAAGAATTTTTTTTCTGGATTAGATCTCAAACACTCGGCAGGAGGAGAAGCATACAGGATGGCAAATCACATTGCTGTGACTGGCACTATCCAGGAATGACCACAATCCTTCTCTATGGCTGTCCTATTGTACTCTAAGGTTGCCAACTGATGGGGAGGAGAAAATCAGATTTCAGGCCACTTTCCAGAAAATTATGGCAAAGCCCTTTTTCCACTTCCCTTTTTCCACAGTGATTTTTTAAAAGATGTATACCTTGGGGCAGTGGTGTTCAACCTTTTTTGTGCCATGACCCCAATAAATAAATAACGAGACTGGGACCCATTGCCAATCTTGCCCTCCTCCTGATGGGTGGACGCCATCTGCCCACTCCCACCCTGCCTGTCCCATTTCTCCTTACCTCTTGTATTTTCACAACCCTATGAGGGTTGACCTTAGGAGCTGCGGAGCAGAACAGCAAGAAGATGCTATGCAAGGTTATATTAAGAACTCAGTTTTGTTAAGGCAGTACCATTACTGGATTGGATTCAAGTCCTCTCTTGCACAAGCTTTAAAAGGTTGCTGTGACCCCCCCTCCCCTCCGTGAGGCTTCACAACCCCTTTGGGATCACGATCCACGGGTTGAAGAACACTGCCTTGGGAGAATAATATTCAAGGGCCCAAACATTTCCTATCCTCCACTTTGTGGCCCTGACGCAAGCTATGAAATAAGAGAGCAAATGCTGATGATGTTCGGGGTGGGGCAAAATGCACCAGCTCTCCAGCAATCCCATTTCAGCTGTTTTCCACCTTATGTTACAACGTAACAAGTGTACCCAACGGTCCCAGCGCCTGGGGCAATGATGTCATGATGTCACTTTTGGGTTTGCCCGGAGAAGGAGGCGGCACTGGCAGTGGCCACTTCATGATCTGGCTGCTGCCCCCATTTCCTTCTCCTGTGAGGGTTCCCCTTTGAAGTGGTGCGCCCTTCAAGTTGAAGCCTCCACAGGAGAAGGAGAAGGAAGGGGGGGGCAGTCAGATCATAAAGCAGCAGCTTCCAGTGCCTCCTCCTTCTCTGGAGAACCTGGAGGTCATGGAGGGGGAGGCGCTGGTAGAAAAAAAAATTGTGCCCCCCTTGGTGTGGTGTCCCTCAGGTTCCACCCTGGTTATGCCTCTACATAACATCATGCTGGGGCATTCTAGCCGGAAAAAAATTGCAGCCAGCAGCCAAAAGGAGAGCCAGTGAAACACCCCCACACCCACACAAATCCAAAAGATCCAGGGCAATTTTTTTTCGCAAACCGCATTCCCAAATGTTGGCCAAAAGTTCTACTTCGAAAACTTTCAGCTAAGCTCTTATAAATATACTAGACATGGGCAAGGTGGATTGAGCTCATCCCAACTCAGTTCAAAAGTAATCCGAAATCTTCCCAAAAATCAGAAAGAGGCTGATCTAAGATGGCACATTACCAAGCCAATCTAGGATGGAACAGAGGAATTCTCTTTGTCCTCTCTGCCAACCCCCTCCTCCAACTCCTTTTCTTTTTCAGTGGCTGCCACAGTAGCAGCAATAGAGTAGCATCCCTGTGGGGAGATGGGTTTTTTCCCCTTCTCCTCCCCCCCCCCATTTTTGCACAGTACAGCAGCAGCAGAAGAGCCATTGCCCTGGGCCAATCAAGTTTCTAATAAAGTATTTCCCTCCCTGCAACAGACAAAAAAGCAACTAAGAAGGGTCAGAACATGACTGAGAATGCATCTGCACAGCATACACTCTGCTCCTGCTGCCATGCCCTGCACAAAATAGGAGGGTAGGGGAAGAAATTTAAAAAAAATAACACCTTTAGGGCCACTTTTCTGCTACTGCCACCACTGAAAAAGATCAGGAGAAAGTGGAGGGTTGGAAGGGAGGGAAGGGAGAATTTCTTTGAGCTCCCAGAACTCAAAATAATCTTTTTTCGGGAGGCTTTTCCAAACTTCACCAAATTCTCCTTGGTAGAACAGACCACTTTTGCACGGTGTCTTGTTCTACCCTCTAGATTTCAGTCCCAATCCCACAGAGTTCTGTCCTCAGGCAACATGCAAGGCTGATACAGTAATAATTTTCCTTTTTTTATTTTTTACTTCCAGAGTAGCAAGATTATTGGACTCAGCAGCTATGCAGAAAACGCTGAGCATGCGCATTGTTTTCAGCCTGTTCTAGCTATGAAATACAATGCCCATTCCCTAATATAGAGCAACTCTTCCATGCAAAGCACTCCACCATTGCCCTCATTGTTAAGGGCCTGCTGCCAATGTATGCCATTCATCTCTCCTCACAAACCAAGAAGGAATTGCACACGTCAAAGTAAATAGATAAAAAGCGTAGCTACACGCCAGGCAGGGACAGCCCAATAACTGACCCTGATGATACCCAGGGTCCAAGACAGCACCTTGAGCGGCCATTCCCCCTCACCTTACCTCCACACACTGTCGCTGCTGCTGCTGCTGCCACCACCCTCCTCCTCCTCATGGCTCCCTGGTGTTTAAAAAGGCAGAGAAGGTAGGGAAAGAAAAGAGGACATGGGGAAGAAGCTACTCCAGTACTGCACTTGCACAGTGTTTGCAACTCTCATCTCTTCCCCCTCCTTCCACTCTGCCTTGCCTAACCTCTGGGCAGGGGAAGCATGGAGGAGTTGGGTGAAAATGAAGAGGTACGGAAGGTGCAAGGGAGAGGAGTTTACAATTTGCATGCTGCTGGTGACAGCAAGTAGATGATTGTTCAAGCAGCAGGTGGGCTTGCATTGAGGTTGATTACCAACTCACTGCCATTGTTCCCTTAGTTTAAGCCAGCAGTCTCCAAAGTGGTGACCTCTGTGTGTTGGTAAAGCTGTTCCAAGGGCAGACGGAGCTTACCGTTCTACCTGGGGGCCTCCTGTTTGTGCCACAGATTGCCCCCAACATTGGCGCCAGCCACCCACGCACGCCCGGAAATTCTGGTGTGAAGCCAACTGGGGCGAAAGATCCCGGAAGTGGCTGGCGAGCACAAAGTTCAAGGTGATCTGCAGAGCGAACAGGAGGCTCTCCACGGAACAGCAAGTGCTGTTCGTGAGGGGGAGGGATTACGCAAGGCACCAGATCTGACCTGCAAGCCAAAGTCTGGAGAGCCCCTGGTTTAAGCCATGCAGCTGACTGGGTCAAAGTCCTCCAAAGCCAAACTCTGCACAGCTCAAACCTCTGGGCTTCCCTAAATCTGGCAATGATGTTTGAATGCTCGGCTCCCAGAAACTATGAAGATCTGCCCCACAGCCAGTGAAGGGGCCCATGCAGCAGTGTGGACCTCTTAGCAGAAATACTGCTTACAGCCCAATCCTATAGGGCGCTTACAACAGCAGAACTCCTGGTCTACTGCTCTTAAGTGCCACCGTGGCTTCATAAAAGTTGCACAATTGTCGCAAGCTTCCTGCCACTGCAAACAGGTGGAGGTCCTACATGCACAACGACAGCTCCCGGGTGCCATGCTGGAGCAAGTAAGGTAGCAGAGCAGTTCATGGGCAGACTGAGATGGGGAGTGGGAAGGGCAGATGGGGTGGGAGGTGGTGGATCTCGGCAGTAGTGTGCACAGGATCTGGATCCTATTCCCCTTTCCTGGGCCAGCCCTGCTAAAGAGTTACCATAGGTCGAAGGACAAGCAGCCTACAGGGACTTATGAAAAATTTTTTTTTTTTACTTACATCACCCAATCCATCTGCTCACCCCTCCCCCAACATAGCATGCAGTGCATGTTCCATCAGTAGCACTGCATGCTATGAACTGGTGGGGGGAATAGAACTGGGGCCTTAGCCTGTCATTCCCATCTCTCTCCCCTGGGAACTGCCCATTCTATGAGGATAGTTAGGCAAAGAATTTTAAGAGAATTCTCAACAGTGAACAAACCACAGTTCCCAAGAAACTCTGGGGAGAGTCACAACAATTAAACTGGCATAAAATTGATAAATGGTTTTACAGCAAAATTCTAGGCATGTGGTCCAGTGCTTACTGAAGTTCCAACTGCGGGAGGGTCCATTCTCCACCCATTTGGTAGTGGAAGAGCACTCACTCCATGAGGTGCTTCACCATGGGCCACCAGAGAAGGCAGAGAATGGATCCTCCACAGCTGACATTTCCAGTGTCTTGCTGAGTGCTCCCCCATGGGCTACCAGATTGCTACCTTCACATGAGGTAGGTGAGGCTGAGAGAAAGTGACTGGCCCAAGGTCACCCAGGAAGCTTCAGGGCTGAGGGGGGATTTGAACTGGATTCTTCCAGGTCTAAGTCCACCTCCCTAACCACCACATCACCCTGGTTATTTACTTTATATTCCATTTTGCTTCCAAAGGACCCAAGCAGCTAACAATAAGATCAATGAAATACAGCAATGCGTTTTTTAAGAATGTTAAAGACAAAATATAAACTTACAAAATTCAATGAAAGCAGGATAGAGTTCAACAGCCTAAAAAGGAGGACTCAAGCATCATGAAAACCTTTCCGAGAAAGCCTGACTTTCAGAAACACAATGGGGTAAAATAAAGCAATGGCTATATTCTTATACATAGGCCATGTTTAGGATATGCAATGACCTGTACAGTCTGACCTTTGTGGGTACAGCATGCAATGCTTGAATTGCATGTTCTTTACGGCATCTGCTGGACTACAGGCAAGCACCCCTAGGGTAGAAAGAACAGCACTTCCAATTTCTCTCTCCCCTCTGAAAAGTGGGACAAACTAGCAGCAATCCTTACTCAAGCACAAATTGTTTAAACTGGCACCCTAAAACTACAGCTATGTCAAGCATTCCTCTGCAGTATCTAGAAGAATTAGCTATTCTTAGTCCATCTTAAAAGGAAAAACAAATAAATCTGTTTTCCATCAAGACCTGTTCAGAAATGTTTGGAAGCAAAATACATGGTCGAGTCACTGGCCCTTTTTCAGAACCTCTGTAAGCACGGTCAAGTCTTGCAGGGACTGAGAAAAAGCTGAAAGCAGTTAGTGCCGCCCAGTTATATGCTATCATGCAAATGCCCGTTTCGGTAAAGGTTGGTTCACCTCTTACAAACTTGTAGGAGCAACAAAGCACATAAACTAGAAAAGTGATAAATTTCAGCTGCACCAACTCATGGGATCTCCAAAGCAGTGGAATTATCTTCCTGACTATGGCTCCCACATTGCATCCTAGAAAACATCTCTTTTCCTTTCACTGGACCAGTGCAGCCAGAGAAGCTGCCAACACTGTGCCACAAACACACACACCTCCTCTTTTGAGATCCCCTTGCTCATCCTCCTCGGCTGCTGAAGAAACCAGGACTTTCTGTCCTGCAGCTGATGGACAGCTAAGAGAGGAGGGTGAGAGAAGAGACCTGGAAGCCCTGTGATCTTTATAGCCCCACACAGCCTGGCAGAAGGCTACTGAGAGAACGAAACTCTTTTCATTGGCCTGCCTGGCCCAACCCGCCTGCCTATCACTCAGACCCTCTCATCCAGCACTAGCCAGCCAGTGTACCTGGGATAACCTGTTGTGACAGCTATTCAGAGCTTGTTTCCCTCCATTCATCCTCCAAACCTCCTATTATGCCTTACCAGTAGTAGACTGTGAGCACAATCCTAACCAGGTCTACTCTGAAGTAATTCCTATTTTGTTCAATGGGGCTTACTCTCAGGAAAGAGTGGTTAGGATTGCAGCCTATAAGCCAAAATGCAGGATCTATGTTGTTCCTAGTATCTGTAAAGTACATTGGATGCTTTGTAAATGAACTAAAAAATTAATAGCAAGAGTAAAACTCCAGGGAAGGCCTTCTATAAAGCAAAAACTTGACACAGCTCAGACAAAGCATCCAAGGAATTTTGAGTGAGCAGAGTTTTGACAAAGCTGTTGAAATTTCCCAAGGGAGAGGGGCATGTTCCACACATTCCTATTTGCGACCCACACAAGCCACGGAGGTGCATTATCAGGCAAGCCTCTCACCCAGCACTGAATGTTCGAGTCTGGGAGTAGCAGAGAAACTTTCCATGCAATGGGAAAGTTGATAAGATTTAGGTCAGGACCCTAACACATAAACTGTATCCTAACTTAGGATTTCTAAGCCCTAATAAAATTAATGGGCTGCATATTAGTCACACAACAAATTTTTCTTATTGATTTCAATGGTGTTTCCTTAGGAATCTAACCCACATAAGTTCCAATATTGACAGAGTCAAGGATTGCTTTTTCTGCTTACCTGTTAAACAGAGCTGGATGCAGCAGGTACCACTTAGTCAAAGTCCTCCAGAAAATTCAGTTCAATTCATTAAAATTACAAATCAGTTGTCTAATGACTGACTGACATGGTTTCCAGCTGTGAAAAAGCCATGAATTTAGCAAGTTTCTCTGCCATTCTATGACATCCTCATGCTTGAAAAATGGGCAGAACTTATAGTAAGCTCCACCCTTGCCAACAAGCAATGAAATGTATAGTAAATAGATTTGTTTACATTTATATGTCTGCAACACCAAACCATGCTTCGGTGGTATTGCTGCTGTTGCTATTATTAATTATTATTATTATTATTATTATTATTATTATTATTATTATATGAAGAATCACAGAAATGCACTTGGCTCACCCACAGTGTGAGTGTGTGACACACTTTTCCCTCATCAAACTAAGGTTATTTCCTTCCAGTCCTCCAAACCAGTCTGCTGTTTTGTTCAAACAAACCAACAATGGTTTCTGCTTACCTAACTTGCAATCCTGGTTTGTAGGCAGGTGCAAACCATAGTTTGTCCCATAGGACAAAGTGGTAAACTAGGATTAGAAATTTAAAAAAATCTAAGTATGCAGGGGGAGCACCAAAGCTTTCTCATGCACACTCACATGAACCAAAGCATACTACATAATGCATTTAACATCTTGCTTTAATAGCCCTCGCTCATTGCAGTGCTAAACATGTTCCTGGGTTTTTAATTAAAATGCTATATAAATGTTTTAATCACCTGCGAATGAGTTGGTTTTATGAATGCCTTTATCACTCACCTCACACCCCCTCCCTGTCTGTCTCTTGTTTTGCCTCCATCTTGCAGAACCCCAGGCTAAACAAAACATTGAGGTCATGCACTCAAAAAACAGCAAAAAGCCAGGAAATGCAAAAGGTAAAACTTCAACAGGGACATTAATTAATTCAGCTCAACTGAAAACCCTGCATGCTTTCTGGAGTACATTTTAAAAGAGGAACAGTAAGCTATGTATTCACCCTTGAGGAAATACACACACACACACACACACACACAGTTGTGTGCCGTTTAATGATCAGCATCCCTGTTGTCAAATGGGGCTTGATGCTATGTAAAGCCTCCAAAGGTGAGGGAAGCTGCTTTTCTGAGCCTCCCAGAGGCAGCACATGTTGGCATGTTGCCTCTGTAAGGCTCAGAATGCCCCAATCACACGAGAGACGTGACTTCTGGTTTCCTCCTTGGGAGGCTTTGGGGGGTGCAACATCCTGACCAGCAGCAGCTGTTGCAAATGCAATCTGTCGATGGCCAGAAGGTTGTTAAGGAGTGCACACCTGTATATAGAAAATAATATTTGAGTGTGACACAGACACCCACCAGGACCTTCTATTTTGGCCTTTCGGGGAGAGGATTTGTTTGTAATGCTTTAAGGGCTCAATCCTATCTGGGTCTTGCACGGCCAGAACTAGCATTCTAGCAGTCCAAGACCCTTTACAGCAATGTGAAAGCTGGGCCACTGCTACATGCTTCTAGGCCAGGGGTCTCTAAACTTTTTGGCCGAAGGGCCGCATTAAATAGCAGGTACAGTGTCAAGGGCCGGAAAAAAATTAAATTTAAATAAATACATTCGAGATGGAACTTAGATGAATGAATAAAAGAATGGGCTCAAAAGCCCAGGATTTCTCCAAGCACCAACACAGCCCAAGAAATAAAGCACACACTTAAATGGTCCCCATTTCCCCACCCCAGAAGCACAACTCTAGTTGTGTTTGGTTAACTGGGCCAAACAGTTAACTCAGAGGCTCTCAGAGGATCAGAGGCTCTCAGAGGATCAGAGGCTGGCCGTGGGCTGGATAGAGGCTGACCGTGGGCCGCATCTGGCCCCTGGGCCGGGGTTTGGAGACCCCTGTTCTAGGCCATTGCCACAAATGGGCAGTGACTCAGTGTGCATAGCAGCAGCTCAAGGAGGCTCTGCCACTCCCAGGATGTTGGTGGGAAGTGTCATGGGCAGGGAGGGAGAGGAGAGTTTTAGGGGAGGGAGGGGGAGAGTTTCAGGGTGGGGAAGGAGGGGCAAATTCCAACAGCAGTGACTTGCGCCAGAATCCTGTCCTCTCTTTCTGAACCCTCTTCTTGAAAGAGGTGTGCCACTTTTTGGTTTTTTTAATTTTAAAATTTATATGAAACAACAAAAGAACAAAAAAAATAACAGATAAAAGAAAGTCAGGAAGAGAAAATGAAAAAGAGCCCATCCTGCCTATTTTTGGTCCTCAGACATATGCCAGCTATATAGGTGGCTTAGGTCCATGGCAACTCATAGGCCACCAAGAGGTCTATGCATAAGTAGAGAGTATTTTTACTTACCTCTGGCAGGCCTCCTGACCACCACCCCCACCACTGGATGCCACTTGTACTCTGTCAGCATGGCTGCCTTAGCAACAATGGTGGGGGATAAGATTGGTCTTTCCCAGACCCAAACCACCCATCCCTGCCTCCAAAGCCACCCCCTTCCACCCACCTGCATTTCTCCCTCCCCTGCCACCTCACTTCCATCATTGCCATCTTCGTGCTGGCACTGCCAGAGCACCTTTATAACTGGCACTGATTGCTTTACGGCAGTCAGCATCAGTGGAGGTTACGCACCGCCATCAACTGGCCCAGATAGGATTGGGATGTTAGGATCAGTTCCCACATATTATCAGTTTGTTAGTTTGTTTGTGCTAACTATAACTGAAACTCACACCAGGCTTTGAGCACTGCGAAGCTGCTGTGATACTACAAGTGAAGTGAGAAACACAAACACTTTATTTCTATTCTACCCTTCCTCCAATTTATCCTCACAACAACCCTATGAGGAAGGAGAAAAAGTGTCTAGCCCTAGATTACTTCACAAAATCCATGATTGAGGAAGGGGTCTGAATCTGGGTCTCCCCAGTCCTGGCCTGGCACACTAGCCACTCCATCATTCCACCTTCCATAGCACAGCAATCAGCTCTAGGTAGCTGAGAAAGCCCATAAGGCTGCATCATATATTTTTAAATAGCCTTCACAATCTAAGAAAACAGCAGCCCATCTGGAGTTCCTCACTAGTGCTGGAGTTATTGACACATAGAGGTGATTCAGGGCAGCTCTCTAGCTGACACTTTCCAAACTGGCCTTCTCTATAGTTTTCATACATGCCTTCAGGCAGCCAACCAGGGCTTCAAATAGTACCCAAAACGTCAAGTAGCACATTTCACACAAAGAGTGTTCCTGGCATGCAGTTAAAACACTGCTGAGACTTCACTGAAGCATTTGAAAAGTCATCAGAAATGTTTTTTTCCCCATAAATACTGTACTGATAGTCTCAGGAATGCAAGACTCTCCTTCCAGGATCAGATCAAAGGTCACTTTGGTCAAGCATTCTGCATACCACAAGAGCTGCCCATACTCTAGAGTAGTGGTTCCCAACCTTTAGGAGGTTGTGGACCACTAAGGCGAAAATTGGAATTATTGTGGACCACACTACACCCCTGAACACAAAAAATGCAATTAAATTTATAATAATTAGGGAATATTTATTATAATTTATTATTTATAGAGAAGGCTTCTGGGTTGCTGCTTTTGTTGCCAGCTGCGGCTACAGGTGGTCCATTCTCTTCTCTCTCTGGTGGTTTGTGAGGAAGCATTTTGCCTGCAAACACGCCCCCCCCCCCATGGACTACCAGAGATGGCAGAGAATAGACTGCCCATAGTCATAGCTGACACTTCATTGACAGGTACAGACAGTCTGATCTCCACCCTCTCTGCTGGGCTATGGGGGAGTGCTCTCTCAGCAAGATGCCTGAAGTGATCAAAGGTTATCTTTTTTCTGACATCTTGGGGACCACTTCCCAGGGTCTCACGGACCACCTGTGGTCCCCAGACCACAGGTTGGGAACCAGTGCTCTAGAGCAGGGGTGTCCAAACTTTTTGGCAAGAGGGCCCCACCATCTCTCTGACACTGTGTCAGGGGGATGGGGAAAAAAGAATTAATTTACATTTCAAATTTGAATAAATTTACATAATTCACATAAATAAATCTATTAGAAATGGAACTTATATGAATGAATGAAGGTCTTGCAATAGCTCAAGGTCTATAAAAGGCCTTGCACAAAGCAAGGCCGGCCTTTCCTTCACTGTCGCTTCTGCATCACAGATGTGAAACAGCAAGCAGTGGAGGGAGCCTTTGTCCCAGCTCATGCGAGAGTTTGAACAGTTGCCCTCACGCTGAGAGCAGTTATGTTGGGTCAGTGTGGGCTCCAGCAAGTCTCTGGAGGGCCAGAGGCTCACTGGAGACTGGGGGCTCCCCACGGACCAGATTGGGAGTTCCTGAGGGCCGCAAGTGGCCCCCAGGCCGGGGTTTGGGCACCCCTGCTCTAGAGGAAGCTCAAGCACCCAGCTATCAGAAACGTGCTCAGGGCCGGCTCATCCATGAGCTGACAGAAACAGCCTCAGGCAGCAGATGGGGGGGAGTGCCTGTCTCAATCCCTCTTTCTCCATCTCTCACTCTCCAGATTCAACAAGGAAGGCGGGAACACAGAGGAGGAGGGAGGAGAGTGGTGGGCTAGCACATTTTCCACACTTTTGCTCCATTCCTGTTTTCCTTTTCGATCCAAAGAGTAGAAGGGGAGGAAGAGGAACAGCAATAAGTGCCTCAGCAGGCAAGGGGGAGGCAGCATTTGGACCCAGAAAGTCTTGGGCCAGCCCTGGATACACTGCCTCTCATCAGGGGGACTCTGTTGGGCTTGTTGTGCCTTATAATTTCTAGTCATTGGCAGCCATCAAGTGGGAGCCAGGAGCTGCACTGCGATCAAAGCTTTGTAGTCAAGCAAGAAAAGACTATTGCTGCCCAGGCAACGCCCCAGCCTAAACAGGAAGCCTTTACTGCCCTTCTTGTCGAGGTGAACCAATGGCCAGTCTGGGTGAGTGGAGTCACTCCAGTCTCTTTTACTGTCTGGGGCAGCCATTTTCAACCACTGTGCTATGGCACACTGGTGTGCCGCGAGTGGTCCACAGGTGTGCCACAGGAATTTGGGGAAAGGTCATTTATTAGTGGGGCCAGTGGGGGATGTGAGCCTCCACTGGCAGCATGCTGTGCCTTGTCAGTTGCCAAAAACCTGGTGGTGTGCCTTGACCATTTTAGTGCCTTGTCAGTGTGCCGTGAGATGAAAAAGGTTGAAAATCGCTGGTCTACGGAGATACTCCAACCTGCAGTCCTGGTGGCTCATCATAGCCAGCTCAGTGCAGAGCTGGGCGTTCCTGGTTCTAACCCCAGCATACTGTACATTCTAATCCCTGACAAAACTGTTGATATTAAGACTCATCTTCCATGAATGTTTAATCCTCTTTTTAAAATATCTAAGCCAGAGTCCACCACCCCATGTTGCGATAATGAATTACCTACATTCATTGTGTAAAGAAACGACTTCTTTTTTGTCCATACAGAATCTACGATCCAATCAGCTTTAATGAGTGACCCTATACATCACCTTTTCCCCCATTCCTGCCTAAAGAGGACTTCTGAGCAACAGGAATGTTCCATTAAAAAGAAGAGGAAGAAGATCTCGGGAACTTGGGATCCTATGTCTTTTCAAATGGAACTGCTCTCTGGAACTTTATAAATAATTCCTGGCTCATAGAACACTTTTCATCCCAGGGTTGGGGTGACTGTTCCAAACAAACCATTTTATGGGGAACACCAACTTAGAAAACAACCTGAAAGTACTGCCAATTAGAATGGATATAAACATATATCAAACACAGGGTTACCCAAAGGTCTGAACAGATCCCATCTCTCTTATTGCTCAGAGAACATATGGTTGCTGCTTTACACATTAAAGCAGATACCAATGACTGTGGAGATGACTAAGCACTTTACAGGTCACTCTTAAATACATATGTAGCCTTGCCAATTTATTAACATTGAAAGTTTCTACAGTTTAGTATCAGCTCTGGTTCCAAGAACTACAGTGGTATCCTTCAAGTACATATATAAAACTAGTAGCCAATGCTGAGCCAGCTGGCAATTAGATAATCTATTAAAACAAAATCCTACTGAACAGAAAGGCTTGTTATTGCTCTTTCTTTTCTCTATTCCATGATAACCAGCTGTAGAATTTGGGGGCTAGTTTCCAATCTCAAAGCAAAGGGAGGGAGAAGGAAGAAAAGAGAGAGATGATCCTGGCTTTAATGACTTTTTCTTCCTTATACAGGCTTAGCCTCATTATTCATGTGGGTTCAGTTCCAAGCACTCAAAATGGATGGCAAAAAATGCACTATAGCAAATTAATTTAAAAAACAAAGTTTCTTTGCTCTGGTGATTTAAAACAGCCTTGCTGACCTTTGTGATGTTAAGATAGAGTCATTAAGATGACAATCCAACAATCATTCCTCCTCTAAGAGCTTACAAAGGCGCTTTACTCAGCCCCTCCCTTCACCAATGCAAAATTATCACCTTTCTTTCACTGCTCAGGGAGGGGTCCCATGGAGAGAGAAGGATTGATGGATTGTCAACCAGCTGCCCTCTTTCTCTCTCATTAACAAGGTTAAAGGACTGTTCAGTTTTTTAAACTGATTTTAAAGGGATGCATTTCTCCAGGGATCAGCACATTCCTTCTCATTTGCAGGGGCCATTCGTGTTGAGTCAAATCTGTGTATAAGAAATCCATGTATAAATAGGCTAGACCTGCAGGTTTCTCTTGTCCTGGATTGATTTCTATGGCTTCAGAGATTATAACTTCCCATTATGGAAAAGGACATTTGGTTCTCGCAAATTTTCAGTGTTAAAAGCAATTTTAAAAATAACTCAGGCACATGGGCAGACCACTGCAGCAAGCTTTACATAATTCATTTATAGTGAGGGAAACTGTGCATAAGGTTACACAAACATGACTGAGCAGTAACCTTAGGAAAGTAAGGCCTAGAGCACACAAACAGAAGATGCCCTGATACAACATCAAGAAGTGGTGTAGTCTAGGTGCAGTTGTATGTTCAGATTATATAATCACTCCACATTCTGGTAGACAAATCACCTCACCCGCTCTTATGTAAAGTAGGTTGAGCAACCAGGAATTGGGGAGAGGGGGCTAGCTGCCTCTAGATTTTATTTGCATTAATTTATTCCACCCTTCCTCCGGAGATCACACACCCTCCTAGTTTAGATTCAGCCATGAAGCTTCCTGCGTGACCTTGGGCCAGTCACTTCTCTCAGCCTCACCTACCTCACAGGGTTGTTGTGAGGACAAAAGGAGGGGAGCAACTATGTACACCATCTGAGCTCTTTGGAGGAAAGGTGATATAAAAATGTGAAAAATAAAATAAATAAAATAAATACAGGTGGGACCTCCGTATCCACTGATTTGACTCACCACTTATACGGGGGTCCACCTTTAAATGACTTGTAACAAGGAAAAAGCACCAAAATCCAATTTCCTACCTTTGTGCTGTTAAAACTGCACAAAGCATCTGGTTGCAAGCATCTTAGGGTTAGAGCTTTAAAGACCCACTTCTGGCTTACTTGCTCCTCCACTGTTGCCCCAGAATGCATTAAATAGATGCTATATAGCATTCAGCCACTAGATGGAGTGAATAATGGAATCTAATGAAATAATTTCCACCTGGAAGTGGGTCTTTAAAGCTATTTTTTCACTGATTTGGTATCCACTAATTTTTTTTTAAATCCACTAAGGGTTCTGGAACAGAATGCCAGTGGATAACAAGGCATGACCTGTATGGCCTCAGCCTGTATCTGACATGGAAGAAGTGTCGGGTTCATATAGTGCTCTATAGTGACTGCACACTGCTAGTGTTTATAAGTCACAGAGCTCAAATCCTCACAATAGAAGGAGCAGGCAGCATCTCTCTGAGGACTCACCTATATGTGAGATGTACAGATTAAGCCCTTCTAGCCAGGACCAATTCCCTTTAATCAACCACCTTTGATTGTCATGAAATGGAACAAATTGTTGACAAACCTAGAATGTACACAGGCATTTTGCTTTGTGGCAAATCTGAACACAGGCAGGCACAAACACTATCTATGAGGGGATTCTCCAGCCTCACTAACAGTCAAGATTCATTAGACCCTCTGTGATGGTTTTCTCTGGCCTGCGGATACGTGATGAATCTCAGATGTTTTCAGCCTGAATAAAACTGCACTCCATTGACCCCATGATGTACAGTGGGAGGGTGGAGGAGAAGAAAAGTAATTTTCACACAGAAATCCTGAAAATGCCTCTTCGGTGTAAGACAGATGCAGATAAAGGAACTCTAGCGGGATTAAAATTTTGGGCTTAATTTAGGAGGATTCATTCCGTGACTCAAGGAAAATGAGGCTATTTAGGGCCCTTCCAGTCTCATATACAGAAAAAAAACAAACCCATCTGTATCTATAAAAAACAAACTGTACCATTTCATTTTCTGACATTGCTCAACAAAGAAGAACAAATGCACACCCAGACAAACACACACATAACTCTACATCCCTTGAAGGGCTGTGCAGTTGCTTGATTCCCACACCTTGGGCATTGAGACATTGACGTAGAGGAATTTCAACTCCTTCAAGCAAAGCTTGGAGAGCTAAGCGACACAAGGTCTGCTCAGTTCCTGCATGTGCTTATCACTCAGTGAACCAGACTGCTGATTATAGGCCTATCATTGCAAGCCTAACTTTGTCAGAAGAAATGCAATCTTTATCTCTCTAGACAGGTCATTTGCTTTGAAGCAGAATTCTTACTGCCATTGTTTCTCCTTGGAATGTGCTCTTCCAAAATTGAGATCAACCCTAGATAAGGGTGTTGCAGACTAGTGGTCAGAACATTGGACAAGAAGTGATGGTGGCAGATGGTGGAATATAGACCTGCCCTAATCATGCTGCAAGAAAGGGATCCAAATCTGATTTTGACAGCTAAAAGATTAAATGGACATCTGTATTCCAGCAAGGTTTGCTTTAGATGTTTGCTTTTTTTTTTTTTTAATTAAAGCATGTTTTACCCATGAATGAGGGTTGCTTTCTGAAAACATAACCTTGCAAGGGGGAGGGTAGCAGAAGAGAGGGGCTGTGAAAGGTTTCCAGCAGTTGCAGAGACTGCAACTTTAAGATGATAGTGAAGAGCTTTCTTTATATTGGAACCAAAGAGTCTAGGAAATGGAATACTCGGTGCCTCTCAGTGAAACCCACTAAGCCAGTGTTTCTCAAACTGTGGGTCAAGACCCACTAGGTGGGTCGCAAGCCAATTTCA
This sequence comes from Tiliqua scincoides, assembly GCF_035046505.1. Classification (NCBI taxonomy): domain Eukaryota; kingdom Metazoa; phylum Chordata; class Lepidosauria; order Squamata; family Scincidae; genus Tiliqua; species Tiliqua scincoides. The sequence goes on from NC_089827.1 coordinate 40,251,669, forward strand.
GGTGGGTCCCCATTCATTTCAATATTTTATTTTTAATATATTAGACTTGATGCTACCATGGTATGTGACTGCATTTGGGGGAGTGTTACAGTGTATTTTTGATAAGGTACTATGTAAATGCTTTCAACAATGATAGTAAATGGGACTTACTCCTGGGTAAGTGTGAGTAGGTTTGCAGCCTAGGATTGCTAAAAATTTTCCTGCTTGATGATGTCACTTCCAGTCATGACATCACTTCCAGTGGGCCCTGACAGATTCTCATTCTAAAAAGTGGGTCTAAATGTGTGAGAACCACTGCACTAAGCTAAACAAAGAGGCACTGGAAACTCCATTTCCCAGGCTCCCCAGTGGCAATGAGCCCCCTGCATTGGTTCAATCCAAGACTTAAAGATGATGTTTCTGCACAAGCTGCAAGCCCTTCCAGGAGAGTTTGGGTTTGGCTCAGGTTTTTCTGAACTGGGCAAGTTCATTTCTGCCCCAACCCTTCCAAATTTAAGTGCCACCATAAAACATGATGGAGTTAAGCATCTGTAAATCATTAGTTGTAGATACTAATGTGCATGAGATGTTCAACAATTAGCTGGATCCTCTTTGTGGGAAAAAAAAATGATAAGCATTCCAAACTTTTGATTCCAAAATGCAGAAATATCTGTGACACTCAAGGTACATACTTTGCACTCTTCTGATTGCAAACTGATTGTGGCACCCATGATGACCATCTTTTGTGATCATTCCAAATCTCACAAATGTGCTGCAGGCTGCACATTTTACACCCTGAAGGAGCTCCAGCATTTTTGCCTAATGCACAAATATATTAAGAACAGGTAACACCCTGTTCAACAAACGGTGCTATTCAAGTTATGTGCCTTTTTACCCTGACTACAGAGTAGCTGGTATCATCAAGTCAAAGCTCATTTGAATCATGCCCGACTAAAGTCAGTTTTGCTTTAAATCAAAAGTTGGAAGCTAAACTTAAGAGTGCATGATGCATGACAGCTTTTCTTATCCCCAGAAAAGAGCTTCAAACACCCCCAAAGTGACATTTTTAAGAGACATCTTTAATGATTTGATAGCTCCCTCATAAAATGAAAGATGTGGGAATCTTAATGATATATAATTTTCAATGGGATAAAAAGTTCCCTGCTCCCTTTTATTATTCCACTCATTTCTTTGAGGTATATGACAAGCAAATAGAGCTTGTAATAATTGCCCCTAAATACCTAGCATGTCGTTCAAGAATGTTTGCCTCATGAGATCTGTTGCTCTTCCAGGAGGCTGTTTCTGCTAGGATAAAATGCTGGGTTGGCTGTGTCCAGAGCTGAATGTAACAGGAAGGATGCTCCAAGTCCAGTCCTGAGTCAATTTACTCTTTGCAATCTTCAAAGCTGAAGGAGTTTTAGGCTTCCCTCACCAGCACTTCAAAACTGCAAGAATGTCTTGTGCGAACTATCCACCCTAAGAAAATTAGTTGGAAGTGCTTTGGAGAACTTTCAGATTGGGGTGAAGCCGCCTTCTGCCTCCCCTTATTTCATGATGACTACCTGTTTCACACCACTGCTGCAACTGGTAAGACTCCCACTTTCACCCCATTTTGTCATCCTCCATTTAAAAAAATAACCTCAATCATTTCACTGCCTAGATGGTGAAGCGGGCCAGGCATTTTGGTTCAGCCCTATGTGACAGAGGATATATAACACTACACTGAAAGCATGCAGGAAATTATGATACACACAAAATAATATTTAAAACAGAACAATGGATCTTATGGAGGGTTACATTGCTACCAAAAGTAAACAACATTTTTATTTTTTATTTTTTATTTATTTAATTTAAGACATGGGTACAGGGAAAATCACAAATACATATGTTCAAGGTAATACAAAGGGAAAAACACTAGGGAATCGCAGAACTGTAGCTAATACTATTTTGTTTCTATAATTATCATCACTTAAATAGCTCATAATCATTTATCCAACCATTCATATAACGGGTTCCACAATTTCTGTATTCTCTCCATCTCGCCATCCCTCAATCTTTCCGTCAAAACATCTATTTCAACAATCTCATACAGTTTCTCAATCCACATCTCTACAATGGGAATTTCTGAATTCTTCCACATCCTGGCATAAACTAATCTTGCTGCAATAATTACGTATAACAAAATATGTCTGAAATCATTGTTATAGCTTTCAGGGAAAATGTTCAATAGAAACAATTCTGGTTGGAAGGGTATTACACAATTAAAAATAGTTTGGATATTTCTATGTATTTTTTCCCAAAAAAAGTAAACAACATTTTTTAAAGGGATGGTATTTCATGTGTAAGGTTACACTGAAAGTTTGGGGTTTTAATACATTGATCATTCATTTTAGTGAGTCCATGGCACAAACACCTTTTGTTTGGCACAAACACCTCCATGCACAAACAAAAAAAAAACCCCATGCCTGATACTGTTTGCAGCTCTCATTCAATGACTTGATGACCAGCCACAGCTTGCCATCAGATTGTGCCAGAGGTTCAGGAGCAGTAAAAATGATGGCAAACCTACAAACTGTGGTGACAATCCCTGAGTTCCCCTTTATTTTGGGTTTTTTCACCTGTTTAGGACATTCCAATCACCTTAGAGCAGGGCTCCTCAAACCTTGAGTTGCGACCCACTTGGTGGTGAGTCGTGAAGCTGAAACGGACAAGAAGATAGCCGAGAAGGAAATGCATGGAGCCCTATGGAAAACGAAACTGAGCCACATTGCACATTTATTCATGAGTACATGACCATACTTAGCGCATGGTGACGGGCAGACCGAGAGGAATCCAACACTACCAGAATTGTCCCAATTTGATGAATGCAATCTCCAAAAAAACACCCGACAAGGAAACCCCTCCCTTCAAGCTGACAAATGCCCTATGGAAAATGAAACTAAGCTACCCATTTGCATTTACTTGTGAGTAAGCAAACGTGCCTTGGCTTGTGTTGAAGGTCAGTCAAAGGGGAGTGCAAGGACACCAGCATGGTCCTGCTCTGATCAAAATGGAGCTCAACAAATGTTCCAGAAGACAGCCTCCTCCCTACACACACATAAATAGAATAAAAACAGAGGCTTGAGCTGGAAAGGTGAATTTTTTTTTCTTTTTTAGATGTGTAAAGCTAAGTGGGTCCTCACAGTGATATGGTATAAATACAAGAACTTAAATTGAACTGGGCACTGAGTAGGGCTTAAAATCTGACTCTTTTTTTGGTGGGAGGCGTTAAGACTATTACAGGCAGGCTACAGAGAGAATTCACTTGGTGGAACAGCTTCCCCATCTCACCTCCCCTTAATTATTTATTTTTCTACAATGTAATTATTTATAATTATTTATTTTAGTTTGCTTGATGATGTCACTTCAGCCATGACATCACTTCCAGTGAATCTTGGACAGATTCTAAAAAGTGGGTCCCAGTGCGAAAAAGTTTGAGAACCACTGACTTAGAGACCTTAGAGACAGGAGCATCCTGAAGGGGCTGCTGAATCATTCAGATATAGCAGCCATGTCGACTCTGTGGTTACACACTGTGCCCTGCACCATTCCATCTGATAACAAGCAGCTAAGAACTGACATGGTGCTAAGTCATGCAACAGAGACTGATCTGTGTTGCAAGCTGGAATGCACTGTGCAGTGTATACGGTGAAGAGGAGCTGACACATGGAGGCAGTCTGCAGTGGCATCTGCTTGGAGGGCAACCATATTGCATGAAGCAATTCTCAGTCAAAACATCCCATGCACCTCTTTCAAAAACTTAACATCTCAAATGAGGAAGGCAATTGGAGCTAGGCATTCATGCAGCCCTGCTGGAGTGATCTGTTAACTGCTGTTAATAAAAAGTACTTACTCGGTTGCTTTTCCCTAGACATTCAGCTTGCTGCCTAAGCTTCAAAACCCTCCAGGCTAACTTTGCTACCAAGTGCTGTAATGACAGCAGGATGTGAAATTTGCTGAGTCGTTTTGGAAAAGCTGAAGAAATGCTTTTTAGCTGAATATTCCTGTCCAAGTTTTAATATTCCCAAAGAATTAGTGCCATAATTAGGAAACAGAGACAGAAAGCAAATGAAAGCTGACTGATTTGAAACATCATTTGACAGCATTTAGCATCGCCCCAGCTGGCAAAGAGAATTCCTTCAAAATGGAGGTACAGAGGCAATCCAAAGAAGATGAGTCACTTTAAATGAAGATGAAGTCTTTTTCACAAGACTTTTTTTATCATCAAGGATTATGAAATTTGTTGAAAGAGTTGAGTATTGAAAGAGTTGATGTGTTATTGTGGACTGGGATACATCTCTCTCTCTCTCTCTCTCTCTCTCTCTCTCTGTGAGAGAGAGAGAGGGAGAGGGAGAGATCCATTAAGTTGGAGATGTGGAAATGGACATCAACATCCAAAACATGAGCTCCACCATTGAGCTATGACCCCCTCTCAAGGTTTCTGGGGGTATAGGTAAAAAAGAAAGAAAGAAAATGTTTCATTACTCAGCATACAGTTGGTCTGTAGAACTCCTTGCCACAGGATGTGGTAATGGCATCGGGCCTAGATGCCTTTAAAGGGGGATTGGACAAATTTCTGGAGGAAAAAATTCATCGTGGGTTACAAGACATGAAGTGTATGTGCAACCTCCTGATTTTAAAAATGGGCTATGTCAGAATGCCAGATGCAAGAGAAGGCACCAGGATGCAGAACTCTTGCTGTCTTGTGTGCTCCCTGGGGCATTTGGTGGGCCAATGTGAGATACAGGAAGCTGGACTAGATGGGCCTATGGCCTGATCCAGCGGGGCTGTTCTTATGTTCCTCTCCCTCTCCAAACAGGCAGAGTTTGTCCAGGCTTCAGGTCCAGGCTTTCTCATACCCTAAACAAGAATTATGCCCCTACCAACAAGCCCAACTCTGAAAGGGAAGTTCACTCTACATATTTACCCTTAGTTGACAGTGTAATCCCCCCGCCACATCTGCTATGGCAATACTGTTGGTATAGCAGAGGGCAGGCCGGCAGCTCCCTGTTCTAGCAACACAGAGCGGGCTGGATTCAGACAATAATTTTAACAGAAGCTGAAAGGCATTTGAGAGAGGCTTCATTTCCTACGATAGACACACTTTTTTTGTGTGCTATTCATGGTCTTGTCAAACACATTCTGCAGATTCTTACAACATCATACTATAAGGCGTATACATCCCCATCCAGTGCTGCTCATTGTATGCAGTGTTCATGTCTACAGATGGATCAGTAGCTGGAGTAGCTGGAGGTTCACCCTCTTTTCACATTTGTCACTACCTGTATTTTACAGTGGATGTTGGTGGCAACAACTCCTGTTTTCCACGAGCCCTGCTGTACAGTGGGGTTGTCATGATGCGCAGGGATTAAAAAATGGTGGTCACCAGCTGACATCCAGCAGGAGAAATTACTGTGGCCCCCACTACTACCAGGATTAAGCTTTGCTCCCACCCCCTAAAATTCCTATTTTTGCTGTCTGCAAATGGGACAGAAAAGAAAGGTTCATGTGAGTCTTTGTGTTTATGACTAATTTCAAAAGGGACTAGATGTTGACTACGGGTTTGGGTGGCCAAATGTATTAAAAAATGGTAGGCAATACTAATATAGACTTTTAGGTCACCCGTACAAGCCCAGTGCAAACAATGAAAGAAATTGGCAAAGAAAAACTAGCCAATGAGCTGTTATGATGGAAGAATAGCAGCTGGGAAAACGAAGGTCAACTCAGCTCTGTTATTTTTTAATTAAAAATAAACACTGCTTTTGCCATCGGGGGATTGGTTAGCATTCCATTTGTAGCGCAGGAGAGAAGGGAGAGGGGACGTGTTTTCTTTTGCTTAATTCTTATCAAAAGTCATGCAGATTGCACCCCATAGTCATAAAGCTAGGTGAGTATGCCATGTAACATAAGAAATGTCTACTCTCATGCAGGGCATTTTAGGGACAAAAATCCACACATCTGTACATTGTGTTCCTCCACAGATCACATATGACACTTGAAATCAACGTTACATTCGTCTATATCCACGTGCGTGGTTAGTGGTTATACATCATATGGAATTTCATCCATTGTTCCATTTTATTAGTTGATCTTCAACTATTATCTCCATGGGGAATGAACAGTCTATCCATCTCAATTGCTCATCCTGGAGCCATGGAGATGAGCAGAGTGAACTACACCAGTTCAAACTCCTGGTGTGAAATATCATTTCTGAACATGTCCTCAGATAAAAAAGAATCTCCCTACAAGAAGAAAACACTCAGATAGTAAGTAGATCAGGGGTGCTCACACTTTTTTTGGCTCGAGAGCTACTTTGAAACCCAGCAAGGCCCGGAGATCTACCAGAGTTTTTTTTTACAATGTTCGCGCCATCATAACATATAACATTTATGTGTACAATGTATGTTGGTGTACCTTGAGCCCCACTGAGTATAACAGGACTTACTCCTGAGTAGACATGCCTAGGATTAGGCTGTGAGGCTGCAATCCTAGCCACACTTACCTGGGAGTAAGCCCCATTGAGTACAATGGGCCTTACGCCCAGTGTTTCCTCCCAGAGGCACCTGAAGGGTGGGGGGTCGGCACTCCGCAATCTACTCATTTTGCCTCGCGATCTACCAGTAGATCGCGATCCACCTATTGAGCACCCCTGAAGTAGATAGTACCTGAAATTTTTGGCAAGTAATCAAGCTCCAATTCTCACTTCACCTTATCTCCGGGTCAATCAGAGGGCAGAGCCTTTCAACTCTAAACAGTTTAGTTTCTTAGCTGAGCTGTTGCTCAGCTTAGGCAGCCTGGTTCTGGTTCTGCTTGGCAAATGCTTGCAAAGCAGGTCTGTTTTTTGAAACGCCAGGATGGGACTCTCCTTCCCAGGCTACAATTCAGTGCACCATGACTTCAGAATAACACCCATGGAAAGCAGTGGGTCTACTTCTGAGTAAAAAGGGTTGCAAATATCTCATCTCTCTGCTGTGAATTGAATTGCACACTCTCAGTTATGTGTTATGGGTTGTATGTTGTACGTAGAGCTTCTGTCTTAACACACCAGACACCTTAAAGGTGGATTTGATTCATGGATCTCCTGCAGTGGTTCCCAACCTTATTCACTTGCATATCCCTTGGCAGCCCATTTCCATAAATTGTACCCTTCATATTAGCAAAATGTTTGTAATAATACAAGCCCTCATCTCCTCCGTATGAAAGCCCAGACTTCATGTATTCATCACAGTGTTTTCTCTTTTTATCTGTTTGAGGAACAGAAGACGCTACCTTTGCACTGTTTTGCACCAGAAGTGTGCTGCGAAATTCTGGGTGATCGATCACTTTCCATATTATGTTTCAGCTTTTTTACTGTGCTGGTTTTCAATCACTGGTTCATAGATGAATTGAAGACCAAAAATTTCACATACTATAGGTGATCTACAGTACATAACAAACCATATTTAGCCACCAAACCATGTTATCATTTGTTGACTAATATGATGACTCGTTATGGTTTGTAAAAATCAGTTTCCCACATTCAGAGAGAAACAAAATATAAAGTTCCAAACTGCAAACCAAAGATTGTCATTGCCAGCAGAGGAGGCAAAGGTGAGCATGTGTGATTCCAAGGCTCTCCACAGCTCACGTACATAACAACAAACCATGATTGGCCTGTTGGACTGAATTGGACCTGTTGAGAATTGGACTGTTGAGAATAGTGATTTTCCACACCATTTTTGTTTGCCAATCATTAGCTAATCAAGCTCTTCCTGCGCTACTGTGTTCAGCAGCCCCAGCAGAAATGTCTGCACAATTCTACTAAGGATGAAGCACTTAACAGATCAACTGTTCCCTTGAAATTCATTTTTCAAAAGAAGAAAAGAATTACAGGCTTGTGCCCATATCCACAGGGCTTCTGTTCCAGAATCCCCCGCAGTTACCTGAATCCACGGATATGAGAGGACACCTACCCCCTACTCTGCAGAGGCGAGGGTAGCTCTGCTCCCCTTACCTTCAGAGGTCCTCTGAGCCCAGCTGAGGCTACAGAAGTCACTTCCGAGTTTTTTCATGAACCTGGAAGTGACATTTTTAATGCCTTATGAGGCATTAGGAGGCCCAGAGGAGTCCTCGGACCCAATCCGCGGATATGGAGTCTGCAGATATGGGGCCCCCTGTGTTCTCAGAAAGTATCTTCAGTTTTTTATTTGCTTATAAAATGAGTGAATGGTGATCGGTCTTCACAGGGCACTGCCAGATGAATGCGACACAGCCAGGGAAGACACGGTCAGATGTGTAAGTGTGAATGCAACATCCAAATGGTTAAAAGCCAGCCTGTTTTCCCTTCTTTGTCTGCAGGAAATACAAATAGCATAAGCTATTTATGGCAGTATTTTTGTGCTTCTCATGGGAAACTTACTCAGTGCTGACTGTCATCTCTTACTGCTGTCAAGACACTGCACCACCCGATTAACCCCACAGCCTATTACCATCTGCCAGCATATCTTTCCATTGCTCCTTGTACAAAAGCAAGGGAGGAAAGAGGAAGTGGGGGAGGGGGAGGGAGAGTCAGCCACTTCTTTGCTGATTCCCAGGACAGGATTGTGCTTCAGCCAATCCATAAGGTTCAGGGTGCTGGATTACGTTTACCGCTCAAAAATACCAAAAATATTTTAGCCACTAACGTTTAGGGCCCAATTCTGTCCAGCATAGGAGCAGCAGTACTAAAAGCCCACTGCTGTATCCTATACTGCCATGGTTCTCAGACATTTAGCTCCAGGACCCACTTTTTAGAATGAGAATCTGTCAGGACCCACCAGATGTGATGTCATGACCAGAAGTGACATCATCAAGCAGGAACATTTTTAACAATCCTAGGCTGCAATCCTACCCACACTTACCCAGGAGTAAGTCCCATTGACCATCATTGTTAAAAGAATATACATAGCAGCTTGTTAAAAGTACAGGTTTGTAACATTTTCCCAAATGCAGTTATTTATCATGGTAGCATCAAGACTAATATATTCAAAATAAAATATTGAAATGAATGTGGACCCACCTGAAATTGGCTTGCGACCCATCTAGTGGGTCCCGACCCACAGTTTGAGAAACACTGCTATACTGGATATGAGCAGGCTAGAGGTCTCCTCAGAGGAACAGGACATTTGTCCCCTTCCCCCAAGTAAAGCCCCAGCCTGCTCAATCGGGCTGCTCGAATCTGCACCAGCAGATTTGGGAAGCCCCATGTTGGGCTTCCGATCCTGACACGGGATAGGAATTGGTGGAGGCCTCAACCTTTTCCACCCCCCTCCTGGGCCGATGGCTCCTCCTCTTCTGCCCTCTCTCCACCCTCTCTCTGCCCTTCCCCCACCCAGGAACACCTCTCCCTGCCACCTTTCCCACTCCCCAGTGCTCACTTCCTTTCCGCCAGGCAACCGAGGCTTGAACGGCAGTGTCGACGGGGTGGCGCAAATGTGCCTTACAACATGTGCAACACCGAATGCTTGCACTGGGGCTATAGTGCTGGCACTGGGGCTATAGAGCTCAACCCAGGTTGCCTATAGCCACAACCCAGGATATATTTCTATCTTCAGTTCCTATCCAAGTGAGGGGTTTTAAGTATGTCTAACTCTGCACTAGATTGTGGCCCACACATTTAATCTTTAGTCCACACCTGTTGAATTCCAAACAAAACTAGAAAATCAATGTCTCGGTCAGTATCATCCAGGTTTTCTTCAGAAGTTAAGGCAGATTTTTTTTAAAAAATTCTTGGAAAGCATGCAGAAAGTACACAATGCATCATCAATTGACAGAATTCATGTCTACAAGATTATATGGTGGCATTTGAAAAGATGAGAAAAATTCATGACACATGAATACATAGATCTACACATGTTTTTAGCTGTAGTAGCTCTGCCATTTGAAAACCTACAGCGTCAAGCAGTTCAGTAGCTGGGATTTTGAGTCCTTGCCCTCTGTAGCATGTGCTTCTTGCACGCCGGTGCAGACACACTCCTCTCCCACCTTCCACTGAATGAAATCCCATAATGAAACTCAGGCAAACAATGACACTATTCTTCTTGAGCTCTACCACCAGCTCTCTCATATTTCTTTCTTTCTTGCAACCACCATCGTTCATCAGAAATTCTCTGGAATGATGATCACTCTGGGATGCCTTCATAAGAATTTGGAATGCCTGACCGAGAGTTTTTAAATAGTCCCCCTTTGACTTTTTCCCATCCACTTCAACTGTGCAGTGAAATGCTTAAAATTCTTACTGTGAACTTCAGAAATTGTGTCTAAAGTATGACAAAGTGTCACACTGTATCCACTTGCCTGGCAAGGGATACAGTGCAGATAAAAAATCATTCCTTCCCATCTTTTTCTCGCTGCTAATGGGGTCTACGTCAACAGGGTTTGCCATCACACATTTCTTTGGTTTGAAATTAATGCAGTGTTGGCTCAGACAAGTATGTTTACACAAAACAAGAGCAATTAATGTATCCCCAGATGCATTATTTTGCAGTGATTCTGTCCTAAATTTGGACCTTGGTTCACAAGCAAAAACCACTGGCTGAAAACAATGACAACTTTTCACTTCTGTTCAGCATGGAAATTTGAGAACAGTAAAATATTATTAGATATGATTCTCTTAGCCTTTTGACTACACACCAGTAATTGTATGCTTCCAGGAATCTCGCTTCAGGAACTCTGGAAGCCATACAAGAGCCATGCTTTCCTTCATCCCTGTGGCAGTTTGCCAGTAGGGGGAGCTACTGGGCTACTGTCCATTGCTCTTGGGTGCTGCCAGTGCAGCTGGCCAGAAGGAGGTACTGCATCTTGATAAGTTAGCAATTGTCAGGTTACACAAGGGGCCAATGTGGTTTCATCTGGCCCTAGACACTCTCCAACTAAGCAAAGTTTTCATAAAGAAATCAGAGCACTTCATGTTGCCTGCAAACTTGGTTTCAAATGACCTTCCGCTTGACCATTTTTGCCTGTCCTGACCATCAGCCCATACAGCCAGTTGTGCTCTGGTTGACATGAAAGTTAAAAGCATAAGGTCCTTGCTCTTGGAATAATCTCATTCAGTTTGCCTTGCTTGTATAGGTTAAGATCTTATTATTTCTTTTCCATATTGGTGTTGGTCCCTTTCTCCAAGATCCTCAGAGCAATGTGCACTGGGTCATTTCAATGTCACACTAAAACTGACGTGCAAGGTAGATTAGGCCAAGAGACAGAAACTTACTGAAGGCCACCCAGTGAGTTCCATGGCAGTGGGGAATTGAAAATGGCTATGCCAGTCCAAGACACCCTCTCTACCATATCACATTAGCTCTGGAGAGATGTGATAAGGTGCACTGATCTCTATGAAGATATTTTCTACAAATTGTTCCAAAAGCAGTAGCAATGGGAAATGGACTGAAGAGACCAGGGCCATTATAAAGAGTGTAGAGTGAGCTGAACCACCATTTTCAGGAAACAAATTTAACAATCATATTTCACTTCTCCCTCAATAAGTTCACGGTTTATGGAAGTGGGCTGATTCAAGGCTCTGCTGCCAGTGTGCTGGTGCAGAAGCAAAAAACCAGCTTCCTCATTTCCCTCTCAGTAGAAACAAGAGCACTGTACTGGGACCTGCACATCTGATAGGTTCAAAAGCCTCATGGAGGAGTGTGGTGGAAGCAGGCTGGCATGTCAGGGAGCTGCTGACTGGACAAATGCCTATACTACGTTCAGTGTCTTCTTTGCTCTCTGACCCTCACTCTAACCACTACAGCAGCCATTTTCAACCATTGTGCCGTGGCACATTTGTGTGCCATGAGTGGTTCACAGGTGTGCCATAGGAATTTGGGGAAGGGTCATTTATCAGTAGGGCTAATGGGGGATGTGAGTCCCCCACCAGCAGCATGGTGTCCTTTGTCAATTGTCCAAAACCTGATGGTGTGCCTTGACAATTTTAATGCCTTGTCAGTGTGCCATGAGATGGAAAAGGTCGAAAATCGCTGCACTAGAGGCAGGGGGACAGAGGAACAGGCTGGTTTGGCACAGGATAACGCTGCATTGAAGGAGATCTCTGGGAAGGCACAAGTGCAAAATAGGACTTTTCTTTCAGGAAGAAGAGAGAGAGAGAGAGAGAAAGAGAGAGAGAGAGAGAGAGAGAGAATAGGCACATGCATCTATGCTTGGTCATAGATGCAACATTATATCATAAACCCAGACAGATTTTTCCTTCAAATGTGGAATCTCTCTTGGTTACAGCTTGAAAGGATTATTTCCTTTTCCTTAGCAGTGAAACTTAAGGAAAATACTGATTAAAAGTGCTAGGGGCCGGATACACTTGCCTGGGAGGGAGCTGGGTTTTATGCCCAGGCCACCAGTCTGCCATCCCTGTTTGAGAGATGGAAAAAGATACACCCACAAAAGCACAGAAACACAGGAAAGGGAAAGGATTCACTGCTGGGGAGGGGGAGGAACCATGGGCTCATGAGTGAGAGGTGGTCCTTCTCGTGTGTTTTTGCACCTTTGCTCTGCTTCTCACCCCTCAAACTGCAGTCCTTGTGGTACCATACCATAAGGCCAGCAACATCCTCAGATCTGCATCACTTTATAGTTACACAAGTAGCTACATCTGTTTTCACCACTTGCTGCATTGGTATTACAGATTCTAACATGGCTTAACTTTTTGAAATGACCTTCAGAACTAACCCAGGTCGACCAAAAATGTCTTCTGCAATAGCAATTTCTACAAATGACACTCCCGCCTGACGTTGTAGGCTGCTGATGGTAACAATTAAGGCAATTGCACACAAGAAAATGTAGGTCTAATGTCACTGCAATTAACATATGGCAAATAGCACCGTGCTATTAGTCTATCATAGGGACTGTACATCTGATTCCTGTTTTCACTGGAACGAAGCTATTTTGGCTGGAGCTTGTCCAATATTTCTGCTTTTTTGGCATTCAGTGTTTGTTCCATTTTTGGATGAGCAAAATTGAAAAACATTCTACTGCTGTTAGGGAAGACCAAGATTCTTCCACATATGACACAGGTCACAGCTATGAACCTTGAAAAGAGATTCATTCATCATTTCTAGAGCAACACAACTTGAAACTACAAGCAAAATAAATCAGAGCATGCATCCCTTTCATCATGATGCAATTCTTTTGCAAGCAGCAGGGTACAGATGTATTACTCACAGAGGGAGCACCAGCTTCCTCATCCACCTTCCCATGCCACCTATGCGGTCTAACGATCATGTCTCAATGCAATCAGAAACCAGCCAGATATACTTAAGTCATATATGTGCTCAATTTGAAACTAACTAAACTGAGCTGTTTGCTGGAAGGTTTGGAAAGAAAAGTTTTGAGCAGTGGTTCTCAGACATTTAGCACCAGGACTCACTTTTTAGAATGAGAATCTGTCAGGACCCACTGGAAGTGATGTCATGACCGGAAGATATATCATCAAGCAGGAAAATTTTTAATAATCCTAGGCTGCAATCCCACCCACACTTACCCAGGAGTAAGTTCCATTGACTATCATTGTTAAAAGAACGTATATAGTAGCTTGTTAAAAATCTGTAACATTTCTCCAAATGCAGTCACATGCCATGGGATCATCAAGTCTAATATATTAAAAATAAAATATTGACATGAATGGGGACCCACCTGAAATTGGCTCGTGACCCACCTAGTGGGTCCTGACCCACAGTTTGAGAAACACTGGTTTTGAGTTTTCTGAGCCCAGTTCCATTGCAACATTGCACTCATGGTGACCCAATTGGGAGCACAATGGGGTTTTCTATCTCCAACCAATCAGCCCTGGAGCTTTGTCCTACTGGTCACAGTCTCAGTGCCCCCTTCTCATTCTAATGTTCAAATGCCAGCAAACAGCAAGGAAAAAGGAAGGGAGGAGGCTTCTGAGGCCTCTAGATTCCCCCGTTTTCCACTGCTGCTGCTATTGAAATCACCACCATTTGAAGAGAGTGGGAAGGTCACCTCATCACCAAGGGGGGGGGGGCAAGGCTCTTCTCCAGCTATCACAATCAGGGCCAGAGTGGAGCTCTCAGGCCATGCCACTCACTCCTAATGAAAGCTAGCATCCTATGAGGCTTATTCTGGAGCCAGGGAATAAGTAACTTTGGTGGCATCACAAGCTATTTATATCAGAGGATGATCACAGCTCTTTTTTGTCCCGTAGAGAGAAATCTACTCTTGTGTTTTGTTTTTTAAAAACTCGCAAAATTTGTAAAAAGCATTTAAAATATATATTTATTTGTGCCAATTTTTTGCTTAGCGATCCTGTCTTGATGTCTTCAGAAACCAACCAGAAACACGTATTATTTTTGAGGGCTAACAATTGCTCTTATTTATCCTGTTTCTTTGATTACTAATATACTTGCAAAAAGCAGTTTGGTAAACTGCAAATATACCCCAATTAAAACATAGTTTTTAAAAAATGAGATTTCTGACAAATGAATCAAATCAATGAAAAATATGTGAAATTGAATTAGTAATCATTATTGTTTATGGCACAGGTTAAAGGTAGAGAGATACCTTAGTAACCTCAAAGTTACTACGTAACATGCTCTATGTAGAAACAGCATCCAGAAACTTCAACTGGTAAAAAATACCACAGATAGATTGTTGGCTTGGATGGGGCATTGGCAACCTGGTACTCTTTCAGTCACACTGGTTGGCAATTCATTTCCAGGTTCATTTCAAGGTGTTGGTTCTTAACCTCTGGACCTGGATACCTAAAGGACCATCTTCTTCCACACATGTGCCATTCAGCATCTGAATGCATCTGTTGTTTTTAGCTTAAACAGCACCTGCAGGAGGGTCCAATTACATAGTGGGTTTTTAAAAAAATCTTTTCTTGCCACACTGTGGTCTTGACAAAAATCATAGCGGCTATCAGCTCCAAGATGGCAGCTTTCATTGGTATTATGTTGCTGATGTGTATGCTTTTACATTTGATACTACTACCATGGTATGGTTGATTTACTGTTTTAATTTGATCTGCTTTCTGTAAGCCACTTAGAGTTACTTGTTAACGGAAGTGAGAAATGTATTTTAAAAAGAAATACAACATATGGAATCTGTAATGACTTCCAGTGTTAACTCCTGTGAGGTCTCACGGATTTCCTGATACTTTTCCTTCAACTCAAAATCTCCTGAAGGGATGAATAAAATTAAATTTTAATCTCCTGAAGGGATGCCACATTAAATTTTAGTTGCTACAGGTTTGTGGTTGTTGTTTTTTGAGTATGTTGGGCTCATTTTGATCCCCCCCATATGTCAGATATGCAATATTTCATTTTGCCCTCATTCACTTTAACTGTTGTGTAAGTGAACCCCAATACCATTATAGTGAAACCCTCAGATTAAGAAAAAATAAACAGATGTGGTGGTGGTTTGAAACAACTGCAATCCTGGCCCATATGCCACCCGGGGCCAGGATCACAGAATGCCACTGCCCCCCAGGAGACTGCCATCCCCCACTTACAGTTTGCGTACAGGGCCTTGCATGGTATCCACTAGCTCTCTGAAAGCCTTCTGAGGCCTCTGGGGGGGCCTTTAAACATCGCTTCTGGTTTTTGTTGGAAAACCAGAAGCAATGTTTAAAATATAATAATAATAATAATAATAATAATAATAATAATAATAATAATAATAATAATAATAATAACAATACAGGTATTTTTATACCGCCTTTCTAGGTCCTCAGATTCCTCCTCAGACTTTATTTAAGGCGGTTTACATAGGCAGGCTAATTTAAATCCCCGTAGGGATTTTTACAATTGAAAGAAGGCTCTATCTTTCAAGGGCTACAACAATTCAGATGTTTCGTTCTGATCTGGCCTCCATCCTGGCCTCCATCCTCCCACGCTCAGAGCAGATGGAATAACTCAGCTCAGCTTGTCAGCTGCTCCAAGGTCGCACGGTGCCAGTGGCCGCAAACTGGCGACCTTCGGATGTTATCTTCAGGCAAATGGAGGCTCAACCCTCTAGACCAGACCTCCTGCCAGTTCTAAAAGCCCTCCAGAGGCCTCAGAAGGCTTTTGGAGGGCTAGAGGATGCCATGTGAGGCCTCACCAGCTCTCAGAAGGGCTCCAGATGGCAGGGGAGCCATGAGTGGCAGTGGCATCCCAACAGACATGGTGTCCCCTACTCCCCTCCCCGGTACAGCAGTGGTTTGAAACTGCAAAACACCTGACTCCTTTATTCTAAGAACATGCATGAAAAGAGTTTAATGTATTTTAAATGCTATATGGGATGGGTTATTACCCCCAAATGAGTCAGAATTGAAAGTTACACCCACTTCTCTCACTAATTTTGTGAAGATCTCACATGTTCACTAACCTTTCTGGGCCTACTGATTACTTAAGGGATGTACCACTTTTTCAGCTTAGTTCACACAAACAGCTGAGGTCCTGAAACTATTCCAGACCTACACAATCCCACTCCTGGCGCTCACCACCTGTAATCAAGGCACACTTTTAAGCTCGTTCTACACAAATGTGTTCCAAAAGTTCAAGCTCTTGGAAACCGTCAGCTTGATCTCTTGTAAACACTCAAATGTGCTCACAAAAGCCTGTATCTTTCCTAGCACTGAATGTTTGCAAGCATTCACAAAGAACACACAAATGCAAAGAACACTCGGTCACAAAAGGTCTGAACTTTTGCAGGGACGTTGGTTCTTGTCTTAATTCGGCTTGCAACTATTCTAGCTGGGGAGTTTGCTCTTTTGCGCTCCCCTGGTAGAACTAGCTGCAACATCTCTAAGAATCCCTTGCTCCACTTCTATATTTGCAAACAAATATGGCAAAAATATCATAACTCCATTACTCAAAAGGAAGCTCAACCCAGTAAAAGTTGCTCCTGGGATGTCTTACTGCTCACGGAGTGGAGGAAGCATGAATCCAAATCACCAGGTTTGTTATTGCTCAACCTGGCTTAGGACCGTTTGCAGGGAGAGAGTCAACCGCAAGCTAAATCCTTGATAACACCTTCCCAAAGCCTGTTCAATATAGCAGTCTGTAACCACCACCCTCACACCTCTGTTGCCTTGTATACAAGTGGGAAGAATAGTCACCACTGTTATCATTCACATCTCTAGTGTGATCAAGCCTGAAAGCCTTGGAGTTGTCAATCTTTCTAGTACAAAAAGAAAACTCACTTACAGAATGGTAATGTCAGATAAGTAAAGGACCAGTGAAGCAAAGAGACCTTGAAACAGCTTAGCAGATTCCCAATACCACCATGCACTATGCCAAAAATAACAACTGCATTCCAAGGACAAACACAAATGGGAAAAGATGCAAACAGCCACAGCCTCCCCCTCATACTAACCCCTGATTCAATGCAGAAAGCAGGCAACAGAGGATTAGAGAACATCAGCAGTGCGTGTGTAGTGATGGAGAAAGCGACCACTATTTCTCAAGGCTGCACGCACTTGGACAATGTCCTGGTTCCAAAGATTGCTCAGGGTGACCCATATGCTTTTAACTTTCATCTACCACTCATCTGCACTGGAGAAGCTGGTGGTATTACGCTTTCTGAATACCCAGGGCAAAACAAAGGAGTACTAAAGAAAAGTATTTATTTAGGAACCCAGAATACAAATGTAGGAATATAAAATGAAACCAATTACAGAAAACTTTCCATTTAACATACCTCAGTTCAATTGACTTTGGAAAAACCGGACAATTTCCAAGGTCCCACAGCTCCACTGAACCCTACCTTACAGAGTTCCCTCCCCAAAACCAAAAGGAGCTCTGTAAGGTAGTTAAGCATTGGAACGTGCTAGGAGCAGGCCTGTGTACCTCCCCTGGTTGCCACTCTCCATTTTGCCCTTGACCAGGACATCCAAGGAATGGGGATGTTCCTCATGTCCTGAGGAATTCTCCATTCTTAGAGCAGTCTATCAAACATCTTTATTCCTAGATTGTCCTGCTCCAGAGCAAAATAGATGGCAACAGCTACTGCACCAGTACTGGAAGGTAGGTAAACCCGCCGTCCCTCCCTCTCCCATGACTTACCATACTGCCCAAATCATTTTAAGGCCTTCCCAGAACATGCAGCACTGGCAACGGAGCATGCGCTAAATCAGGGGTGTCAAACTCGTTTCATACGGAGGGCCAAATAGCATTCATGATGCCTGCTGAGGGCCGAAAGTGATGTCATTAGGCAGCAAGTTATGTCATTAAACAGGTCGTGACCAAAAACAACCACTTTTTCACACTTGGGAACTCATTAGCTGCAAAAGACAGAAGAGAAAATACACAAATCTTGATCATATTTCAAAATATGGGACAACCCAATTTCATGTGGGCTGCCCTTTCAGCAGTAACTCTTTAGCGCTGCTCAGCAGCTGAGAGCCTGAGGGCCAGATAAAAAGCTTCCATGGGCCGCATCTGACCCCCAGGCCTTATGTTTCACACCTCTGCACTAAATGCTAGAACCCACCAGGGACAGGCAGTCTGGGAAAAGTTTAAAAAACCTTTGTTAAAATGCTTGCTTACCTCTCCATAAGCTGCCTGGTACCCAATGGGTTTGCTACATCAGCTCTTTGGCTGGCATTAGTCTGAAGAGCCTTCTGGGGGAAGGTCTGAGCCACGAAGGGGGAGGATAAGATCCGGCATGCATGCCTGCTGCCAAGATCTAGGAGTTTCCCCCTGTGACGAATCAGCTGGCTGCAGCCTATCACTCTGGGGAGGCCTGACAATGTGTCTCTTGATTGCAGGCAAGGAGGCTGGGCTACAGAGCCAGGATCTTTTTAACAAAGGCCTGGGTACAGCTGGCCAGGGAAGGACCAGGGTGTGTGTAACCCCCTCCCTTCCACTATTCTGAGTCCCTGTGGCAGCTTCCACCTGACCTAGCTTCAAATTATATGTGCCCCAGCCATACCTCTCCCTAGGGCAAGATGCTCGATCCTCTGCCCGTTCAACCCCCCACATTGTACTTCCCCCTACCATAGTTCTCATAACAACTGTACACCCCCAACCCCATAACCCGTTATGGTTTCACCATGTTTCACCCCATCCCTGTTGTATTTTCACCACAATTTCTATCCCATCAGAATCCCTGGTGAGTTATTGCCACTTAGAGATAATCCTTGACTGAGCTAAATGATCAGTGGTCCAACTCCAGAGAAGGCAACTTCATGTATTCGGTCATTAAAACTGACTAAAAGAAATGTGCTAAGCAATGAGCACTTTAGCAGAGCACTCTAACTCTCTGCTCTGAAAAAAAGAAGCAAACGCACTACTTTAAATACAGACTTTTGTAAAAAAGTCAAATCTATTAATTGCTTGTGACAACCATTAAAAAAGAAAAAAAATGAGTGGCAGACACCCCTTCCCCCCTTGAACACAATATTTCATTATGGAAACATCATTAAACAGTTCCATATAAATCATATGAGTCTCTTTCTGCAAGTATTAATTTAAAAAAAAATTGCAATTAGTGGTAAACCTAAATTTTATTCCATACCATAAATAACAAGTGACACTGCTATTTTGTCCTGCAAAACCCGCTGTTCATTCAAAGTCATAAATTTATCTTGAAAACTACTTGGCATATGGTCCAGTCCACAAAAATGGTTTCGGTCACTATGGACCTCAGTGATGCCCAAGAAAACAGCCAAAGGATTGCCTCACTGGGACATACTTTCAGAATGATTCAATCCTTCCCAGCACAACACACCACATATGGAAGGTTGTCCAGGACCTGGATGGACAAGGTGCTTAGGACCTCATCATCAGCTGCAGAACACTTCCAGGCTTTCTGGGAACAAAGCACTCTGGGTATAAAGAACCTTTCAAAATCATAAGCAGAATATAATAAGCCTGGAGAGAAAACATAGTCATAGAAAGAACTGCCATAGCAGGGCTTGCTCTGTGGTCAGTGCTTTGCCCTCGAACACATAGCAACAAGATGCATTCCAGATGTTTCCAGATGTTTCCACTTGAGGTTTTTAAAGCCAAATTGTCCTTGGATTTTTGGACACATACTGCAAGGTTTTTGCATTTTCTGAATGGCTGAATATTTGTTATGATGCAAACTGAAGAACCGCAAGATCTCTATGCATGCATCCTAAATGAGCCCTACTTTGGGCCTCACCATTCTCTGCCTGTTATTCCAGCCTACCCATCTCCATTCATAGGCGGGTGAAGTTTGGATTGCTTGAGCAACAGCCAGCTCCTTAGAGAATGTAGATACACTGTTAGGTGGTGGTGGGGGAATGGAAAGAACACAGCTGTATGCACAGTGTGGAGTAGGGCTGCACAAACTTCTCTGTGCTCTACTAGTACTGCATTGCCAATTACAAAGTACAAACCAAGGAACTACTGTCTCCAATTTGTTTTTCCAACAGTCATATCTGCCCCTAATTTACCCAAAAATCCTCATGACTATATTGTGCATGCATAAGAACATAAGAACAGCCCCACTGGATCAGGCCATAGGCCCATCTAGTCCAGCTTCCTGTATCTCACAGCGGCCCACCAAATGCCCCAGGGAGCACACCAGATAACTACAGACCTGCATCCTGGTGCCCTCCCTTGCATCTGACATAGTCTATTTCTAAAATCAGGAGGTTGCACATACGCATCATGGCTTGTAACCCATAATGGATTTTTTCTCCAGAAACTTGTCCAATTCCCTTTTAAAGGCATCCAGGCCAGATGCTGTCACCACATCCTATGGCAAGGATGATGCTTGTCATCAAGGATGCATTATCATCAAGGATGATAATGCATGATGCTGCACAGCCACTTGGGACACTGAGTGTGGAAACGTATGGAGGAAACATAATGCTGTCTTAATCCATATGTCACAAACTCAATAAGAAATTACTGTGTCGGGGGGGGGGGGGGAAGCTGTCTGGTTGCTACATCACTTGTTTGTTTTTCTTTGGTACACAGCAGCAAAAGTCCTCCTGCATTGCCTCTCCTTGCACCTCTTGTCTAGGGGACAAGAAGATGGGCAAAGAGGCACAATACGTAGTGCAGCAGACAGAAGGACAGAAACAGAGTTCATGAGGTGCGTGACAGCTGTGACAGGACAGGAGGCAAGTGATTAGGAACACCGACAATCAGAGCATGTGCCAAACCAGTAAATGGCAAGCAGTTCTGTGCATGTGTCCAGCAAAACCTGAAAATTCTCACACGGATTTGTAAGATATTTCTGCATTTAAGGGGGGCAATAGCCTACTGACCACATTAAAAGAACATGTGTACCTGAGGGAAATTTGCCTATCAAGCGCCAATTTTGTGACCCTCAAAACATCTCTACCCTGGAGGAACAAGCTATGCTGCCATAAGGTTCAGTTATGGCACAGCACCAAGCAAGACCCTGATGATGAAGAGCATGATGCTGTGGGGGAAGAGTCATCACTGAGTCACGGTGCAATGCTCTCTAGATCTCTATAGGCTGCCTTCTTCTCTAGTTTAGCTGCAGATGTTTCTACTCAGTCATTTATAATTTCTAAATCTACAGCATACCTGAGGCTACTTCCAAGGGCTGCTTTAGGCCTAGTCCACACATTCAGTAGAATGAGGTGCGGTGGCACAGAGGTGATACAATGGACTGTATCACTTTAGTACTATAATGCAGATGCCTGATCTCGTCTGATCTCGGAAACTAAGCAGGGTCAGGCCTGGGAGACCGCCTGGGAATACCAGGTGCTGTAGGCATATACCATAGTCTTTCGAGACTGAAGGTTGCCAACCACAATCACTTTAGAGTACAGAAGGTGATGCCACTATTAAATGCTCTCCTTTATGGAAAAAAAAACTTCCTGCACGTAGAAAAGAAGCACATAAAGGAGGAAGTTGAACTAGAACAGTGTTTCTCAACCAGCGGTACAGGTACAGGTACCACCAGTGGTACTTGAGGTGGTGTCTGGTGGTACTCACTGGACACCTGCTACCTGGCAGCAAGACCAGGAACACGACACAACAAACAGTAGTACGAGGTTTGGCAGGCAGAGCTCCAAAGCATGCTTTTCTGTGCTCGAGAAAGACCTTCCGTCCACCCTGAGCCTCTTACTGGTGTTTGCATCCAGCCTCCTAACCCAGATGTAACTGGGGATGATGTCATTACCAGTTACTTCTGGTGGTACTTCAAGTAGGTGGACTATGTGAAGTGGTATGGCCGAGGACAAACATTGAGAAACACTGAACTAGAACCTTCTTGGAATGCTAGAGATTTGCTTGCATCCTGCTGCCACTGCTACTGTCTCGTCACTAGAACGGACTGAACCCTTTAAACTGGGGCCTGTCTTATGGACATGGGCAACCCCACTCCCTTTTCCAGCCCTGAATCCACCCTCCTGGTGTCCTGATTGGCCAGCAACAGAAAGCCTGCCTTAGGAGAGGAATAAACAGTTGCAGTACCTAACTGTGGGCCCAGTCCTATCCAATTTTCCAGTGACGGTGCAGCCGTGCCGGGGGGGGGAGGGTGTACTGCATCCTATGGTGGGGAGGCAGTCACAGAGTCCTCCTCAAGGTATGGGAACATTTGTCCCCTATCTCGTGGCTACACTGCAGTTGCACTGGTGCTGGAAAGTTGGATATGATTGGACCCTGTGTTCCACTTACTGGCTAATGTGCTTGCTATGGGGTTAAGTGACTGGTTAAGTAGCAGTGCAGTTCTCCATTGTGTAGGTCTTCTTGGCAAAACATTCAATGTCAGGTTTTTGGGTACATTCACATGGCAACCCTAGGCAGCAGGTACACGAGAAAATCAAAATGTCCTCTGCTACCACACTCACCACCAAGGTAAGGGGGAAGGAAATCACTGAGGTAGGAGCAGGACCACAGAAAGGCATCTTTGGAGATAGTGCTGAGATTGTTTGCTACTTCCTAAACTTGGCCATCAGAACTCAGAGAGCCAGCTGCATTATGAGCCAAAACTAATTAGCAAACTGGTCCCAGAATGGTAATGGGGACAAAACATACCAGAATTGTGCACTCGTGCTGTGCTATGCACTTATGTTTTATATTAAAGTGTTTATGTTGATTCCAAACATTTTATTAGTAAATTGTGATACTAGCATTCAAATTGAAAAACCAAGTGGGAGATATTCTTCTTTTGCCAAAGGGCAGAAAATAACTATGGATTGCAATGGGAGACTCATACCACCAGATCCCCATCTCAGCCCTCAGTAGAATCAGGCTAATATCACCATTCATTCACATAAGTAAGTGCTTGACTTGTGTGTTTAAAATTTTCATCTTTTAGAAATAAGATTTTTAAAAAGAAGTTCTGCAGCGGCCTCGCAATGAGAGCAAGTGCTTTGACGAATCTACCTAGTTAGGGAAGTTTCACACAATACATGAACAAAGTACGTACAACTCTGTAGGAGGTGATTGCCAGTTTTGGCCCTGTCAAGCAGCTGCTTGCAATGAACTTGTGCAAAGCAGAGAGCACAGGCAGAGCTGTTCACAGTACAAAAATGGTAGGAGATGCCTTTTTGCTTTCACTAATGATCTTATAGCCACACTCTGAAAGTAAACAGCCCCTGCTTTGTTCCAGCTTTGAATGAATGGAAAACTCTGGCTGATACTTGATTCATGTCTGAGCCCTACTGCGGGTCAAAGGACATAATGCCAAATTTATATATGGAAGGCTGAAACTCAAATCCCTTCTAAGCCACAAGATTTGCTTCAGGCAAGTCACTAGCTCTTTCCCGCTGGTCATGAATCGAACACATGTGGCGGGAGGTGGTAGCAGGATCAGCAACCCCCACTATGTACATCCAAATGTCAGTAGAGAGTTCATGAACATATAGCTCTCTCTTGCAAAAGCATGGTTTCAACTGCATGCCCTCCATGTGCACAGCTGCACAGATCCATGATTTCACTTAACTGTGGATGCAGGCCCCCTCGTGCCCCCACACTGCCCCCCTCACACCCTCTGGAGGTGAGGGGAGTTGCATCCGCGCACAGTGTCTGCAGGTCTCAGAATGGCTGTTTAGGCCTAAAAAAAAAAGTCACTTTTTTCATAAAACCGAAAGTACTTTTTAAAGGCATAAAAATTTCACTCCTGGTTTTATGAAAAAAATGGAAGTGACTTGTTTTGCTTAAATAACCATTCTGAGCCCCACAGAGGTTGCAAGCAGACACACATGGCCTCTTTGGGGCTCAGAAGAGCCTCTGGAAGTGAGGGGAGCACAGCCCCAGAATGGAACCCCCGCACATACAGGGGCACTCTTGTACTCCACAACTGAACTTCGGTATCTTTCTGAAACCAGATGTATTTGTGGCCACACTTTCTCTCAATTGCGCCTATAAGGTCAAGGGGCGGCACAGGTGTTCAGCAGATTGAGTCTCCAAAGCACTACCCAGGCTTTTGCTGCTGGGCTCTGCGAACACGCACCTCACAAAGATGGGCGGTTGCCCACAAAACACATGATAGGTTAGTTGAATGACATTGTAAGTCATAAGCAAATCCGCCTGTTGGTTAGAGCATGACATTTCATTATCGTTATCTTCCCACTAGTAGCCGCACACTCAACTAATGGCCGTAAAACCAAATCTTCCTTATATCAAATTATCTCAGTGACTTGCCAAGAACTTGATTTGATAAAAAGGCTGGGACAGCATAAAACACAACTTGAAGAATACATTTCACTCTCCAGCATGGGCAAACTGGATAGTGGCCCTGGATGGTAGAATGATTTACATGGCACAGCAATCCGCTCTTAAGCAATACAGCGGAACTGCCACTGGAGCTCTGTCCACAGTTGTTTTTTGAATCCTAAGTGGCACCACAGGACATTTCGACTGCCAGCAGTCAAGGGAAAAGCAAGTAAAGCGATTTGATGAGAAAATGCATCCTTAACCCTGCAAATGTGCATTTATCCATTCTTTCGCTAAACACTAGTGCATATAACTACCTTGCTTGTGGCCTCAGATGTGTTCTTGAGCTAGTGGTTGCTGCCTGCTTGTGACAAATGAGGATCTTTCATTTTGCACATCAGGCCCAGAGCAAATGTGCAAAAATCCATGTGGAAATGTGAGTTTCCCAAGAATGAGGCACACATTTGAATGCAAAAACCATGTGGGTTTTCCATGAGTTCCTCTCCCCCCCCCCACCCCAGATAAGCCAAGGACCTTTTTCATTTCTTAATCCATGAGTCTGGAATCCTCCAAGAGGATTTTGAGGATATGGTTGGAAAACTCAATTTTTTGTTCAAAATCCTTGAGTTTTGAGTCCTCAGGCAAGACCGTGCCCTAGATCAGCAGTTCCTAAAGTCCTACTCAAATTTTGGGGCTGCAGTAAGTCTTTGGGAGGGGGGAATGGTAGTGAAGTGATCCTCAGGATCATGCTGCTGCAGGGGATAGAAGTAGAGGTTTTACTTACCTAAGTGAGTGCTGGCCTCAGACGCCTCCGCAGGGCTTCTGAAAAGCTAAAAATTGCAACAATGGTTGGCAACCTTCAGTCTCGAAAGACTATGGTATAAGCCTATAGCACCTGCTATTCCTTGGCGGTCTCCCATCCAAGTACTAACCAGGCCTAACCCTGCTTAGCTTCCAAGATCAGACAAGTTCAAAATTGCAATTGGAACCCAATTCAGGTTTCACAAACACAAACCAGAAGTGGCTTTCCATCACAATATTTAGCCTTTAGAGGCTTGGGGAGCCCTGCGGAGGCATCCACGTTGTTCCCTGCACCCCCTGGAGACCAGCACTCACTTAGGTACGTTTTTTAAAAAAAACCTTTCTGTCCACAGCAGTGGCACAATCCTGGGAATTGTGTCTCTGCCATTGCCCCACCCTGCCTCTTAAGGGGCCAGAGACAAGCGCTTCCCTGCTGGTGGGTTGCAATTCACCAGTTTGGGAACCACTACCCTAGATTGTCTTCTGGGGGAGCCCTTCTTTGCCAGAATTTGTTCTCCCCTTGCTTTTGGCTTTAAAGGACAGCTATCTCCTCCCCCCCTTTTTCTGCCATAGTCCAATACACCAAACAGGCTGAATGTCATGTCAGAGAATGTGGATTCAAGAGTATACTCAGTGCTCCTTGTGAAGCCTTGGCATATCTGTGATCCAAGGAAGCAACCAGGAGAGAAAAAGTACCCTGCCTTACAAAGCAATGGTCTCCACACCCTCACTGATAACAGGATACCAGTTGGTTGTTGAGAAGCCACTGTTGCAATTGGACAGAGCAGCCAGCAGAGTGATGGGGCATAGCTCAGTTGTACACACTTTGCATGAAAACGGCCACTGGCTGGATCCGTTTAAAAGACTTTCAGGTAGCAGGACTGGGTTGGAAAGCAATTGCCAGCTGGAGTAAGCAGTACTGGGCCACAATGACCACTATGCGCAGAATAAACAGTGTATGTAACACAGGCACCAAAGAAAAGTGACTGCCATGAGCAGAATGGTTGGTTTGTGTTTGGTCTAGAGATGCAGATTGGCTCTGGAAATTGCTGACGGCTATAAATGATCTCCCTTAATCCCTTCTGATCTGGTTGCCTCCTTCCCTGCATTCTTCACACTACACATCCATCACAAAGCAAAATGATTCATCTTGAGCACTTTCTTCATGTGAACTTCCCCCATCCCACCAATTCCCTCTCCATTCTGATGCCCATATAATCTCTCTGCAGCACCATTATCAGTGACTACACACAGCAAACATGAGAAGTATCCTATAGGAGAATTCCTTGTTTCAGTCAAACTTATCTTTGAAAAGCTCCAGCCATTCACTTCCAAAGAGAGTCTTGTTGAAGATATCAATCACAGAAGTATTCACAAGGGCATGGACTTGAGGATCTGACTCTCCCAACTCATTCCCAGCAAGGGAAGTGGTTGCCTCACTGAACAGCATAAATGTGAGAAAGATTTTTGCACAGACACAGCCAAAGATATTATTATTAATTATTATTATTAACAGTATTTATATACCGCTTTTCAACTAAAAGTTCACAAAGCGGTTTACAGAGAAAAATCAAATAACTAAATGGCTCCCTGTCCCAAAAGGGCTCACAATCTAAAAAATGCAAATGAATACCAGCAGACAGCCGCTAGAACAGACAGTGCTGGGGTGAGATATCTTGGTGCCTTAGGAAGAAAATAAAGAGGACCCTGCTGGATCAGACCAGAGCTCTATCAAGTCCATCCACCCAATTGCCACAGTAGCTAGCCAGATGCCCCTAGGAGTTCACAGGCATGGCATGGCCTTAGAGCTGCCGACTCTGACTAAAGGTTTTTTTTACTGGATACTGGATACAGATACTGGAGATTTTTTCCCCCTACATGATGTAATGTTGGAAATTGCTGGATTGCTTTCAGTTGTCACCTGGAGATTGATACTGTCTGCTGCAGACTCCAGGCCAACTCCAGCTGTACCAGCATGCTGTATCAGCCTGATCTGGCCACTGGCAGATTGCTGTGGCACACAGCAGTGATATCACCACCAAGCACCAGCCTGCAAGAGGAAGGGGCTGGTGAAGCACCAGCTGCCAGCTCTCTCATTAATGAAGGGACCAGGATTCCCACTAAGCTGCATGGCCATACAGCCACACCGCTCAAATTTGTCTGATTCCCCTTTCAAAGCCAGCAAGGCCAGCAGCCATCACTACATCCTGCAGTAATGAATTTCATCAGACAGCTCCAGGGTCTGATATTATGAGAGAGGGAGAGAGAAACTTCTTTCCATTCTCTTTTTCCATACCATGGATGGATAATTTTAGAAAGCCTGGAATGTTTTAGCTTTTCTCACAGGGATCCAAATGATCCCCCCTTGGCAAAAATATAAGAATAGGGGCACAATCCTAACCAGGTCTACTCAGAAGTCGTATTTTGCTCAATTGGGCTTACGCTCAGGAAAGTGTGGTTAGGATCGCAGCCTAAGCCATGTAACTGACAAGTTGCTGCCCTACAACAATACAAACTCTTCCCCTCCCACCCAAGGCAGGCAGCTTCACCCTGCCTAATAGTAGGGTTGGCCAGCCAAGCTTCATCTTTGTGTGGCCCCAATAATTTTCTCTTTAGCTCCAGTGCTTTTAAATTTTGGGCACAATTAATATAAAGTGGAATGACTCCTAAGGAAGGCCTCCTTTGGGCCAGGGTTTAGCCCCCAAATCTATTCTTAGTACCAGCCCTGAAATATGTGCTGTGGCTCTGAGCACAGCACTTTTTCTTCCCATGCTGCAAGAGCAACCAAACCCCACACATGTAGGATTAGGGAGCAAAAGAGCTCCAAAGAGACTTGTGATGTCGTCCCTCTTCTGAAGAACTAGCCACTGTCTTTTGCTTTTCCAAATCAGCAAATATTAAATCAGACTAAAGGAGGTTTTCCTTCTGGTTTTTTTTTTTAGCAAACACATAGACACGATGAACAAAAATGAGCAAGTCACGGAAACAGAGGATGTATTCGCAAACAGAAAGTAACTCTACAAGCGATTTGCAGATTGGCTGGTTGCCATATTGCCTAATATGGTTAGCAAAATGTTTGACTGGAACCAAGTGCACCAAGGGCCAAACTAAGCAGAAATGCCACAGAGCCCTCTGCTTAGGCTCAGGGAAATTACAATGCAGTGGAGTTAACTCCACTCGGTAACAAGCCTTATTCTACATTACAAAAAGCAGATTGCTTGGGGTTTTTTCTTTTCTCTCTCTCTCTCTTCACTGTCAGTGAAAAGCAACAGTAAACACCAGTTACCATACAAGGAATCCAGTACAAGAGGGTGTTTGACACATTCCATTTGCCCAGGACTATATACAGTAAGATTGTGATAGGTATACCTTAGGTCAAGTGGTCGGTGGGCCAGATTTACCCCCCAAGGAATTTCTCATTGCCGTTGATCTTTGGAATTCATATGTGTTGCCTGATGTGTGTGCTATGAAACTGTGACGTCCATATTTATAGAAGGCTGATAGTCTGTGATGAAGTGAGCTAGCTGACAAATATATTTCTGGCCCTTAAGCTACCATATAGAGCAGTCGTTCTCACCCTTTTCAGCCCGGGACCCACTTCTAAGAATGATAATCTGTCTGGGACCCACTGGAGGAAGTGATGTTATCAACCTGGAAGTGATGTCATGGCCATAAGTGACATCATCAAACAGGAAGTGACATCACTGTGATGCCAGAACCAGAAGTGATGTCATCAAGCAGGAAGTGACATCACTGTTCTTACCTAGGAACTCAAACCGTAAATGACAAGAGAAAATATTCCAGCTCAGAAGCTTCTTACAGTTCTCCTCCCCTGCTACCATTGCTATTAAGCAAAAAGAATAAAAATAAAACTTCTGGAACAAAATATTTGTGACATATACTCAGTACTTACTTTCAGCCCATTTGACATACAACCCTGAAGATCACCAAAATCATGGAAAAGGTCATCTAGTCCAACCCCCATCTCACATACAACCCTGGAGAAGATCATTAAAATGCTCTCAGCCACATGCTCTGACCTCACTTTCAGTCAGTATCACATACAACCCCAAAGATCACCAAAATCATGGAACTGGAAGCTACGTAAAAGGTCATCTAGTCCAACCCCGTCTGTAGCTTCTCAGACATATTCTCAGTGCAGCAGAGATGGCCAAGGCACTTGGAGAGATGCATCAAATCTATTTGACTACTTCTAATGGCGTGCATCAGAGAAATGTCAGGGAGTGGTGGAACATCCCCCTCACTACTGAAGGAGGAAGATAGGCATGCCCCGCTGTTCCCCTCCCAGCTGCTAAAAGAAGCCAAACAGTGGGGTAGCTTCATTGGAAGGGAGCGCTCACTTGTGGCTGTGAGAGGTGGCAAGGTGGCAATTGTGACAGCCCTCTCCTTTACCTTTGCCAGGGTGAGGTGGCCTCCACGACTGCCTGGCTGGCAAGTTACAAGCACACAGGGAAGGGGACGCCACCCATTCCCATCCCAGGCTTACCTCAGCAGCTCCACACTGAAAAGAGGGCTGAAGAGAGGGAGGAGGGGGCAGGGGAGCAAATCTGCCATGTGGGGGGCAGTGCTGCAGTAGGGTCGACTTGGCAGAGGAAGGAGGGACAGGGGTGGGCTTCGAGGACTATCATCACCAGCAGCAGCAGCAGCAGGTGAGAGGCATCCTGGCACCTGGTAATGGAGCAGGGGAGCGTCCCCCCAGCCTCCTCACCTGCCTGTGCCTGCCGATGCCCGTGGAGCCCATGGGAGGTGAGAGGAAGCCTGGAGGGGAGCCCTGGAGCAGAGCCCGCGGGAGGTGGCGGCGGCGGCAGCGACATTCAGCTCCTTCTCACCTGCCTTTGCCAGAGATAGGTGCGTGGAAGAAGGTGGCGGTGGCAGCGTCTGGACCTTTCCCTGGCACAGATGAGAAGGAGGCTGGAGGGGCACCCTGGAGTGGGTCCCTGTGGAAGGCGGCATCGGCGTCCGCACCTTTCCCCAACCAGGGAGAGGTGCCAGGGAGAGGTGTGAATGCTGCCACTGCCGCCCGTAACTTGTTTGAAGGTAAATGGGAGAAGGATTTCTTAAAACGAAAATGTGATGCAGTGAAAGTTTGGCTTGGTTTATGTTAAAATATATGAAAGATGACAAGAAGCTGGCTGAAGCCTTAGCTCAAAGAGATTACACTTTAGCAGCTAGGCGGAAGAGGTCACTTCTAGCAAGGATATACACCGCTATAGATCCCTCAATACCAATGTACTCAAAGTAACTGGTCACAAATAGAATTAAGACATAGAGTAAAACTGTTAAAAGGAAGTTTAAAGGACCTTGCTTCGCAGAGGTTGGCAGAGAGCCCCACAGTGTTTTGCTAAAACAGGAGAAGGAATGCAGGAGAGATAAGACAGGTGGCTCAAGCAAGGCCATCCTAAGAGTCTGAAGGGAATGCATGCCAAAAAATGGGTTTGAATAAATGAATTTAGTCCTGGATAAAATATTGTTATAGCAGCCCCTGCTGGTTCTTGAAAACTTTGTAATTCAATATGTTTAATTGTTTAATTTTACCTTATTTGGAAACCTGTAACTTGAAGCTCACCTATCAAGTGTCTCTAAGGCTATCTACAGCCTATTAAGAGTTAGCCCCATCTATGATGTCAAACTTCAGCCAATGGGAAGTTCAAATCTTCAAAGAACCCAGAATGTTATAAAGGGTCTGGTTAACATTGATACTTCTTCTCAATGCTTTGGACAGTAGTCCCATGAGATGCCCGTTGCTAGCAACGAAATAAAAGCTTGCAAATGATCACCCCTGACTACTGAGTCTTGCTTTCTGGACCTTGCAACAGTGTACCTGAGGGAGTGGGGCAAATTGGAGGGGATCTTGGCAGAGGATGGAGAGGATGATTGGGGATGCAGAGGAAAAAATTGTGCACTGCACTTTGCTTGCTACAGAGTCTCAAATATCAGGATCCTTTCTCTCACCCTTAGGATGCTATTGCTGCTCATATAGTGTTAGAGGTTTGGGGGGGGGGAACCAATGCTGAATACATCCTACCTTAATTGGTGAGCACAGAGTAGGGGGGGACATCTAAGAAGGTGGATTAATTTTTTCACTGTTCACTTTGGCTCTTCTTGGGGCATGTCCCAGTAAACAGTTTGAGAATACAGTAAGTGCCCTACAAGAAGATAGATCTAGCTGTCTTGAAAGAAGACCATATTCTGTTACCATTCTCTTGCTAAAGATGCAGTCTAGAGAAGTGATATGAGCACTGAAAAAAATATCACAAAGAGGACAAACATGCCTGACAGCATCTGATTTTGAGGACTGGGAATTTCCCTTCAAACATCACACTGACTTGAGGAAATCACCAGCTATCTTGACATCCCCTGCAAAATTGCAGACCACACAAGAGGCTGAACATTTCAAATATTTCTTTTCTTATCAGTTCTATCAGAGGCCCTACGGTCAACTGCCCACTTCACTGCAGTAACAAGCTTAAGAAACAGCTTTCTAAAATGGCTGAGATGCTCCTCAGTCTCCACAAATTTCAGGCATGTTGAAAATGCCCTCTGGTCCAGCAAATTAGTCGGGGGAGGGAGGTTACCCACTGTTTTTAGAGCTTTTCTTTAAACTTTGAACCAACAATCAACATGATTCACATATGGACAGCCCAATCCTATCCACACTTTCCTGGGAGTAAGTCCCATTGACTCAAATGGAACTGACTTCTGAGTAAACATGCATAGGATTGGACTGTAAGGCTGCACAAATCCAAAGGAGGGAATTGCATGAATACCAACCTTCACAGAATTTTTTTCCCACCCCTTAGAAGGTTCTACTTTTTCCATTCTGACTTTAGGAAGTTCTTAAGGAAGTTATGTTGTACAAGTCCCATTGGGATGAAGAGGGAGTATTAAAGCTCTCTCTTGCCCCACTGAAATGAATGGGAGCTTCATAAGAATGCTCTTCATTTGTTTTTATGAGAGAATTTCCTAGTGAATTGTGTGTCATGACCCCTTATAGATGGGAGGGGTGCACATCTTGACATATAATTGCTTACCACTGTCCAATTTAAGCACTTGGTATGGTCGCCCATAAACAAGCAAACCACTTAGAAGGCTTCCTGAACAATGTAATCCAAACAGAGTGGTTGTAATGCGGGGGCTTTAATGTGGGGATTTTGGCAACTCTTGCTATCTTTTGAATTCAGAAGTCTGCACATTCTCAGCTGACTCATCCTTGGCTCCAGGAGAATACTCACTAAGACTCCAGGCTCTATGCTTCCATCCCATGTGGCTGATGGAGGTACCAAGGGGGCAAGGAAGCTCACCTGGAAGTCTTACTCTCTGAAACCTTTGCAATTTAAGTCTTGTAACACCTTCAGCTGGATAAATCAGTCCTGGGTGTACTTTTGCTTCTGAGCCTAGGTGCCAACTGCCTTTCTGAATAATTACAGTAATGCAAATCTGACTCAACAATTTGCTCCCTCCTTGTCTCCAAACCAGGTGTGTGTCTTTGCAGCATTCCCTAATTTTAATGAGCCATTGCCAAAGTGCAGTTCTGAAATGAAAAGTGTGGAGGGGGAAACCCTTTAAGACAGGGGGATTTGCATCAAGTGCTGACACAACAACCTGCTGGAAGTCACTAGTGTTGTAGCAAACGCTTCCACCTGGCAGCTGAGAGCTGCTTTGAAAAGGATTCATTCCACTCTCTGCAGCCAACGCAGGGTAGCCCGAGGGCTGGGAAATCTGAGAATTGCTGGCTTCGCTACATGCCCAACAATATCATTATTATAATAATCTGTGGCGACAGTTTTCATAGTCATAACTTTCCACTGAGAAACAATGGTGACTATTGAACAGTAGTTACTGCCTCTGTGTAATTGGAGGAGGTCAAAAAGGGATGGGGGAGCAAGAAAAAAGAAGAATTGGAGTCAAAGCTCAACTGGAGGAAAGGAAGGCATCCGAGATGGGAGGATGGTTGCCCCCTTTCAGTGGCTCTGCTCCTGGGCCTTCAGAAGTTGAAAGGCCAAACTAAATGCTATACCAGACATGTAGTTTGACCCTCCATGCTTGCACACGTGTGTTTAAAAAGCTTCAATAGCAGCCACAGCAGGATCCAATCTATATCGGGATGATAAGATGTGGGGAGGGGGTACTCAACCTGTTTCCCCTGCCACACGGTCCCCCCAAAATTGTGCCCCTGAAGCTACTTTAAGACCTAGGACTCAGGAATTGACACTAATGGGAGCTTCCTCCCAGAAACAAATAGTAGCTTTTTCCCCTTGGGACTGTTGCAGAGGCAGAAAACCTATTCCCTGCACACCAGGGTCCCAATCCTGATGAGCTGTCCCACTCCCCACAGCTGCTATTTGAACTTTATTTTTTTCAAAAACCCACAAATATGCAGGGCTAAAGTCAGTGTTTACTCTGAAATTGTTGGCCCTGAAATGCAGGCATTTAGCAGATGGAACTTTTTCTTGGCACAGAGATAACATATGCTCCAGTGGTCCCTATTTTTCAGGCTCAGTCCCTGTTTCCTGGTCCATGTCCTGGGAAAATTGCTTTTTGGGATGCCTTATTCATGCAGGTTACTACAGCTGATTTTTTAGGGTGCAGCTCTCTCTCCACAATATGTAGACACTAAAATTTGGGGTTTTTTGGAGGGGGAGGATGTACTCACAAGTTCACATGCATGTAATTGTGTGAGGATGAACATTACGACAATACAGTCTGCCATTTCACACCCTGGAGCTGCTGAGGTATATTCTGAATTGTGACAGTGCACCATCAGGCCATTATGTTTTTCTAATATATCTTCAGTCAAAAGAACAAACACCACCAGTCTCTGAAATCAGCAGATGATTGCAGGGTAAATGAGTACAGCATACAATGGACAACGTGGAGCCTACAGCAAAGCACAAGGGAGGGGAGACCTTGGGCAGTGATCTTTGGTATGGGAATAGATGTGTTATAGCATGTCTCTATTTTCACCTATGAAATGCTGGAGGCTAGGAGATAATTGGTAGGAAAAATGTCACCTGCTTACTTTCAGTATGTCAGGCTACGATTAAAGGTATAGCAGCAAAGATTGTAAAAAAGGTGGCATATGACAAAGCAAGGCCAATGCCTCCAGAAATTGCAAGTCTAAGGGAAAAAATATATATTCCACTTCCATATATTCCAAAAATATATTCCACTTCCTCTTTCCAACTCGGTACTCCATTGCCTTGATGAAGGCTGACAAGTCCCCCTGTGACATCAGAGAAGCTAAGCCAATGGGAACTGGAAGACTGATTGCACCTTTTTGTGCTCAGGCCTACTGAAACATCAGCGCTAATCAGCCCACGGAATCAAGAGAGAAGGGGCAGGCAGATGGTTTAGTTCACAATTTTTTAAAAAAGAAATGAAAGTGAGCATTGTCAGAGTAAAACAGCCTGCAGAGCCACATAAAAGGACCTTGAGAAGCTATATGCAGCCCACAAACTATATCTTGCCCATCTCTGTATTAAATCCTTGTAAACATTTACTAACAATGCTTATCCAAACTCCTCCAGTCAAGGCTCATGGAAAGAGGATTCCACAATTGCAGAAATTAGCTCCAAGCAACTGTGCCCAAGATTTTTTTTCAGTCACAGAAAGCATTTTTCAATGTTTCAACCACACTCTTTCATGCCAAGAAGAAACACAGGCAAGAGACAATGGCCATGCCCTTTTTCAAACAAAGCTTTCAATTGCATGCCAGAACAACCCATAGCACTCAGCATGCATGCCACAGCGGTCAAGTTACATTAAAGGCAAGGAATTGCTCAGAAATTTCACACTAATGCATTATGGCTTGATTATTTTCTGAAACTCATCATTTTGCTTCTTACTCTATGGGAGGGTTGGGATAAAAAAGTAGGGGGTAGGGAGAGACTTTCTGAGCATTGTTTAAAAGTTTTTTCTTTAATAATTAGTAATGACTTGGGTCCACGAAAACTAATTTTTGGGACTGATTAATCTCCATATTTCTACCCAGATTGTCGCCTTCAGCTTGGTGGAGCCACACACAGCTCCAAAATTTTTAAGGCAGTGATTCCCAAACCTTTTCAACTGGAAGCTCCCTTGATATGCTGGACCATTGGCTACATCTCCCTCTTAGAGCTGCAATCATATACATTGTATAGTTCAGCAGCAGTGGTGTAGCTAGCAAGGTGCAGGGGGGTGGTCCGTCCTAGGTGTCAGCTTGGAGGAGCTGATACCACAAGTGACCAAAACATCTACAGTCATGGTTTTTAGGAATAACACCATCATGTCATGTACCATTTAATGCGGAGGTTACCGCAGAATGCAATGAAAAAAAAACCAGAGTGAAATATCTCCATTCTATCTAAGGTTATGGCTAAAACACCAGAAAACAAAAATGCTTGGAGCGCTATGGAAAGTGAAACTGAGCCATATCGCGCATCTACTCATGAGTAGGTGAACTTGTCTTAGTTCACCGGAAAGGGCAGGCTGAGAGGAATCCAACAACATGAGAATGGTTCCGATCTGATGAATGCAGCCCCCAAAAACACCTGAGAAGGAAGCCCCTCCCTCCAAGCCAGGGGTGTCCAAAGTTTTTGGCAGGAGGGCCACATCAACTCTCTGACAGGGTGTGGAGGGCCAGGGAAGAAAAAGAATTAATTTACATTTAAAATTTGAATAAATTTACATAAGTTTACATAAATGAATATATTAAAGATGAACTTATATGAATGAGTGACGGTCTTGCAATAGCTCAAGGCCTATAAAAGACCTTGCACAAAGCAAGGTTGGCCTTTCCTTTGCTGCCACTACTGCATCACAGACGTGAAACAACAAGCAGTGGAGGGAGCCCTCGTCCCATAGCTCATGCGAGAGGTCAAACAGTCGCCCTCACGCTGCGTCGGGCCAAAGTGGGCTCCAACAAATCTCCAGAGGGCCAGAGGCTCATTGGAAACTGGGGACTCCCTGAGGGCCGCATTGAGAGGCCTCAAGGGCCACAAGTGGCCCCAGGGCCGGGGTTTGGGCACCCCTGCTCCAAGCTGACAAAAGTATTGAGCCCTATGGAAAGCAAAAGCGTTTACTTGTGGGTAAGCAAACATGCCTTAGTTCATGGTCAGGTCAGGCATAGAGGAATGCAAGGCCAACAGAATGGTCCCGATCTGATGAACGGGGAGCTCAGCAAATGCAGCTCCCTCCAAAATGAATAAACAGAGGCTTGAGCTGAATTTTTTCTGTTTTAGGGCACAATCCCAACCAATATTCCAGCACTGACCCAGCCTCAATGCAGGCCCAAAGTAAGGTAACAAACATGCCCTGCCCTTGAGGAGGCCCCCTTGACTGCCCCCCACTACAGGACGCAGTGCACACCACATTGGCACAGCTATGTCAGTGCTGGAAAGTTGGTTAGGATTGCGCCCTCAGACTTGTAAAGCTAGGTGGGTCCTCATAGCTTAAATATAAGAACTTAAATTGAAGTGACCACTGGGTAGGACTGAAAATCTCACTCATTTGTGTGTGTGTGTGTGGGGGGGGGGTGTTATTCCACTTGGTGGAAAAGGACTGGCTTCCCCTTATTTAATTTTTTGTTTTTCTTTAATTTAATAATTTATAATTATTTATTTTAATTTGTTTAATGATGTCACTGCCAGCCATGACATCACTTTCAGTGGGTCCCAGACAGATTATCATTCTAAAAAGTGGGTCCTGGTGCGAAAAGTTTGAGAACCACTGCCTTAACTCAAAACAGACCAATGAGACATCCTCAAGGGGGGGGAGTGACAGCATAGTAACCAAAATTCTGGAAATCATGCCTTTTAGGAATAATACCTTCATGTTATATACCATTTGATGCAAAATTTCATCCATTGCTCGTGGGGAAATATTCACTGCATTTATTTTCTGGCCATTATTCTAATTCATTGCATGTCATGACTATTAATATCTCCCAGTCCCACCTACCTCACAGGGTTGTTGTGAGGACAAAATAAAGGGAGGAGCCATGCACACCAAATAAGGAGAGGAACCATGAGCTCCTTGGAGGAAGGGTGGTATAAAAATGAGAAAAAATAATTATTAATTAATTCATTATGTCGTATTGGTGTGACAAAAATTTATGGGCCCTGGGTATCAAATGACCTAGCTATACCATTGAGCGGCAGGTTTTTTGCAAGGATTCCATGGCTTCCCTGGTTGGTTTCCATTGCTCCCCAGGGAGCCACAGCTCACAGTTTGGGCACCACTGCTTTAAGGCTTCAACAGGAAGAATCAGCAGGCTTTCCCAAACTCCTGAATCAGCCAACAAGGCATTATTGGGTGGGTGCTCAACACATCATAACTTGGGGCTTTCCAATACGTATGGACAGGAAATGGTGGTGAATGGAGGCTAATGAAGCTTCTGAGACTCAAGGCTGATGGTTAAGTGCTGGAAACATGGGAAGGCAGAATAAGGAAGACTGCCATATGCAACCCTTTCCCCCTTTTCTTTCTGTAGCCCCTTGCATTCTTTCCCCTATCGCCAGTAGAGTTGGCACCAACATTTCAGAAAAGGTGAAGTTTGAAGTGACTACAGATTCTGCCAAAGGAGAAACATCTGACAGTTTTCAAGGAAAGCCAAATGAGTTTCTGTAAGTGACACATCCCGAGATGGCTCTGCATGAGCTTACAGGGGCCTCATTCTACAGGATCTTGCACCTTTTCCTTTCTCTTAGAGAGAAGAGAGCAGTCCAGAACTGTGTGAAAGTTTTACAAAATGTGAATTTGAACCTGGGACTTCTCACTAGGCATAGATCAGGCCAAGAAACCAGCCCCGCAGACCACTTGCCCAGTGTGAACCTCTTAACCGCCAGTTCCACTGAGTTTAATGAAGCCCATCCAATAGGTATTTTGTACGGGACTGCAACTTAATCGGGTGACATAAAAAGTCTGGCATGTTTTAACAGGGCAGGGGAGAGCTCTTTAGGAGCTATTTTAGTGCATTAGGACTATTTTTACATACTTTCTTTTTGTTGGCATGGTTTCTGTACATTTTTGTGGGATGACAGCCTGAGGCAAACATCTAATCCATGAGCCAACGTCAGCAGTAAATGTAAAGCTCTGAGAACAAAAGAATCTGGTGACAGCATCACTTTAGGAATCTGCCAGACCTTTCTTGACAACTGGGTCAGTAGGCTTGCAAATAGGGTTACCAGACATAGCAGCCGGAAGTCAGCTCTTCCCTTTAAAGTTCCTGTTGCTAGGGTGAAAAGGAAACTGTGGCTCCTCCCACCCTGCTCCAAGCATCCTCTCCTCCCTGATCTGTTGGAAATAATTCCCGTAGAAGTGAAATCACCTCCTGCTGCTGTGGGGCAAACACACTGGGTGGGAAATTCCTACATTTCTTACATGCACCTGTTGGGGGGGGGTGGAGTTCCAAACACCATCAAGCAAGCATGCCATTGCTGAGTGGGCGGGCAGTCCAGGGTGAATGTGGGCTGTTGACATAAGAAGGGGTTTCCATCCACTCATCAACCACTTTCTTGTACAGTGTTGTTTGTAGTTGCTGGAAGTCTTCTCCCTCAATGTCCTCCAAATACTTCTTTGGGTTGACCTGTCCTTGGAATTATTTGGTGTTGGAGCAGGAGTTTTTTTCTTTTCTTGCAGTCAGGTTCAAATTGGGAGCCATTCCTTAAGGACTTCTCTCACCTGCCCTACTCACAGACTGAAGCTAGGATGAGCTTCATTCCTGCTTCCCCTACCTTGCACCCAGCTCTACCTACTATCTCTTCCCTATCTGGCCACCAGTCTGCTTCTACTGTCCCTCCTCTAGCTCAGAATGCTCAGGTTTGCTTTAAGAGGAAGGAAAAAGCTCCTATTTCTAATGCTCCAAGTGAAGAACAAGGTAAAATCACCTTAAACCATTTCTGCCCAACACTGCATATATATAACTGAACCAAATGTGTGCACCTGTGGGCTGGGCAAAAATGGGTTAACCTATTTTTGTGTGGCCCATGTCGGACTCCATCTTGTAGGCCACAGCTGTTTTGCAGCAGCTGTGGGACACAGTTAGAAGACCGAGAAGAAGCACCTTATCTTGAATCTCACTTGAGAGACCTGATAACATGCTGGATCCTCAACGTCTCATTAATGGGGAATTAGATGTGAATCTCCAGTTGGGAGGGATGAGAGTGAGTGACCTCATCACAATAGTGATGAGATCATTTTCCAGAATCTTCAGCAGGTCCAGAAGCTTTAGCTCTGGTTGGCTAAGTTTAAAGTATTTTTAAAACCCTGTAGTTACATAAGAACATAAGAACAGCCCCACTGGATCAGGCCATAGGCCCATCTAGTCCAGCTTCCTGTATCTCACAGCGGCCCACCAAATGCCCCAGGGAGCACACCAGATAACCAGAGACCTCATCCTGGTGCCCTCCCTTGCATCTGGCATTCTGACATAACCCATTTCTAAAATCAGGAGGTTGCGCATACACATCATGGCTTGTACCCCATAATGGATTTTTCCTCCAGAAACTTGTCCAATCCCCTTTTAAAGGCGTCTAGGCTAGACGCCAGCACCACATCCTGTGGCAAGGAGTTCCACAGACCAACCACACGCTGAGTAAAGAAATATTTTCTTTTGTCTGTCCTAACTCGCCCAACACTCAATTTGAGTGGATGTCCCCTGGTTCTGGTATTATGTGAGAGTGTAAAGAGCATCTCCCTATCCACTCTGTCCATTCCCTGCATAATTTTGTATGTCTCAATCATGTCCCCCCTCAAGCGTCTCTTTTCTAGGCTGAAGAGGCCCAAACGCCGTAGCCTTTCCTCATAAGGAAGGTGCCCCAGCCCCGTAATCATCTTAGTCGCTCTCTTTTGCACCTTTTCCATTTCCACTATGTCTTTTTTGAGATGCGGCGACCAGAACTGGACACAATACTCCAGGTGTGGCCTTAACATAGATTTGTACAACGGCATTATAATACTAG
This sequence comes from Tiliqua scincoides, assembly GCF_035046505.1. Taxonomy (NCBI): domain Eukaryota; kingdom Metazoa; phylum Chordata; class Lepidosauria; order Squamata; family Scincidae; genus Tiliqua; species Tiliqua scincoides. Next base: position 40,292,020 of record NC_089827.1, read on the forward strand.
CCGTTTTGTTCTCAATACCCTTCCTAATGATCCCAAGCATAGAATTGGCCTTCTTCATTGCCACCGCACATTGGGTCGACACTTTCATCGACCTGTCCACCACCACCCCAAGATCTCTCTCCTGATCTGTCACAGACAGCTCAGAACCCATCAGCCTATATCTAAAGTTTTGATTTTTTGCCCCAATGTGCATGACTTTACACTTACTGACATTGAAGCGCATCTGCCATTTTGCTGCCCATTCTGCCAGTCTGGAGAGATCCTTCTGGAGCTCCTCACAATCACTTCTGGTCTTCACCACTCGGAAAAGTTTGGTGTCATCTGCAAACTTAGCCACTTCACTGCTCAACCCTGTCTCCAGGTCATTTATGAAGAGGTTGAAAAGCACCGGTCCCAGGACAGATCCTTGGGGCACACCGCTTTTCACCTCTCTCCATTGTGAAAATTGCCCATTGACACCCACTCTCTGCTACCTGGCCTCCAACCAGTTCTCAATCCACGAGAGGACCTGTCCTCTAATTCCCTGACTGTGGAGTTTTTTCAGTAGTCTTTGGTGAGGGACCGTGTCAAACGCCTTCTGAAAGTCCAGATATATAATGTCCACGGGTTCTCCCACATCCACATGCCTGTTGACCTTTTCAAAGAATTCTATAAGGTTCGTGAGGCAAGACTTACCCTTACAGAAGCCATGCTGACTCTCCCTCAGCAAGGCCTGTTCGTCTATGTGTTTTGAGATCCTATCTTTGATGAGGCATTCCACCATCTTACCCGGTATGGATGTTAGTTGGGAGGTTGTGAGCTGCTTTTTACATTTTCCATCATAGATGTCTCTTTGTATCAGCTGTGCTATGAGAGGTGGAAAAGGTACTCTTTGTTTATCCTCAGGTGTTGGAAAGATTCAGGTAAGCATGAGGGATAAGTAAGCTTAACTTTATTGTTTTAGCATTGTGTGTGTAATGAATTTATTATCTGAAATACCAAAAGGCCTTTCAAAGTAACATGTCACTTTAATTCTATTCTTTAAATAAACCATTATATTATTACAGGCTTGTGCCTGTGTGAGTACAAAGGAAATGGATTCATTTAAGTCCAGCTAGGCCACTCTGTCTACTACCATGAAGTGAACCTTGAGGCCTGAGTCTCTGGAGTCTGGGGGAGCTCAGAGCTTGCAAGTACTGGGGAGTTAAGCTGTAGGATTTCAACTTCCCCTTGGCTGATCAGTCTGAGAGACCCTAGACCATGACATTCAAAGTACCACAGATAACAGCCAGAAAATTATAAGCTCACTCCCTCTTTCTCATGCACATCATCTCTTTAAATTTCCATGCTACAGAAATGACTATGGTGCTCCAGTCTGAATAACTATCCCTTTCCATGTATGCTTACAAGTCCCAACAGGATTTGCTCCATATTTTGCGTGCCTGTTAAAATATTATAGTTAAAAATACAAGTTCTTGATCAGTGTTGGGATTTTTTCATTTAACACTTTGGAGACTGACAGCTCAGAAAGGCTCAAATGTTCAGAATCAAATCCAAAACATGTGAAAATCTCCTGGGTCGAAGTTGCATTGCAAACTTAAAATTCAATCCAGGTTCATGAAAGGTTCACAAACTTTTTTACTAGTAAAATTGTACTGAAGGCTATGTATATTTCCACACTGATAGTACTGAGGACAGCAGGTTTAGCCAGATCAAAAGCATGGTGTTTTTGTAAGTGCGAGTTGGATGTCCATGAAGAGATTGAGAGCGACAGGCCAGCCATAGGCTTCAACCCAGCATGAAAGGTCATTGGAAGAAACTAAGAGAGACTTGAAAGCAATCCACATAATTGGCAAAGATTAAAAATAGGCACCAATCTTGAAAACTGTGTGTGTATGATCCCATTGATTTTAATAAACTTATTGGGATACAGTTTACTCAAAAGGGGGGACACATTTCTTAGTGTTTTGCAGAGCCAGAAAAAACCCCTCATTTCAGCCATTTTTTCAAAGGGATGTTCTGAAGGGATGAATATTCCCAAGAAGAAGAGTATAAACAAAATGGCATCATAGCAGCCACTGATCAGGGCATGAATAAAGGAGCATTTAGGGAGGGGGACAGTGTTCAGGAAACCTTTCAGTCCAACCAAAAGCATTGCTTTCACCTTCCCCGCTTTTGAAGCAGCCCAACTTTTAGGACAGCTCTATATCTCAATCCTGAATCCAGTGCAGATGTAATGCTAACGACCAACACACAAAAAGATGAGACCAGGTGTAGGAGACATTAAAGCAGCCCCAGTCAGGGCACAAATGGAACATGGGTGGTTTCCAGGAAGCAGACTGGCCATACTGCTGGTACAGTTTTCACATACCTCACCTCCCAAATTGTAACAGGCAAATGTTTGGCACAGCTGTACATCTGAATCACAAAACCAGTGCAGACATAATACTAGCAACCCCCACATAAAATGATGAGTCTGGAGAGAGGGAGATGACGAATCTGTACAAGGAGTAGAGGTAGGAATAGGCAGGTTTGCAGTCTGCTCCCAATCCATAAACACTGATTCATGTTACCTCTAAAGCTGTGGTTCCCAAACTTTTTTTGACTGGGGCTCCCTTGGCCTACTGGGCCATTGGCTGTGGTTCCTCATTAGTGCTACAATCCTATACATTGTATAGCACAACTGGTTTTTCACAATGATTCTGTAGCTGCCCTAGTTGGTTTCCATAGCTCCCTGGGGAGCCATAGCTCAGTTTCAGAACTACTGCTGTAAAGCAGTGGTTCTCAAACTCTCCGGGAGTCTGAGAAGCATTGGTAAGTCTTGACAGCGGCAGGGACTGGAATGGGAGGGGGGGAATTCCGATGGTGCCACAGCTGCGGGCATCCAAGCACATTTACACATACCTGGGGGGAAGTGTGCAGCCTTCCAGAGGGACCAGGAGGTTTGCAGCTCCCTCCACAAGCTTCCCTCCACTGCAGTGGGCTCCGATCTGCAGTTGGAGCCCACTTCCAGTTTGCGGTCGGAGCTCCGGAATGCAGAGTTTCTGAAATTGGAAGTGGGCTCTGAATGCAAATTGGAGCCCACTGCAGTGGATGGGAGGCTCTCGAAGGGGGCTGCGAGCCTTCAGGACCCTCCGGTGGACTGCACAGTCTCCCCAGATGTGTGTAAATGCACCTGGGTGCCTGTGGCACCACAATGCAGTGCCATCAGGACACCCATTTATGGGTCACTCCCCTTAAGGGGAAAGTGATCCATTTTGGTTCCAGTGGTGGGTTTGAGAACCACTGCTCTAAAGTATTAACTGGGATTCTCCATTTTGTACCAAAAGCATCTGAAGAGATTCCTGTCCATCATTATTTGGGAACATCACAGCCTCCATCCACAGCAAAATGGTTCTTACAGATATGAAGTTCCCCCTGGTGTCCAACCCGTATGTAAACCACTCTGGGAGGTGCGCGTGCATGCACAGAGAGAGAGAGAGAGAGAGTCTACAGCCACTGCTTCTGCATCCCTGGCTCTGCACTCACCCACACTTCCAGTTCAGAGGGTCTAAATTACAGTATGCAGAGACTATTGTATTGTATTGGCAACCTTCAGTCTTGAAAGACTATGGTATCGTGCTCTGAAAGGTGGTTCTGGCACAGCGTCTAGTGTGGCTGAAAAGGCCAATCCGGGAGTGACAATCCATTCCACACTGGGAGCAAGAGCAGTCTGTCCCTGGTCTGTCTCCCTGGCTATGGGCCTTCCTTCTTTGCCTCTTAGCCTCTGACTGTTGGCCAAGTGTCTCTTCAAACTGGGAAAGGCCATGCTGCACAGCCTGCCTCCAAGCAGGCCGCTCAGAGGCCAGGGTTTCCCACTTGTTGAGGTCCATTCCTAAGGCCTTCAGATCCCTCTTGCAGATGTCCTTGTATTGCAGCGGCATCGTATCGTATCGTATGCATCATATCGTATGCAGAGACTGCTTAGGTAATAATTTCTGAGTCTGCACAGTGGCAGTGACAAGGTTCTTATTGGGTTGTCTTACATGACACATTACTTCTCTCTCTCTCTCTCTCTCTCTCTCTCTCTGAGATACACAACCTCACGTAACTTCATTTATCAACATCTCATTATGCAGCTCCTCAGGCTCAGTAGTTGGGTGCATACTTTGCATGCAGGAGGTCCCATATTTTTGGTACATGGTGCACTCCAGTTAACGGAACTCAAGTACTGGGACCTATGGTCTCACTCAGTATGCAGCAGTTTCACACATTCCTATGCTTCATATAACTTGTTGCAGAATATATCTGGCTCCATTGTTAATAGATTTACACCAGCTGAGGGTGTGACCTATACAATGTATGTATGGTTGGAAAGGCGATTGGAAATAATTCAAGAGAATATCTCTGGGGTCTGTGTGTGTGTGTGTGAGATAGACTGGCTAAAAGGCGAGGCATCAAAGGCTGGATATCATGCCATGTTTGTTTTGAGAATCTCCAGCCAAAATGTTGAAGGGAAAATATGAAATGAATCATTGTGTGAAGGGGGAGAAAAGAGAGGAGATGCCACATTATTGGTTCCCACTGTGTCTTTGGTTCGGTAACTGCAGACTTTCCAAAGAAATGTTTAGCATTCCATACATGTTGTGTGAGGTTGCTAATGTCTCATAATGCGATTCAGGTTAATCAAAAAGATAAGTGGGTGGTGCGGTGAATGGCAAAACTGCCCAAGATAAAGGAAGATACAAATCCTGATGAGAATTTATATGTCACATTTCGGCACAAGTCAGTTACCAACATTTCATTATAAACCTATTTAGATTCCATAGCTTGCACAGATACAGTCCACACTTGGGGAGAACAAGAGCATGTTATTTAGCCCCACCTCAGTGGATGCACTCCTGAAGCCCTTCCCACTATCCACAAGTCCAGTGTTTGTCTGCAGTAATCAACACTGTACTGGGGGAGAGATCTGCCCATGAATGCCACCCTAGAGAAGAATCTCTTCCCAAGTACTGCATCCACACAAGGCATTGTGACTGAAGAGAGCTCTAGAATAACCACAAAAAAGAAACTGGGAGATATAGATTTGGGGGGGGGGGGGATATAGATTTTTATTTAAAAAGTTTCATACTACAAAAGAAACCGGAGCAGGCCTTGGCAGGAAGGGGCTGGCTGGCAGCTCAGTGCCTCCCATAGAGTTCTTTTTATGGTCTTTTTATGGTCCAATCCAATTGGGCACTTACAGCAGCGCAACTCCCAGCCAGAACACTGTAAGTGCTGCAACAGTGTCATAAAAAGTATGCTGCTTCGGGGTATCTGGTGCAAACAGCCAGAGGTCCCACATGTGCAGCAGCAACTTGCAGATGCAGTCTGGAGCAGGTAAAGGTGGCAGAGTGGGCGATTCAAGGACAGAAATGGGAGGATCAAGGGATGATTGGAACAGGATAAAGGCAGGCAGGGGGTGCTTTGAAGGTGGTAGGGAGTTGATCCCAGCCAACGTACTATCCCTGTTTTCCTGGCCCTGACACACCCCCTGCCTCTCCTTGGACTTATGCCAGCTAAACACCAGTATATGGCAGTCTAAACTTCTGAAGAAGAAAACCACTGACAAGCAGGTGGCCTACAGAGGGGTATATAAAAAAATTTTTTGTTTATCATCATTCTCGTCATCATATCAGTATTTATATACTGTATTTATATCTTCCAAAGAAAATAAAATAACTAAATGGCTCCCTGTCCCAAAGTACTCACAATCTAAAAAGATGCAGAAGAAACACCAGTAAACAGCCACTAGAAGAAGAAAAAAAACATTGTTCTGGGATGAGAAGGGACAATTACTCTCCCCCTTCTGGATTGTGCTGTAAATCTTGTTAGTTCTGTGTTTCAGGGGCCTTTTTCATGGTATGCTTGTGCTGAGGGAACCATATTGTGCAGCTCCTTCCTGTGAAGCTCAAGCAGTGTGAGATGTTTGGAGCCACATGGGATGAAGCTTCAGCCATAGCTCCTCCTCAGGCTGCATGTGGAGGAGGACAGTGTAGTCTCCTTCGACATGAGTCCAGGATTATCACATTACCTGAGGGGAAAAAGAGCCACACTGGGAGGACTCCACACCATGAAAAGGGCCACCATGTGTTCTCCCCAGGACATCTGAAAATGCAACATTTTGCCATCATCAAAAGCTCAGACTAAAGGACTGATAACAGATTTTGGTTATGACATTGCCTTCAGAAAGTGGGTTTTTCAATGGATGCACTTTATACTTTGCCTTATTTTCATACCATTTGTGAAAAAAAAAAATCAGTAGAGAAGTCTTGAAGTACTCTGAAAATGACTTTGGAATGAGAGCCACTGCTTATGGCTCACAGAGTCCTTCACTCTGAACTCAGCAGTGGAGGGGGCAATGTTTTTGAAGATGTGGAAAATCATGATTAATCCCCTCCTGGGTTTTTCCTCTTGAACACTGAGAGAAATGAGCAGACTCTTGACATTCTTATCCTTGGAATATAAAGCTGCTGTTCATGGTTATTCAATTATTACTACAGCAGCGTAATGGCTGTTAATCAGACAGATGCATGGCTTAGTAGTTTATAATGAAGATAAGGATATTATCAGAGCTGAGGTTTCTAAAAATGGGAACAGTGTGCATCAAATGCACTTGTATTTTTTCATGGGTGGAAACAAAAAAGAAAAGACATCTTTTAACAAAGATAAGCTATGCTATGACTGCCCCCCCCCTATGCCAGCACTATTCCAGGTTCCAAGAGGGCAGTAGTTGAGGGGGAAGGACCTTCAGCAGGGAGTCCAGCTATCCAGCCCTGGACTTCTGCCATTAACTTTGTCGCAAAGGAAGGGGCCATGTGTCACAAACTTAGGGGGTTTTGGGGTACACAGAGTTCTTGGTTCTTGAACCCTAAAGCCCTCAAGGCCCCCGTTCAGTAGTACTGCCACCACCCTGTATGTGCCAGTGCCTCAGTCCAGGGACACCGAGACCCTCTAGGCTTAACTCTATCCCTTGCAGGCACTGAGCTCTTTCTCCAATTAAAGCTTCAGTCCTCAAGTTACTAGACCTCAATGAGCACTTGGTAGCTTGCTGAACGGCTAGGCAGGATTCTGAAACTTTGTCCCCAACAGACAATGAAACAACTTGGTAAAAGAGATTTTAGTTTATTAAGTACATAAGGTTACATAAGGCAGCAAATGCTAGAGGCATAAATATCTAGGAAACATATCAGCAATAAAATAATAAAGCTAGCTGGCTATCTCTATTAATCCCTATCTCTCACCTGGGTCAGTTACTCTTGTAGATCTTTTAGCTCCAGGCTACCTGTGAGGCCAGATGCCCATGGTGGACAATGGAGCTCACAGCGTGCAGGATGTCGCACCCAAAAACTCTCTGTCCAAGAAGGAACGGACACACCCCTTGGGGCACTCATTATTATACTTCTCATGCTAATAGTACTGAGGTGACTTCATACTTATTTAGACTGTCCAATCAGAAACTTTTGAGGACAGAACCTTCTGGAAGTTGACTTGGTTGCCAGTCGTCCTAGTTCTTACCCCTCCCAACTGGAGATCCATAGCTGCATTCCATTCCGGCGCCCCTCAGTCTACCGGGGTGTTAAACATTCCAATGGGTTGTAATTCTTGTTGTCTGTCCTTTCTGGCCAGCAAAGGAGAGACAACAATCTTTTTGTTTGTTTATTCACATTCTTGCAGCTAGGAACTGCTAACCACTTCTCCGTTACTGACTTAGTTTGGTTCAGGCTTCACATGCTAACCAAGGCCTAACATGTACATATCCATGACACCATGGTAGTGCTGTACCAGCCTAGCCTTGCTGAATTAGCTTCAAGTGGAAATGTGTGGAGTAATGGGTAGAGTGTCATAGGGCTGGAAAGACCCAGGTTCAAATTCCCCCTCAGTTGTGAAGCCACACACCTGTTGCTGTGTCTGTGTCCTACCTCCGTCTCTTTGTTAAAAGATGGCAGGGGAGCAATGAAGTATGTCCATTGCCCTGACCTCTTTAGAGGAAGGCTAGGCCACAAATAAACATGTGTTTGCCCCAGAAACCACAGCCACTCATCATGTTCTCCCTTCTCTTCTTAAATCCAGTTTGGTACACATCATATGTGTGATGTGACATCACCATGTTCTATTCTGCCCACACTCCAGATTATAGGGTGTTTAGCCAGAAGAAATGCACAGTCCTTTATCCAAAACAAAGGGAGAGCTAGATATCCAGCAGCCCTCATCTCACATTTATCCTAACATCTACATTGAGTCCAGTGGCTGGGACAATGATCCCGAGTGCTCCATGGACAAGACAGGGCAGGCCCCCACTCTAGCATGTGGAATGTTGGGGAATGCAGGTGGGGTATGGGAAATTCCATTTGATGGTGTGTGCAAAACAACAAGTTGTGTGAAGGAACAAGTAATCTGCATTAACATGATTTCATGAAAGGAGTAATTCCTCCAACTTCTGTGCATTTGGGATGAAGCCCTTGGAACAGAGTTTGCTATAAGGAAATGCTGCCAAGCCATGTCCTTGTATCTTTAATTTCTGTCAGGCAGCCAGCACTGTCTCGGACGGAACACGGCTTGAAGGCTTCTTCCACACTCTTAAGTGCTCCATTTTATTAACCCAGCTACAACCCCCCAAAGGATTGTTTATGAAGTTATGAAAATAAATGTAAAATATGTGCTTGCACTTCATAAAAAATAAGAGTTTGTTCCACTTTAGAATATGGGATTGAAAAAGTTTGGCACGGACAATAAAATGAAATCTATAAACCTCAGGCCAAGAAAGGGTTATGCCCCACTGGAGGTGTGTTTCTGGTAGATAAGAATGTTACAGAAATAAGCCCAAGCAACCATTTTTTTTCTGCATTTGCCTGCTATAGCATGTTTATATTCTAAAATGAGAAAATGCAAGGGATCAGGTCTGAATCTTGTGCCCTCTGATATGGGCTTTCAAGGAAGGTTTCCATGGAGTGTGAGATTGGGGCTGATAACTGGATTGCAGTCCTATAGCCCAATCCTATGCAAGTCTACTCAGAAGTAAGTCCCATTAGAGTCAATGGGGCTTACTTCCAGGAAAGTGTGCATAGGATTGGGCTCCTAGTCTACACATGTAGCAGAATAACGTGGTAGCGTGGTTTGTACCACTTCACACTATAAAAGAGGGAATGCCTTTTTGGAATACTCCCACTTGTAACATACATGCTGAGAGTCAAAGACACACACCTAGCACGTCTAAGAGAAAGGCTCTAGATTTGGAAGGGAAAGGAGATTTAAATCCCCTTACCCCTCCATAAGCCTTCTGCTCTGCAATGGGTCTCCTCGGATCTGCACCAGCTTTGTAGCCAGAGCAAGTCCAGGGAGAGAAAGGGAGAAGGGAAGTTGCTGACAGAGGGGATAGAATCCAGTGTGCTGACTCTCCTTTCCTGCCCCTCCTGGGTCCTGTCCTGTCAGCCAAGGTGCGCAGCCCTTGGCATTTTAATCAATTCCACCTTTAGCGCAGCAGAGGTGTCTCTACTATCCTTAGGGTTTCTCTTTTCTTTCTTGTGGCTATGAAATCTTCTCTGAGATCATTCTATGGAGAAAGGCAGGAAATAAACAGAATCAATACAGTCTCTGACTCACTTGAGCCTGAAGGGCAACACTGCATGCTATGAAAACTTCCTTATCATTTTGAATATTTATCCACAATGCTGTCCCATAAAAGACAGAATTTTGATCTACTTCATATCTTTAAAGGGGAGATGAGGACAATGCCTTGGTTTATTGTGGCTCATTTTCTGGCCAAAAGCAACCCTCTTCATCAACATAGAAGCCAAACTATTCCTGGAATTTTCCATCTTCCAAAACACCATGACAACTGGCCTTATTTTTCTTCTTTTGCAACACCACTACAATCCTGTCCTGCTGACTTCTGAGATATTCCACCAAGAGAAAGAAATATAATCCTAGATCACAAACTCTTCTTTTGCCTGTTTGGGGGGGAGGGGGGTTACTGCTTTTCCAAGGGAACATAATGTTATTTCAATGAGATCTTCCCTGCAGGCTGAGAGTGAAAAACTGAAAACTACGACTCTAGGATCCAGGGCTGTAGAGGCTTCCCACATGCATGTGTATTTGTCCCCATGAAAATGATGCCATTAATGTACAAAGCTTAGCAACACATGTGGAATTTCTGGAATGTCCATGATTGCTTCGGTAGGTACTGGTCTGGATCCTATAACTCAGCCCTCAACCCTATTGATAGGTCTACAAAGCTGAGGTTTATAGTCCTCTTCTGGATTAGGAAATTGTTGACTACTAGGAAACAGAGTGGGTATCAATGGACAATTTTCACACTGGAGAGAGTGAAAAATGGTGAGCCCCAAAGATCTGTCCTGGGACCGGTGCTTTTCAACTTGTTCATAAATGACCTGGAGACAGGGTTAAGCAGCGAGGAGGCCAAGTTTGCTGACGACCCAAACTTTTTCAAGTGGTGAAGACCAGAAGAAATTGGGAAGAGCTCCAGAAGGATCTCTCCAAACTGAGAGAATGGGCAGCAAAATGGCAGATGCGTTTCAATGTAAGTAAATGTAAAGTAATGCAAATTGGAGCAAAAAATAAAAACCACATATAAGTTAATGGGTTCTGAGCTGTCTGAGTAGGATCAGGAGAGGGATCTTGGGCTGCTGGTGGACAGCTCGATGAAAGTGTCAACCCAATGTGAGGTGGCGATGAATAATGCTAATTCCATGCTTGGGATCATTAGAAAAGGTATTGAGAATAAAATGGCTAATATTATAATGCCATTGTACAAATCGATGGTAAGGCAACACCTGGAGTATTGCGTTCAGTTCTGGTCGCCACATCTCAAAAAAGATATAGTGGAAATGGAAAAGGTGTAGAAGAGAGCGACCAAAATGATTACTGGGCTGGGGCATCGCCCTTACGAGGAATGGCTCCAGCATTTGGACTCTTCAGTGTGTAGAAAAAAGGGGCCTGAGGGGGGACATGATTGAGACATACAATATTATGCAAGGGATGAACAGAGTAGATAGAGAGATGCTCTTTTCTCTCTCATATAACTCCAGAATCAGGGGACATCCGCTAAAATTGAATGTTGGGAGAGTTACGACAGACAAAAGAAAATATTTCTTTACTCAGCATGTAGTTAGTGTATGGAACTCCTTGCCACAGGATGTGGTGATGGCATCTGGCCTAGATACCTTTAAAAGGGGATTGGACAAATTTCTGGAGGAAAAGTCCATTGTGGGTTACAATGTATGTGCAACCTCCTGATTTTAGAAGTCGGTTACCTCAGAATGCCAGATGCAAGAAATGGCACCAGGATGCAGGTCTCTTTTTGCCTTGTGTGCTCCCTGCTGAGATCTTGCGGGAAAAGTAGCATACAAATGTGATACATATAATAAGCATTTAAGAACCCACACAATAAGCCAGTGGAGATTTGACATTTGTGATGTTTTACTAATGTTAAGATTAACCTGAAGTTCCTACTCTTAGAAGTTAAAAAGTATCTTGTGATTCCATTCCATAGAGCTCCTTGCTGTTCCCATCATCAAATTTGACCTTGGCTGCATTGTTACAGCTAGCCATTCTAACCATACATCAAAGTAGCTGTTAGCTTGTTGTGCCACACAGTCAGACCAATTTTTGGACTACCGTTAGGGCACAATCCTAACCAGCACTTATGCCGGCATAGGAGCCCCAGGAGGGTCGGAAATGTGCCGTAAAGCACGTTTGCGCCTCCGCGGGAGGAAGCTGTGTCAGCGCATCTAGATGCGCCGACACACGGAGGCCAGCAGAAGCCTCAGCGGCAGCTTCCTCCCCGCCACTTGTGCCGGCGCACCCGCGCCAACACAAGCTGCAAAGGTAGGCATGGGGGGTGGGGAGGAGGCGGGAGGAGGGCGTTTCTGGGCAGGGGGAGGGCGGGTGATGGGTGGCCCCAGGGGTGGGTGCATGGGGAGCTGGGGGGCGGGGCTGGGACCCGGTGGTTATGCTGGATCCCAACCCCTGTCCCCAGGGAGAACAGAGTGGCTTCAAGCCACTCTGCTCTCTTCAGACTTACGCCACCTCCAGAGGTGGCGCAGGTCCAAGGGGACCCATTGGGGCACGCAGCCCTTATCCAAGGGGAAGAGCTACCCCTTGCTTTTGGCTGAGCCGCTGCAGCCAACGAACCTGTGTTGGATGCAGCGCAAGCCTCCTGGCTTGCCTGCTCCAGCGCAGGTTTGGATTGCGCCCTTAGATGCATAAAAGAAGTTACTCATCAGATCATAAAATGGAAATTGAGCTCTCCATATAATTATGACTTTGTCATGTATTCTGATCACTTCATATTTAGAATTGATATCTGGAGTGTATGAACTGACCCTGAGTCACAGATGATGAGTGCACAAATTGTGAGCCATTTCCTGCCAGGATGAGTGATGTGGAGGAGCCTGTGCCACTTGTGCCACCTGGACTCCATTGAGCCAGACACTGCCATTCGACCATCTGGTCATCTGCAGTAATAGCTAAAGCCAGTAGAGAAATCAGGCATGCTCCTCCCTTCCCCGGCCAATGACACAGAGCATCAACTGTATGGGTCCCAGTTTAAGACCACAAGATGTTACATTATCACCTGTGAGAAAAACCAGTGATTATTAGTTTTTATCCAGCAAAATCAATATTCCATCATATGCTGGGTCATATGCTGAGTATAACCTGAAAACCACAACAGTACGTTCTGTTGGTACTGACAAAGTTCACGGTACTGAAATTCTGTCAGCAATGCAAATCTCTATGATTCAGTTTGAAGAAATAGAGCTGCTGAACAGATATCAGAAACCTAATTAAGTGAAGAGGGGTTGGAGGTTTGGATGGAGTCTCTTGGTTAAGATTGATATTGAACTCTTACTTGGTCCTTTGAAGTTCGTCATACATTCCTTGGTATCTTTCGCAGTCTAAGACATTGTATGTCTGCTTCTGATTAGATAATTGACATAAAACTATGCCAAACAAATACCGATCTCTTAAAATAAACTGCGGAAGGTCCATGAACTTTGCAGAATGCATGTAAAAGGTCTCTCTCAAACTAGAGCTCATTCTGTGAAAAATCAGGTATTTGGCAGGAGTTTTCCTTTTGTGTTATCAACCCAGATCAAGGCATGAAAAAACTAAAAAAAAAAAAAAACATTTACTAGGGAAATGGTTTTAACCTGACTCTTGACATTTGTTAAAGAAGCATCAATACAACTTTTCTCTAAAGCAGAACATGGCCATGGAGATTCAAACTGAATCCATCACACGTACTTTGATTCAGTTATTTTCTTCTGTTAATGCAAATATGCAAGACTTGGACCAATTCATTAAACAAATGCAATTATAACAGAAATGTAATTATAACCAGCTAATTGAAAAAATAAAGTTTCCACACTATAAAATGAAAAGCTAACTGTTTTTTAGACCCGGTGCTGCACTGTAATGCGGTTTGATTAACCCATTTTTGCCTGGCCTGCAAGTGTACACATTTGGTCCCTTTTGCACATATGTAATGTTGGGCAGAAATTTAATTTGGATAGATATTGTTAGTACTGTTGCACCATTTACTATTCCACCATTAATGTGCATGGAACAGATTAAAGTTCAACCAAGGGGAGAAAACAGAGAGGGAAGAGTGGACAAAAGGGTAGACAGGTGAAGAATATACGTTTATTTTGGTTACATTTAGAAAATTGGGACTATGGGGTTATGCCAAAAGTCTTGTGTAAAAGATAAGTTTTTGATTTGGGAAAAAAAATTCCTGCACATAGAAAGGTGGCATTACAGAGGTGTTCTAAGAGATAGTTTTAGACAAGGGACAGCAAGATAGCAACATAGCCCCCACCTTGTTAACACAGTTGTGAAATTCTAGACATGAAGGTAGGTATAACTATAATTAATAACATTTTCATATGCACCATAAGCAACAATGGTCTTCTGTCATCTATACTACAAGACTTCAAAACCACTGTATTAAATCAGCCCTGAAGAAGACACAAGGGACCAGTCAGAAAGCTGCAGAAAGTTCCTGGCTGCCATAAGCTTAGTTCTCACAAACAGCAGAGGATTAAGTGGTGAACCAGATTGCAGTTTGAGGCCCACATTGTTGAATACTTCTTCTTGAAAAAATAATGCATAGAAAACTAGGAAACTGCTCAAAGCACTGAGCTAGAGTCACAAGTCGAGTCACAAGTCCATGAACCCTTCTAGATTCAAGAGTTGTAACTCATGACTCATCAAAAAATTTTGAGTCTTTTGAGTCACATCTGAGTCTTTTCAAGAAATGTGGAGTTGTGAGTCAAGGACTCCTTCTCTTCCCTCCCTCATACAGAAAAACATTGAGCAGTTTATCCTATATTGCAAAGGGAGCCCCCTCCCCCATGTCCTGGCTGCCCCTGCCTTCTGGTCCCAATCCTGAGCCTCATGCAGCAAAAACAAAACAAAAAATCCTTAAGCCTTCCTCCTCATCTCAACCCCCTCCATCCCCTGGCTCCTGGAACCAACCTACCCTCCTCCCATCATATCTGCTGCTGCCATTGGTCTGAAGGCCGGCTTCCAGATCACCCACAAGGTCTTTGGCACAACTCGGAAGTGGCAAAAAAAAAAAAAGGTAAGTAGAAGAACAAGCACACTCTAAGGAGAATCAGAACTTGAGTCATTTTGAGTCCTGACTCTTTTTTGAGCCACTGACCTGGGTTGCGAGTCAAGATGACAACGACGCAAGTTGAGTCGCAAAAAACAGCATTTTTGCGTGACTCAAGTCAAGCCGAGTCAAGTGACCATCACAATAGAAAATGCATGCAGTCTCTCCAGGCCTCAGAACAACTCTGCAAGGCCTTAGAAAGGTACTTTTGGTTTTATGAAAAACCACAAGTACCTTAGTTAGGCCTTCCAGAGGAATTAGAAAGGGGGGCTTCTGGGGGCTGGAGAGGCACACACTGACTCTCTGGCCCTCAGAATATGTCCCGTGGTGACCAGAGCAGTTACAGCCAGAGGCGACCCAGATGTTGCGTTATTTACGGAAGTGATGTCAATTCCAGGTCACTGGGCTAGGTGACACTATGCTTCACAAGCCCAGGCAGTCACTGCACATCCCTGCAAAGCATTACTTTCTTCATATAAGTTAATTGTTTTAATTCACTTTTATGTGAAAACAGCACAGATGGGCTCACCATTATGTATGGGGGTGTGCAAAACCTACCCCCGTCTCTGAAATAAGAGACCATAGCCTCTGCTGAGAGGTCCCCTTAGGTCTGCAATACATCTCTGTGCTCACAGCACACAGGGACACTTGGATCCACGCACCCTGAGTCCAAAGCAACAGTCTTTGCTCCAGGGCCCCTGAGAGGAATTTTATCAGGAGGTATGAAGTTCCTTTTGGGCCTCTCCCCAAGGGGGTGTGTGAAACAGGGTGAGGGAAGGGTGGCAACAACTGGAATAGTCATTGGGAGTCCTGGCCTACTGGATTTCCTGGTGCAGAGCCCAGATCTACCTTCCCGGTGTGACATCAGCAGCTATATACAGTAATTCAGAAAAACAAACACACTCCTAAGTAACTCTAATATCTTTGAAATATAGAAAGTCATTGCAAATAATTAGCATCATCGTATTTAGGCTCACACTAGTATGGAAAGTGTCCTTTGTATATCAAAACTAACTTCTGCTGCTGAGTCCCTGAGCTCCTCTACACTCCTTAATGGTAAGCGGATCCACAAGCCACAGAAGTATTGTAGCATGTAGCGTGCCAGTTTCTTCCCAGATTTGACACTGTGTTGAGGAATGTCATGTATGCATTCCTCAGTTCGGTGCATATGGCTTGTGACAGCAGCTGCTACCATGCCCACAGTAGTGTCGTCCCCCCCCAAAACCACCCCAATCTGGTCCAAGCACACTACCCTCTGCTGTCAAAGGATATGTCCAACAGCAGGCAAGAGCACGAAATCATTAGCCCTCACCAGGGGGAAGTGGATTAACAGTATGGACTCCTCAGCCAACACAAAGAGTATCAAATCATTCAGTGCAATGGTAACTTGGGGACAAATGGTGGTTGAGCTCTCCCTTTCCCTCCAAAACTGGAGGAAGAACACAGACTGTGCTGAGTCCCGTCCCCCCCAGTTCATACTTACTGCTTTTAATCAGGTTTTGGAAAAAACACAGTGCTAGTAGCAGATAAAAATTCAAACAGGCTGCGATGGAGTCATGCAGCACTAGGTAATTTATTTTAAAGTTTCACCTTCCTTCTCTCCATCTATATTCTTGTTTCGTTATTGCTGCATACTGGTGTTCTTTCATTTGCTGTATGTGGAGCAGCTGGTGTAAAGCATTTGTCTGCTTGCTGCTGAAGAACACAGCCCTTTGCACCATGTTGGCAGGAAGAGAACAGAGGCTTCATTATATTATATTCCTGGCTTGGGGCAAACAAACTTTGCTTTAGTTTGGAAGGGTAGATGGATAACTGAATCTTGATGTAAATGGTTGTAAAATCCATGCCGGATAGGTCCCCATAGGCCCTGTTTCGACACCAAATTTTTCAAAGTGCTGAGAAGGCCGTATAACACAGCATTTCCAGAAAGAACTCACTGGTGTGAAAGAAGTAAGCAAAGGAACCAAACTGACAGAACAAGAGCCCCTTTGAAAGAAAAAGATATTTTGGTCACCAAATTCTGCATAAACATTATTTCTCTAAGAATTAGTTTCCTGTGTGGTTGTGCTGACGGTCATTCCACTGACCACTGTAATGCAATGCAAGTTTATGTCCCCAGAAAGTCTAGACCAGGAGAAAAGAAGATTCTAGAACCTGGCATTCTCAAGAGCAATCTCAGAGTCTACCTCAAAACACAGCCTTGTAAAGAAAACACTCTCTTCTTCCAAATTGGCTTCCAGGCTCTGTTGTGGGTCTCCGTTGTATATAACCTGTCAAGATAAAATGCATGTGTGGACATACAATCTCTGCCGAGCATTTTATCAGCACATGCTCTGCTGAGAGGCAGCCAAAAGTATTTTATATTATTTGAGGGATTTTGGACTCCTAAATATTACCCATGGATTGATATAGAATACAGAATGTCGAGTGCGGTCTTGCAGCTCTGTCATGAATGTGATGTGTGGCATTTTATTTCCATCTTTTTTTTAAAGAAGCAAGTCTGTCAGAGTCTTTGAGTTCTATACCCAGTGAAAACTCCAAGGGGAGTTTTGACTTAATAAGGCCTGTTGGACTGTGGCCATGATCACCACAGAACAATGTTTATCCAGCATATTAAAAATAAAAAGTGGGGTTGTAGTCTGGTTTTTACTGCCACATTCTGAGTGTGAGAGTTGGCCTATACACTGAAGCTACAACAGCAGCTTGACTCCCACAACCCCTTCTCTCTCTGTCTTAGCCAAAACATTTCTAGAGAACAAATTCACTTGTCAAACCAGGAGTTGTAGTGTCCTTTTTTTAGATGGGTGCAGGATCTCTCTGTTCTCATCGTTCAGCAAATGAAGGATTTTCTTTCTACCCTTGAAGCCGGTTTCATCCCTTAGAAGAGGCCAAAAGAGGGACACAATAATTCGCAATAGACCTTTGGAAGTAAAATCAGTCCCAATAGATCACCAAACCCCAGAATGAATATTCTATACCTGAAGGAGCCCTGATAAGACCAGAAAATCCAGCACTTGAACCAGAAGCCTTGTGGTCTGAGGTTGATCCTTTATCACACAAATCAATTGCAGAGATAGGGGTTAATACCATCACTGCCCAGGGAATTCCTTGCTATGCTGGTATATATTTATCAAACAAATCAGGAGCGGAACTCCAGAGGCAAAAGGGGAGTATCAGTGTGGGTTCTCCATACTGAATAATGTCAGCATTACCCAGAAAAAGAAACCATGCAAAAACCTGTAACATCTCTTGATCAGTGGGATGAGCATGCAGACCACAAAAAATAGTCTCTCCATTAAATGGCTTTGAAACCGCTTCCAGTTTAAAGGACTGCAGTCTTAATGGATATCAATAAATCTTGATATTAAGGGCCAAGAGTGTGTTTCCAAAGTAGTCCAGTTTCTTTCACATGCTGCAGAAGATGAAGGAATATGAAGCTGGGTTGTACTTGCTTGTTGTACTTGCTTAAAGAATACAGGAATTGTAATTGCTTCCTACTGTAGATGTATTCTACAATACATTGTAAAGCATTTTGTTATTGTAAAGCATTTTGAAGGCAGAAAGGGCAGATACCACAATATTTTAAAACCTTTCCTTAAAAAAGAAAATATTTCTTCAGAATTTTTTTCACTGTATCCCCAAATTTCCCATTGAAAAGGCCTCAGAAAAACACCTGGGTTTCCTCCCACCCCATTTTTTCCCATTTCCCCTCACCCAAGACTTTCACATGTCTAGGAGACAAAGATGTTGCACACCCTTTGGTGCTTGAGGAGGGTTCTGAGTCCTGAGCAAACTCAATCCATGGGAACACATTAGCTTTGAGCCTTCTCAGGCCCTAAATTTCCAGGTTCCACCCCTGGTTCCCTGACAGTGTTGTTTCTTAGGGCTGTTTCAGATGTAAAACTTGATAGCCATGAGCTTCGTTTTCAGAATAAACAAGAGCCTATGGAAAAGCAATGCCAAAATGGGTTACCACCAAGGCTTCATTCCTTGTGCTAATGCCAAGGAATTGACTGTCACAACAAAAGGTATCCAGTATTTCAGTACCTGGTGTGTGACCACTTTTGTCTCCCACAATGGCCAGAATACTGTCCTCTGCTATTAATCAATTTCAGCAACAGGTATGTTGGCCTGAAATATGGACAGCTGGCATGCAGTTGCCAAGTAATTATATTTATTTTGGCCAATTTAGCAAGCTTAAATTTCACTTTGCTGCCATCCCAGAGTGTCTGAAGTTTCGGTTTTGGCAAGTGAAGCTCACTGCCTTGTGCTAATTGAAGACAACGCCCCCTCCTTAAAACCAGTAGAGAGATTCAAAGACAGCAATCCTCCATCCAGTCCAACAGCCACTTAGGATGCAAAATAACAGCACTGAAATGTTCATTATCCTGCAGCTTAAGTCCACCTATTTTGCCTTTCTTTCTCCATGAAATTGGCGCAGCTTAGAATTAGGGCAATAGCTGATCTACAGCTTCAAGAATCCCACAGTGCTTTAAAGTGAGCTTTGCAAAGATTAGAAGAGTTATACCCTGGAGGTGCTAGCCTATGTCCTAGTGCCAATGTCTGAGACTCCTCAGGGAAGCTGGCATTAGCCATGGGATTGCGGTGGGCCTAGAAGCAAAAATATTTTCCTGATGACATTTCAGCTCTCTGCTTGTCCTGCCTTTGCCTCACCTCCCCATAGCTTAAAATATGCTTGGAAAAGCAAGTTGCGGTGCAGGTAGGGGTGAAAGATGAGACGAAGACCTTATTCTGGAGAGGAAAAATGATTCAGAGCAGTATGTGCCAGGAGAAGAAATATGAACATAGGGATTTAAAACAAAAATACTGGTCAGGAAGTAACTTAAGTTGACTGCTTGTTGCAATTTCACTAAGGACAGTGAGTACTTGAGAGGTGGCAGGAGGGAGCCAACAGATCTCATTTCCCCTTCACAGTCTTGAGGATGTCTGGAGGACAGCTGCCTCAGCTGTGGGACTTCTGATGTGAGGAAGATTAAAAAAAAATTTCTAGCACTTTTGTATCCTGTTCTTCTAAAGAGCTCAGGGCAACATACCAATTCCCCGGTCCCACCCAGCAGCAAGAGCACCAAAATTAAAATAAAATGAAATAAAAGTGGTACATAAAAGGTTGCAGGCTCCGCCATCACAGTGCCGTTTTGCCTGGCCTGCTGCCCTTGCTAAGCCTCTGAGGAACCTGGCATCTTGTTTTCCATTTACCACCTTGAAAGCATGCTTATTTATGTCATACAGAAAACATTCAAAGTCATATCAACTTATGTAATATCTATCACAGAATCGCATGGTCTTTGCCAACATGGCATCCATGTCTAGCTTCTGCTCAAGCAAGGCGCCCCTGTCACCCAACCCTCAAGACACTACTTCTTTCCAGCCTTCTGCGTATTCATAAAATAATTTTTCATAAAGGCCCTTGCATAAAACTCTTTAGTGGCTTTGCATTTCAACACCCTTACTAAATGGAATGTGGACTGCAGAGCAGCAGACAGAATGGAGCAAAGCAAAAACACCCAAGATAAAAATCATATATTCTCTTTGGAATGAGAGGAGTTTGGGGTCCTTCCAAACACAAATCACCACTGTTGAGGCGCTCTGAAGGCAAAAGGTCTATAAATTGTTTCTACTCGCTAGAGCTGGCAAACGTAGGGGCCATGTCAGCGCCAGGTTTCTGAGGCCCTGAGCAAAGCCCAGTATTCCTGCCTGCCTCCTGTTGCTTCACTGGGTGTAACCTCTTCTGCCAGTCTGGAGAGTTCAGGCATCAGCTCTGCCTCTGATGCAGTGCTGGCCCATTCAAGAGGCTACCTGATGCCCTACTCAGAAGTAGTCCCACTTCAGTCGGTCATTCAATGAGAGTTCCTTCTCCCTTTCCATGTGGTTGGCTATCGTGATCGCTATGAGCTCCCTGCCCCCCATTCCTGCCTCCTTCCTCTCCCTGGGCTTCTCCAGCCAATCGTAAGGCAAGAATATGGAGCCCCCTTGGCTCCTCATCGGCTGTCCCTCAGCCAATGAAAATATCAGAATGCCCATCCTTTGTCCAATGATCATCCGTTCCTTTCTATCAGAGATGGGAAAAGAGAGCCCAGTCCTGCCTCCCCCCTCCTGCTCGCATTCACCCTTTCCTGCCTCCCACCTGGAACTTCCCTACTGCTCGTCCATCAGAACGCTGGCCCCACAAGGTTTTCCATGTGGAGAAAACAGGAAGTAAGCACACCCAGACACAGGCAGATGCAAGTCAGTACGTGTGGGGCGAATGCCGAATGGGGGGGCCCTGTCTCAAGAGACTTTTTGAGAGTCCTTTTTGAGAGTCCCTTTTTGAGAGTCTTCCACGCATGGGACTCACAAGTTGCCAAGTCACACAAAATCATGCATTTTCGTGACTCGAGTCCAAGTCACTGACTCGAATTCCCAGCCCTGGATTGGGCCATGTGTAGTTCAAAGTCAAAACAGAGACAAAGCATATACGGACCCTGCTTTGGATCCAAAGCACCATTTGTACCACCACCTCCCAAGACTGAACTACCTGTAGATGGCAAAAAACACACTATAGCAAATCAATTTAAAAAACAAAGTTTCTTTGCTCAGGAGATTTAAAAACAGCCTTGACCTTTGAGATGTAAGATAAGAGTCATTAAGAAGACAATCCAGCAATCAGTTCTCCTCCAAAGTACTTACAAAGGTGCTTCACTCAGCCCCTCCCTTCACCAATGCAAAGTGATCACCTTTCTTTCACATGCTCAGGGGGAAGGGAGGGGTCCGCTGGAGAGAGAAGGATTGCTGGATTGCCAGCCAGCTGCCCTCTCTCTCTCTCTCTCTCTCTCTCTCTCTCTCTCTCTCTCATTAAGGAGGCTGTTGTTAAAGGACTGTTCAGTTTTTTAAACTGATTTTAAAGGGATGCATTTTTCCCCTTCTCCAGGAATCAGCACATTCCTTCTCATTTGCAGGGGCCATTTGTGTTGAGTCAAATTCGTGTATAAAAAATCCATGTATACATAGGCTGGACCTGTAATCAACAATGCCTGAGTAGGTGTGGACAGCCTAATTTAAACATGCTTCCTCAAAACAGAAGCCTTACTGAGTTCCTGAAATGTACTACTTACTAAATGTGTTTAGAATTGCAGTTGATCAGCCCAATACTGTGCCAGATTAGGCTGCCAGCCAGAGTGCTTTATGACTGTTCTGCTGATGCAAAATGGTCAAGACTGTGCACAGAACGCCCTATTGGCAGCCATTTTGGGATTTCTACTGCAAGAGCTGGCAGAGCTCCCCGTCCATCACTGGACCCCATTATGGCTACCGGAGCAGGTAAGGCAGAGGTGGGCACAGGGAGGGGGCAGAACGTGACAGGGAGGGGGAGGAATGGTGAAGGGAGGCTGCAGGAGAGGATGGATCCAGCAGCAATGGCATGTGTCAGATTCTAGCCCCAAATTTTGCAGCCTCCCCACCCCCTCTCTGTCCTTGGACTTGCACCAGCTAAAGAGCTGGCTCAGGTTCAAGGAGACCCATTGAGAGGAGGGAGGCTTGCGAGGTGGATTTAAAGTTCCATTCCCCTCCAAAGTCTCCAGCCCTCCCCCACCCCTCTGGATACAGCATGCTGCACCAGCGGGTGCGGAGAGGGTAGGATTGGGCCCAAAGCTTCAATCTATTATCATCTTAAAGGCTAGCAAGAGATTAAAGACTGATCATTGCTCATACTGCATACATTCATCCCACTTTTGCTCTGATCAACAAGTTTTTGCAGAATTTTGTACTGTCTTCAAAAACCAGCAGTTTGACCAGAGGCAACAGAGAGTTTAAACAAATACATAGGAAGGGAAATCTCTCGCAAGCCATTTGCAACTCTCTTAATGACTATTGTTGGTCTCTCCAGCCTAAGAGGAATAACCATTGCAGAGGCAGGGTTACATTATAGCTGTACATTATAGCCACTAAATGTTCATAGCTCCTTTTAAAAAGCTCTGTTACCTTCTAAGGAGGTTCACACCAACTTGGCAGAACTCTGCAGTTGCAGCAGAAGCTTCTGTTTAGCAGTGTTTAGATTTATACTGTCACATTTTTGCCTGCCTTGTCTTACAGTGCAGGGAGCGGATAAGAGATTCAGGGGTTACCAGAGCATGCTAATAGCAACATGTGCAAAATTTAACCAACGTTGTTCCTTTAATTAATGTGACAAATAACAAAGAAGAAAGCATGCATTAATATTGTCTTTCCAATAATCTGTGACTTCATCTTGGTGGAATTCTGAAATTGCCTTCAGGACCTCATCCTCAGCAGAGCTTCCATATACTTATGAATGCTGAATTGGTGCATAATATCCGTATGCTTTTCCTGGAAGCCTAAAGAGTACAGGTTCTCTTTCATGCACACTCGGAAACAGCCAGCACAAGTGGTGCATGTTAGCTTTATACTCTACACATGTAAAAGTCAAGCAATAATTTACATTGATTACATAATGAGGCAATCTTTCTCCTTCCAGAATGGCCCTTCAGCTGAAGCTGGTCACACCTGCAGAACAACAGAGTCACATCTGGTGCATAAATCACATGCTCAAGAGAGGTACCCTTTATGCCTCACCGGGAATCAGCCTTTCCGCAGTCCTTACTGTACAACAGAGCTTGACTGCAGCCACCTGCTTTCGGCAAGGCCAAAGCACTACATGAAGTTCAGAACCTTTTCCCCACAGACCTCCAAGGAAGCCCGGTGGGGAGGGACCACAATCCTCTAAAGGTTCAGACTGAACTTAAAGCCCACACACCACCACCCACTGCACACCATATGTAAAATCTTCCTTGTACTAACCTCAGTGGTCAGGGGATGAGCAATAGTTCGCCCTCTTTTTGCACATATTTTAAGAATCTGAAAATTGTCAACATGTTCCCTTTCACCTTCTTTCTTTTGTAATATGTATACCCACTTCCTTTTGCTTTCTTCATAGCATTTACATTTTATTATTTGTGTAGCAGAGGTGGACCTTTACAACTTCAACAAATTCTTACTGGAAAGCTCAGTAAATCATTTCTGCTACATTTGTTTTCAAACCATTGCCCAAATGCAGAAAGGTACATTGTTAAGTCTTTGCTAGGTTCATTTGTGTTTCTTCCAAGGCGGAATTTCATTCAGCAGCTTGACTCTTATGCAATACAGGAAGTGCAGCTCTTTTGCAAAGCAGACACTCCATGTCACTTCTCTTGGCTGAAGGCACTGGTGTCCTAACTTTTCTTCTTCCGCAGAAAATGGACATTTTCTGATTTCAAGGGAATGGTGGTTACCCAGTCAAGACCATAAGCTGGTGCAGACACTCCAGGCCTGGATCCAGGTGCAGTCACACAAAAGTCTGGTCTGACTGTGACACCTATCTTTGGAAACAATTTAAGGAGGAAGCAAGTGGCAATTTGATGCTGGGACAACAAATGTTTCTCCACATGACTTGGCCATGTGAACAATGAATTGGGAGAGGCAATAAAACTTTCACCCCCCCTCCCCATCTTTGCCATGCACACTGTAGCTAACCTAAATATATAATGTTTGTCCCTCTTAGAATCCTTTATCCATAACGTAACAAAGTTGCTGCAATTACACTGGAATTTATGTACGTAATACCATCCAAGGAAAAAAGCTGGGAACACAAACCAGAAAAAAAATAATCGAAAACGAGCAGATGAAGGTACTGTTGGGCCTTAAAATTCAAACAGATATGAGAATAGAGCAGCCATTTTCAACCACTGTGCCATGGCACACTGGCATGCTACAAATGATCTGTAGGTGTGCCGTGGGAATTTGGGGGAAGGTCATTTATTATTAGGGCTGTTGGGGGAATGTGAGCCCCCCACCAACAGCATGGTGTGCCTTGTCAATTGTCAAAAAACCGATGTGACAATTTTAATACCTTGTCAGTGTGCTGTGAGACAAAAAAAATTGAAAATCATTAGAATAGAGCACAATACACTGGATATTACTGTGGTTAAAAAATATGTGAAATTTATTAATGTGGCGATTCTTGGAGACAGCAGAATTGAAGGAAAAGAGCTGGAAAAGATTACAAAATAGAAAGATTTAGAAATCAAAGTTCAGCATCCCTGGTGAAAGGAAGCAACAACTATCCCAGTGCTTATCAGAGCCCTAGCTACAACTCCGAAGGCCCTAAAGAAACATCTGGGCAATGCTGGCATATATAGGTTGACTGGACAGCTGCAAAGAGCCACACTGCTAGAAAGATGCCACATATTGTGACAATACCTCACCAGCTTCTAGATTCTTGGCTAGAACTTGAATAAGTGAAAGTCCCAAAAATGCCAGTCCAAACACCTGGTGGACTGTGAAAGTTTTGCTAGTCCACCCTGAATAGTCTGGTGCTACAACTGTATTTAAAATACAGCACTGATATTAGAAAAGATGGGAGGGCAACAGGGAATTGCACTGAACTGCAACTATTTACAGCACCGTTGTCTGGATTCTTCATAATAGTGGCGTGAATGAATGGTGTTAACTGCACAGGAAACTGCTAGTGTGAAAGCAATCAAGATGTTGGCCAGGCCTGCTAGTTGGGCCTTCTTTATTTATTAAATAAACCAGTGACTCTCTAGGGGCAACAAAATCTGGCAAGTAGAATTTAAAAGCCATTCATTTTTGCCGTGATGTACTGAAATGAGAGCACATTTTTCTTTCCCTTGTACTCAGGCCTGCGCAACTAAGCCCCTTAGCCAAACACACCAGCTGCAGTGCACCAGCGATGCATGACAGACCTCCAGGAGTTCACAAAACAGCCTGCTTTTGCTGCCTTCCTCAGACAGCAGTGGGGGGGGGGCAGGCTACTACCCATAACTAACGGGATCTATTCAGCCTGATGGGTCACACCTCATACAGGTAAAAGTTACTATATTTAAGCACCAGTCTCTCCACACACATAAAAGTGTTCGACAGCCTCCAATTATCCCTTGCCTGTTAATGATGAGCTTAGGTGTTGACAAATGCACTGAAAGGCTCTTAAATTTGAGCCACAAGTGACTTACTGGTGGAAGAATGTCTGTTTCCTGAATACTTTTACCATTTCTGGGGTCAAGGTGGTAACCAGTAATAATTAGAGTGTAAATGATGAAAGGAAGCCATTCCTGTGCATTAGGTCCCAGCTCAAATACACCCAGATTTATATGACATGGGACATGCATGTGCTTTCAGTGATATTATTAGTCCAGCATTCTGCAGACTCATGAGCCTGATGTCCTGAGTACCTGCAAACATGACATGTCATGTAATGCATGACAGTGATGACCTTTAAGAACATAAGAACAGCCCCACTGGATCAGGCCATAGGCCCATCTAGTCCAGCTTCCTGTATCTCACAGCGGCCCACCAAATGCCCCAGGGAGCACACCAGATAACAAGAGACCTCATCCTGGTGCCCTCCCTTGCATCTGGCATTCTGACATAACCCATTTCTAAAATCAGGAGGTTGCGCATACACATCATGGCTTGTACCCCGTAAACCTTTCCCAGTTGTTCGTCCTCAGCATGTTGTTCCATGTACTCAGAGGAACATGGAAGCTACATTAAGCTATGGGATAAGCAGCCTTCTATAGACCTGTCCTCCATGAATTTCTCTAACAACCCAGTACGAACTAGGACTGAGCCAGCTTTTAATGACAGTGGAACAGGGGTTCCACTACCATAAAAATGGCTTCTGGAGGCATGTGCAACATGCTGCTGGTTTCTATTTTAGAAGTGCCACTGGCTCACTGCCAGACCAAGCTATCCTCACCACTCTCGGTAAGCCAGCAGAGTGCACAGAAGGGGGTGGATGGAACAAGGCAGGAATTGGGGCCTCAGGGGACATGGCAGGAGTCTGGGGGGTAGGTGGAGGTATCAGTGGAGATGGCTCCACCAATATCCTCCACTCTGTTTTGGCCTTGACACATCCCCTTGCCACCTCTACTTAAACTTGTGCCAACTAAAGAATTACATGCCACACTAACCTCTGTGGTTGAACCGATGTAATAAACTCTACGTGGCCTTTGAAAAGTTTTGAAACTGCAGTTGGTGCAAAATGTGACTGTGAGGATCTTGGCAGAGACTTCTTGCATAGAACACCAATTCAGGAGGATCAGCACTGGCTACATGCAACTATCCCACCTGTATTCTGAAGTGCTACAGTACCATCCTGGGAGGCCTGTATCAGGTGAGATTGTTGACTATGCAGCTCAGCTCTCAGCAAAAGGTGCAGAATACTTTGTTAACTGAAAATTCAAGAGGCAGCTGTTGACATCAGCAAACTGAACAAAAAGTTTATTCTTTCTCTTTTTAGACAAGAAACGTAAGCAATGCCAACCATTATCTAAAAAAATACTCCGTCTACAGTGTACGAAAAGTGCCTCCAGGTTTCCTGGACCCCTGCCAGGACAGATTATTCATGGCTGAGTGTTAGCATCTCATGCCTGGTGGGCCGTGTGAAACTGGCAGGTGGTTTGTATTGAAAATGTCAGCTCCGGAACAGGTGTACTATTCAAAACTCCAGAGACACTCCAAATCACCTGGGGCACTTAAGCTGGCTAGAAAATGATAAGCATTTTTCAAATACTGTAATTGAATAAAGAATGATCTGAGTAGGGCAAACATTTTAAATATACCTTGCCCGAGTTTTTGTTCCATTTTTTTTAAAGCATCAATTTTACATGTCTCATTGTTAGAGGTGTTTGAAAACGGTGTTATTTATTTTACTAAGAAGTAAGCCCATTGTGTTTAGTAAGACATAGGTCACAATCCTAACTTGTGCTGGAACAGAAAGGCCAGCAGGCCTGAGCTATATCCAGCGCAAGTTGGGGGCTGTCTGAGGCTCAGCCGGAGACAAGGGAAAATTTTTCCCCTTATCCTGGGGAGAGCTGCAGCAGCCCCAGTGGGTCAACTTGGATCTTCTTGGTCTACTTGGACCATCTGATGAGGTGGCACAGATCCGAGTAGCCCAGGACTGCCCTGGGTTGCCTGGGAATAGGACTAGGATCCAGCATAAGTGCTGGATCCTGACCCTGCCTCCCGCCCCCAGGAACACCTACCATCTGCCCTTCCCCTGTCCCATAACATCTCCCTCCTACCTCCTACCCACCCTCCCCACACTACCCTAGACCCCTTGCTGGCCGAGCTTGGCCAACACAAACTCATCCTGCCTGGGCCCGCACTGGCGTGGGAAGGCTTGCTCATGTCTGTGCGCCGGCCTAACTCCCCTTATGTCAGCGGAAAATACTTTATGGCACTTTCATGATGACTTTGGCAAGGGTGACGACGTGACAACATTGGCACTCGGGATTGCACCCTTAGGCTGCAATCCTATCTTACTCACTTGAAACAAACATCTCCACTCATGGTACGTCCAACCTTAGACTCCAAAACCAGCTTCCTCCATCCAATGCAAACTCTTTTTCAAATGTTCCTTGCTCTGTCCTCTCTCTACCCTTATGTCCTATTGTTCCTCAGGTCTGTATTGTTTGCTCCTCCAGTATCACCACCATCAGCTAGTGGCCTCAAGAGTATCCTACTCTCTCAAAGGCCTTGCCCCCATTGCCCCCCACAGCTGGAATACTCTTCTGCCAAATAAATCCTACTTCCTAACTCTCCCTTTCTTTGAAGCCAGTGGCTTTAGTCCCAACTCTGTGTTCTTGAACATGTGGGGCTGAGACAAATTCATGGAGAATGGGTCAATCAATGGCTATTAGTCATGTTGGCTGTGTGGAGCATTCATATTCAGGAGTGAATAAAAGAAAAGTGAATAAGACTGCACCTCTGAACACAAGTTGCTGCCAAGCCACTGCTGGAGAGGGCTAGCTGGCCACTGTGGCAACAGGATGCTGAATTAGACAGACCTTTGATCTGATTCCAAAGAACGCGTCCTATGATCTAATGTTTTCTCTGCAGTACCCAGAAATGGCCACTCTTGCAGATAAAATACTAGATTTCTTAGGTCATGTATCTGACCCAGTAATGTTGCTTTTGAGAGAGGGCGCATTTCCTAGGCCCCTCCAAAATCCCATGGTAATGACAAAATTGTTATTTATTGTGCATTTTATGGCATTGCTTCTCATTTCTCTCCCTGGATTCATTGGTGCTAAAAACATTTGCCTTGTAAATCTGTTCTGTCTTCATGTTCTTTAGCTTTCAAAAACCTTAAGTTCTTGACGTGTTTGAGTTACTAGATTGTAAAATGCAAGATAGTATTCCCAGCATTGTTTGCATGTTGTTGCAATTTGCCAGTGGTTTTTTTTTTTTTTTTTCTTGTCAAAGTATTTCCCTTCTGGTTAGAGCCAAACTAAAAAAAATATTTACTGCCAGACATGGAATTCTCCACAGATAGGCCTGTAGCACTTCTATAAGTTAATTTCCAATGGGACGTTATCCTCCTATTTAAGGACATGCAACCAGCAAATGTGTGAAAGGATGGTTTGCCTATTGTTTCTGCACCTTCCACCACCTCTCTCAGAGGACCCTCTCTTTATTTATTATCTGTATGAGCAGAGCAGAGAAATATGTAGTGAAAGTTTCCACTGAGCAAAATCCTTTCCAAGTAGGGTACTTTCTCACTGCAGCCTGTTCTAGCTCCAGCTGTTGTGATCACAAATACTCTCACCAATGTTTGTTGCAAAGGTTCAGTCATTTCTTTTCCAAAGGATGATCCATCTTCCAAAACTGAGGCCAGTCCCAATGGTAGGTGTTCAGAAGGTGTTCCGGTAGGTGTTCAGAAGGTGCTGCTTCTAGGGCAGAGGTCCCTAAACTACATGCAGTGGCCCACATTTGGCTCACCACTACATTTTGACTGGTCTGTTGAGCCCAGTTGCATTAGAATTATGTGTGCCCCCCCCCCACAGTTCTCGTCCCACCCTGACTCACCACTATGCACTGTCTTTATCCTGCTGGATAAAGGAACTGCTGGGCTGGGTCACTCTTGCTAAGTGCCCAGCTACCAGAGAGAGAGAGAGAGGAGAGAGAGAGCAGTCTTGCAGCTACTAATATTTTTCTCCTGTTTTGAAAATTCTTAGAATGTAGAAAATAATTTTCTATAATTGACCCACTTTTGGCCCACCATAAGAACAAGAGTGAATGATGTGGCTCTGAAAGTTTGGGGACCCCTGCTCTAGGGCCTGTCCTAACTTACTGGGTAACCAGCCCAAGCTCTTCCAAGCTGGTAACCAACCAGCCTTCTGTCAGAGGCCAATCCTTTTAATCCTGTGCCCCGTCCCCATCGGGATCCATCTCCAGGATCAGGAATCATGCTAGGAAATGTTCTCACCCTGCAGTAATAATCTGTCTGCATCTTCTCCCTGGGCCTCAGGTTTTTCCCATCCACAAGCATATTATTAATCCTTAATGCTGCAGTCTAGAGGAAGTCTCATTTGCTGGTCCCATTGAAATTAATAGGCTTGAACAGCACTGGGTCTATTTCTCTTGAGAGCTGGATGTAATACTGGGCACAGAACTGCATACTGAGAATCTCAGCTTTCGTTATTTTAACTCCAGCAAAGTTTCTGTCCCTAATGGTGGTGATGACCAACCAGACAAATAAGAACTAATCATAGGTGAAACACACAAACATACACATTTGTACAATCATGGGTGCAGAAACACACAATTCAGAACCAGCTTATTCTTTTCAACCAATCTTTTTTTATCTCTAAGACAGGGGAACATCCCTGAGCTGCGCCCAATGCCTGCAGCCCAGGGATTACACAGTTCCTGGAGCTTAAAAATCAGTCTTTGGGGGGTTTGCACAGCTCTGATTAGTGACCTGATGAAAAATAAATGAGATTTTGAGGGGCAGTTGAAACAACAGTGACCCTCCCAAATTCATTGTCCTGGATTTGCTCTTCAGTCTTGAGCTTTTTGGCAAAAGCTCTATCCTTGTCCATCATCATAGTGGAAAGACCTGTTTAAGGAGTGTTTTGGCAGGCGCGTCCTCACATAGAGCCAGAGAAGTGCTTGATAGAAATTGTCATCATCACACGGCTCCACCAGAGTGATCTGCCACAGATTTTTACCGAACTGTTGAACTTTGACTCAAAAGCATTTAAAGATCAGGTCAGATGTGAACTTTCCAAATGAAATGTTGGGGTCGCTGAAGCCACATTGGGACTACTGAACTGTGCAGTTCCCTCTCTTCTGTTGTATTCCAAGCAAGCAACGTGATCAACACCTAATGAAATATTGTTTTAAAACATTGACTTCATTTCCCTAAGTTTATTCACAGTCCAATCTTGCAGAGTTGTAATCTTGTTGTAAGGAACACGGAGATGCTTTAAAAATGTTTATTCATTCCAGACTTCTTACCCTACCTTTCCATTCCAATGAATATTCAAGGCAGCTCACAATATATGAAACCAATCCAGACAAAAAATGACACATCAATACATTGAAAATCATCAGAAAAAAACCCAGAGCAACAAAGCCTAGCTAATACTAAGAGCAGGCAGAATAAAATCAGAACAAATACTAACCTAGACAGCCTTTCACAGCACAATCTTATGATTGTAACCCTATTAAATTCAATTACATATACTCCCAGGTAGGTGTGTTGGGACTGCAGTATATGTCTGTAATGATAACAGAAGTGCATTTACATTGATGAAAATGTATTTGTATGTGATTAGAACTGATGAGAAGTGCTTCGAGCACTTCTGAGATGCACAACACAATGATTTTAAAGAATAAGTGACATTTCCACAGGTGGGGCGAGTCCTTCTTTGGCAACTCTCCAAGACTGGAAAATGCTACAGAATGTATAGGAAGCTGGTAGTACAGATATATACCTGCCTTGCAAGAACATGAGGCCATTCCCACCACCGCACCCCTCCCGCCGTTCCCAGCTTCTCTCATTTCTATTCCAATTTGCTAGGACCCTCCAATGAGATATGGAAAAACTGGTAAACCCTGGTGATCATACTTTCAGTGGGACTGTTGCTGTAGCTCACCAGTAGAGCCACTTGCTTTGCACACAGGAGATCTCATGTTCCAATCCCTGGGAGGGCTACAAAAGATCAAGGGGCTGCAGCTTTGTCTGACCACATACTGGTGATCACCAAAAAGGTGACCATTCCATTCCAACCTTCACTGTTATAGTCCGTGAAGGTTATGGTTTTAAAGCTTGTTTTAAACTGTCGCAAGCCATCCCGACGGCTCCTTCAGGGATCAAAAGTGTGGAATATCCAACAAACAAGATGAACAGACTTTTACACCTCTAAGTAAACACTTATTTTGTTTTCTTTGTATTGAATGTCTTAGGCATGGGGAGCGGGAAGCAAGACTTCCAAAAAGTCTTCCCCTGGAAGCCAGACCTGCCTAGCTTCAGAGATGAAATGCAAGACTCTTGCAGAGATTATCTAGGCTACATGGCTCACCAGGGCCAACCTTGGGGCAGTTTGACCAATTGGGGCGCTGCACCTGGAGGGGTCCCGTACTGGGCCGGTGAGCAGAGTACTTGCAGCCACAGCCAACACCTTGCCCTGTAGCTGATGCTCTGGCACGGAATCTTCCATACAAGGTGCCACGAGGAGACTACAGTGAGCAGAGCATTGCCACTGGACAGTTCTGCTGCCCACCTGCCCTGGGTCCAATTGGCTTGAAATTGCCCTTCCTCTAGAAGCAGGTGGATGACACCACTGCCAGGTGCCTTGCCACTGTTGTTCTTCCTGGTGAGCAGAGAGTAGAGAATTTCTCTCTGCTCTCAGAAAGAACCGCAAAAGGTTCATGGAAGTTTTCCACCTTTCTTACATTGGCTATGTGCTGATGCACAACTGAGCAAGGGGGACTAGACTTGGGAATGCTACAGAATCCAGCTGCACCACCAGCTTTGCGTGGGGTCTAGATATATGCTTTAAGGGGCACAACACATCTCCTGATTCCCCTCACCGCACTTCCTGATGCTGGTGAAGAAGCAATAACAGGAACTGCATGTGTGGCCTTCCACTTAATAGTTGTCTGGAAAAGTCCACTTTCGTCACAGCCACTTGAAGAAATGCACAGATGTTCCTCCTGCCACAGAACCAGCCTACTTCTATAAGACCACTTCACTTAAGCATTTGATTTTCCCGTTTTTAAATTAATCCCTTACTGAAGTCATCTCCTAAAACAAGCTTCACTTGCAAATTGTTTCCATTACAAAATTAGGGAGAGGAGGATATTAAGCTAAGGCAGTCCAATTCTAAGATGTCCCTGTTGACAGAACATTTACACATGCCTGTCACTGTGCAACTCTCTGGACATAAGTAATCAAGGTGCATTCAGAGAACGCATGGGTGCAAAAGCATTCCAGGTCCTTGGATTGCCAGGAGCTGAAATTGCTCCAAGTTTTAAACATGTGGCCACTGAGGCAGTTTGCCAGTCAGAACCACTGCTGGCCACTAATAATCAAGGAGGGAGGGAAATATCTGCCCTCACCATCAAATGCTGAAGGGCACTGTGGCTGGCACTGCAAAAGTGTCCTGCTGCTGAGTGAACAAGGCACGTGCATTTTCCATGTGCAGGCTGCAGCACTCTCCAGTGCCTGAAAGCAGTAGCGTAGCTAACGATCATGTAGCCCGGTGCCAAGTTCAAAACATTGCCCCGGAAGTGATGTCACAACCAGAAGTGACATCATGCACAGGCTTTTTAAAAAGTGAAAATTGGGTGGGACCCACCTCCTCCCCCCAGCAGCTCACAACCCACTTCCTCTGCTGCTTCCCCCCAGTCACTGGCATAGCTAAGGCATATATCTGCTACCTGGGGTCAAAGAAGATTTTGTAGTCTCCCCCTGAATGACAAAATCAAATTTAATTATGTAAATAAATAAAATGTTATTGGTTCCATGCTGTATCCTAATAACATCTCATTGGCACTCAGAACAATCAGTCTCATAGGTCAGTTTGGAGTTAAGCAAATCTACTTTTTGTTCCACAAGGCAGTTGTGTTTTCAATTTCTGGTTAATTGGCCATAACTTTTGATAGAATACAAATATTCCGGTGCCATTTGTTTCATTGCATTCTGCATTAAATTACCTTTCCAATGATATATAACATGATGGTATTATTCATACATATCAAGATTTTCACAATTTTGGTCACTAGTGTCAAGCTCAGCTTGTTGCCTCCCTAAAGCTTGATGCCCCCTGCACCCCCTTAGCTATGCCACTGCCTGAAGGTAAGGGTTGGAATCCCCCTCCCCCGCAATGGTTGCACAGTGAACAGTGGTGGCTTTGCCTAGCAAACTGCTTCACTGGTCACCAGCAACGCGATTCAAGTGCTAGCCATTGCCAGGCAACTAACAGCCCAGTCCTATCCTCCTCCCCCTCACTGGTGCAGTTGCACCAAAAAGGTGCTCTCTATATCCAGTGTTCCCCTGGGGGCTGGGGATAAGAACGGGCCCTCAGTTTGGGTGTACTTGTTGTAAGAGGCGACTAAATAGCCACCGGGTAGATGGGACTCGTCAGCCTGGGAAGGCAGCTCATCTGAGAGAAGGAAAACTCCGATCCCAAACCTCCACTGCCTTGTGGCTACATCCAGTTATGGAAAAGGCTTCAGGAGTCAACCTCGAGCCGGAGTCCCTGAGGCAGTTCATGGCTGAACACAGTCACGTTCTGGCAACTCCTGCGACGCCGCTGGAACCAACCATATTGGCCTCTGCCTTTCCATTGGACATTTCAGCGACGTGGAGAGGGGGGATTTGCTGCATGGGTAACAGCCTATCCTCCATACCTACTTTACCCAGGCTTCGCGCACTGGAGAGGACACTCTGTTCCAGAACCACCATTCAGAGCGTGACACCATAGTCTTCCGAGACTGAAGGATGCCAACAACATATCCAGTGGGAGGGCAGAGCAGGAGGCTACAAAGGGAAACGAGATTTTTTCCATCCATAAGCCTCCCGCCTCACAATGGGTCTTCTCAGACTTGTGCCAGCTACTTAGCTGGTAGAAGTCCAAGGAGATAGGATCCAGCATGTGTCATTGCTGCTGGATCCATCCCCTTCTGCAGCCTTCCTGCCCACAATTCCTAAGATGCATTTCAAAAAAGTAGACCTAAGGGCCTTCCCTTAGAAACAAGTTTGTGACTGTGTACACTTGACAAGGAACTGCAGCCAATGCTGGTTCTCTGATAAGCATACCTGTGTTACAGAGATGTTTCCAACTTCCTAACACATGTTTGCCTTTTGGCCCAATCCTATCTGGAATTGGGCCAGAGCGTGCAGAGGTTTACAACAGCAGAACAGAGTTTCATGGTCGTAAAATGACTTTCGGTGCTACACAACCAGCAGCAGCACATGAGGCCCACTGCTGCGCTACAGGAGGCTCAGTGCAGGTAAATGTGATGTTGGAGGGGTGGAAAGGAGGGGGATGGGATGGGGGTTGTCTCAGGCAGGGAGGAAGGCAGATCTGGGGTGGTATTACAAACCTGAACTTATGCTTGCTAAACAGCAGGTATAGGTCCAAGGAGACCCAAGTCAGTGGCGGAGACTTTCCCTGGGGTGAGCGAACAAAAGTTCACATGTCCTGAAGACACCTTTCTGACCACCCATCCACAAATACGGCATGTGCTTCATTGGTGCAGCTACATCAGCATGGTGGGGGGGTTGATTTGGATAGGATTGGGCTGTAATTCACACATTACATATTTGGATGTATCCATTGGTCCAAAGAAGAAGCCATGTCCTGTGTAATCCACTGGAAATCCTTTCTGTTAATCGAAAAGTGCACTTGTGCAGGAACAATTCCTGATGGCTTGTCCCTATTGTTTTTAAAACAAGATTTTTTTCTTTTTTTTTCAGAAAGAAATGACAAGCCATGAAAAGAAAATACAGTATAGGCAAGTTGCATCTTGAGAGAGAAAGCTACAAAAATAAAATTTTTGTCCAACAAATCCAATACAAGTTTCCCAACCAAATGGTCCTTATATTATCTTTATATCATATAAAGGTTTCCCACTTTAAACCTTTCCACGGCTGGTTTTCTTTTTCACCCTCATGGTTATTGACTAGGACAAATTCTGTGCTGTGCAAAATGTCAGTGCCCTCCACTTGCAAAATCATCTGAACATGTCAGAAGTGTTCTCGATACAAAACATTTGCTTCCTCTCGTGCTGGAATGACAATCTGGCGCACACACAAAGAGAAATGTTATTATCTGCCAGTCCCACCCATGAACATGGCTTTTTTCTATTAACCGGAAAGGCCCCCTCATAAGAAACATCCTGGCAATTGGCTGCATTGCATGTGGAAGGCTAAAAACTAAAAACGGATGAAGAGTGCTGTCAACAAAGCTTCTTTCTTTCTGTCCTTTTTTTCCCCCCTTTTATAAAAGACAGCCATGACAGGACATCTGTTTCAGCAACATATCAAACCCAGAACATTAACCAGAGCATTGCCAGATCAATATTCGTGGACTTCTCCTTACAGTTAACTTTCTGCAGCTCAGATTCTTGGACTCCTCCCCCCCCCCCAAACACACACACAGAGTCACACACACCAGGGGGAATGCACAACTTTGTCAACTGTGAGCTTTTTCTTCTCGATTTTGTTTAACTAGTTGAGGGAAACGTGATCAAGAACAGGACAGTTTCATAGGCAAGGCTTGTTGCACTGAGAGGCAACTTCTGTGTAGCCTAATAGGCCAGGAATTTCTCTTAGATAGATAGATAGATAGATAGATAGATAGATAGATAGATAGATAGATAGATAGATAGATAGATCATCTTCATTCTATGTACATATGAATACATAACAAAACCTCCTCCACAAAGTAACAGATTCTGAATTATTTCCCCTCTTAACTCAGCTGCAGTTTTCACCCCTGGAAAGTGTCAGGTTCTCTTAACAATACAATTCCACTTACTGTGAAAAAAAGAAAAAAACTATCCTGAGCAAACCGTCCATACACCAAAAGCACAGCACTGTCCTCGTGAGGATGACGACGTTTGAAGGCAGCCCTTACCTCTGCAGCTGAAAGGCTTTACAAGCAGGTACTGTAGGTAATGAGGTGCGGGCTGAACAGGCAGGAGCACAGCAAAGGAGGCTCTCAGGCAGTCTAAGCCCCACCAGCCTAGTCCATAGAACTACAGACTTTCCTTGGCCCCTCCCAAAAGTCAATGCTAAGTGAATACATATCCCTTATGTTTAAAATTGGCAGCCAGTGGTATGCATTGTCCTCAATTTATTCTCGTCAGCAGCCAATGGCTAGGCTGCAGCCAAAGGTGGGGTCAGCCAGCCTGAAGGGATGCCTGTCATTCCCTAGGCACGCTCAGGAAGCCACTCATAAGAAAACCAAGACTTTAAAACCTCCGAAAATTTGTGCAAGCTGCCAAAACTGTCTTGCTCCATGCCCTTTTTTGGTTATCCTTAGCAGGGCCTCTGAAAGTAAATCCTCTGTCAGGAACAATCATAAGAAATGTTAATCTTGGAGAAAGAGACTCTCTTGTTGAACACAAATGGAAGCTTTTTTTAAAAAAAATTATTTTTTTTTAAGGAAATATACAGGGAAACTGGCTTGGGGGAGAGATTTGGTCCACATATTTACTGATGCATTCATTGGGAAAGTCGGGGGGAATAAAATTAAAAGCAAGGCATTCACTGCAAACAAAATACAGCTACGCTGTATTTTAGGGATGAATACCAGATGTTTTAAAAGCATTTCCTCTATCATTTTGAATCTGCTGGGAAAGGGGAGAGCACAAAAGATGAGTTAGCAGACTTTGAAAGCTTTTTTAGGTAGGAAATGAAGTGCTTCCTTTATGTATGTGCAAACATTCTTTGAAAAAAAAAAAAGACACAACTAAAATCTTCGGTCACTGTTTACGATATGCAGAATATTCTTTTCTTTTTTCAAAAACAGGCGCTGTGGAATTGCTGCTGAGAATCTGCATTGGCCTTTGCTCTGTCTTTTCAGTTCCAGATTCTGTTCCATTCTCCCAACATTCCATCACACTGTGGTGTGATCAAGAGATCACATCTAGGCTGTGCAAGTGGGAAGGGCTATTTGGGAAAGGCTGCCTCCTAAAGGCTGGGATCATCAGGGGCAAGAAAGTTATTTACTTGTCAATCCTATCCCCCCCCCCCCATTGGCATCAATGCAACCACACTGGCAGAGCACGCACTGCAACCAATTATAGGGAACACACAATTGGACAGTCCACAGGAAGTAAAATTATTTTTACTTATTTCCCAGTGGGCTGCACAATCCCCTATGGGTCGCCTCAGACATACACCATCCATTTTGCTAGCATATGTCTGAGAAAAGAAAATGGGTAGCCAGGAAAGAAGGAATAAGATCTGGCGCATGCGGTGCTCCGGGGATTCACCTCCGCCCCCCCACACCCCTGCCCTCCCCCAATCCTCCCCAAAATGCTCTCTGCCCTCCCCAACACTTAAGAACATAAGAACATAAGAACAGCCCCACTGGATCAGGCCATAGGCCCATCTAGTCCAGCTTCCTGTATCTCACAGCGGCCCACCAAATGCCCCAGGGAGCACACCAGGTAACAAGAGACCTCATCCTGGTGCTCTCCCCTACATCTGGCATTCTGACTTAACCCATTCCTAAAATCAGGAGGTTGCGCATACACATCATCGCTTGTACCCCATAATGGATTTTTCCTCCAGAAACTCGTCCAATCCCCTTTTAAAGGCGTCTAGGCTAGATGCCAGCACCACATCCTGTGGCAAGGAGTTCCACAGACCGACCACGCGCTGAGTAAAGAAATATTTTCTTTTGTCTGTCCTAACCCGCCCAACACTCAATTTTAGTGGATGTCCCCTGGTTCTGATATTATGTGAGAGTGTAAAGAGCATCTCCCTATCCACTCTGTCCATCCCCTGCATAATTTTGTATGTCTCAATCATGTCCCCCCTCAAGCGTCGCTTTTCTAGGCTGAAGAGGCCCAAACGCCGTAGCCTTTCCTCATAAGGAAGGTGCCCCAGCCCCGTAATCATCTTAGTCGCTCTCTTTTGCACCTTTTCCATTTCCACTATGTCTTTTTTGAGATGCGGCGACCAGAACTGGACACAATACTCCAGGTGTGGCCTTACCATAGATTTGTACAATGGCATTATAATACTAACCGTTTTGTTCTCAATACCCTTCCTAATGATCCCAAGCATAGAATTGGCCTTCTTCACTGCCACCGCACATTGGGTCGACACTTTCATCGACCTGTCCACCACCACCCCAAGATCTCTCTCCTGATCTGTCACAGACAGCTCAGAACCCATCAGCCTATATCTAAAGTTTTGATTTTTTTGCCCCAATGTGCATGACTTTACACTTACTGACATTGAAGCACATCTGCCATTTTGCTGCCCATTCTGCCAGTCTGGAGAGATCCTTCTGGAGCTCCTCACAATCACTTCTGGTCTTTACCACTTGTCAACTTACCAAAACCCAGAGGCCTCTGGAGCCACTGCAGCATGCACCATGCCATTGCTCATACAGTAACCTGGAAGCATGCAACAGCAGCCCAGCTTTTGTGCTGCCATAAAGGACTTTACACTGCTGGAACAAGAGTTCCAGTGGTGCAAGGCTCCAATAGGATTGGGGCCCTAGCCCCCGACTGGCACTCCATTTACTTTTTTTTCTCCAAATGGCTGTCCAGTCCTATGGAATAAAGAGAAAGCACTGCATTTAGAAACACTGTTGTAGCAGAGGGCAAACACCAATGGTAATCATTGTTCCATCTAGCTTAGCACCTTGAAAAGTTGCTGAGTAATGCAGTTGCAGTAGCCATTGCACCCCATTGTTGTCTACTCCTTGAACAACTTCTTCTTTCCAACTGTCTGACGCATAACTTTACTTTGAACCAGTTGATTGGACTGTGAAGCTCATCTGTTCCCAAAAGCGAAAAATTTGGGACCAGGTAACCACCCCACCACCACCCCCCATGTTCAAGTGCACAGATAAAGTAGTGCCCACTGGCTACATAAAGTAGAAGCATGCACACACCCTGTGTGAGTTGCCCAGGTCTGGTATCAGAAGCAACTGATGCTTTTTCCCATTCACTGTACTGATTCCTCAGCCTTTTAATAAATTTCTAGTATTCGTACTGTTTCACATGCCTGGCCAGGAGGGAGCAGGTTGCCACATCTACCGAACTGCCCACTTTCCACTATTCTTTTGTTTTAAGAAAACACACACACACACACACACACACACACACACACACCCCCGTGGATGTTGGGGCTCTCTATTAACTTGAGAAGAAGACTTTCCCAAGGCAGATTCCTCCTATCCATGCTTCCTAGCATCCTGAGCAAGGCCAGCCTTAGGAGCTGTGGGGCAAGAGGGTGAGAAGAGGCTGTGCAGGATTATATCAAGAACTCAGTTTTGATAAAGGCATGCCATTATTGGATTGGATCCAAGCCTTCTCTTGTACAGGCTTTGACAGGTTGCAGAGACACCCCCCTCCCAGATGAGGCTTTGCGACCCCATTGAGTCATGACACACAGTTAAAGAACACTATTTTAAATCAAACCAGAAATTCTCCAGCAGTTGAAGAACCCAATGAAAAGCATGGTATGTGGCTATTATTATTATTATTATTATTATTATTATTATTATTATTATTATATTTTCACACAGTCATGTTATTTTTAACTGAGTTTTGTTTATATCCACCTATCAAGTTCTTCCCAAGGACCTAGAATAGGTATTTTTTATCTTCATGTTGTTGCGTTATAAATATTGCCGGAGTATATGCACCGTTCCTAGTAAGGTGGCCTTTTGTAATTGGTTGATGTTACTTGTGCTCATCCCGATGGTGCTTTTCCAGCTGTTTTGGGATAGCACCCAAGGCCCCTAGGACTATTGGTATTACTCTTGCTTTCTTATGCCACCATCTTTCAATTTATATTTGCAGGTCTTTATATTTGGTGATTTTCTCCAGTTCTTTATTTTCAAGTGGTGTGGAAGGGATTGTCACTCCCGGATTGGCCTTTTCAGCCACACTAGACGCTGTGTCAGAACCACCTTTCAGAGCGCGATACCATAGTCTTTCGAGACTGAAGGTTGCCAATACCATCACCAGGTATTGTAATGTCTACTATCCAGACTTTCTTATCCCTCTTATCAATGATGATTATGTCTGGTGTGCTGTTTGGCAGATGTTTGTCGGTTTGTATTCTAAAATTCCAGAGCACTTTGACTTCTTCATTCTCTATTAGTTTTTCAGTTCTGTGTCTCCACCCGTTGTTACCTGAAGTTGTTGTTGTTGTTGATGATGATGATGATGATGATGATGATGCAAAGGTAGCTGACCCAACATGGTATCAAGTTGTGTTTTGGGTTGTGCCATCACTGGTGGCAGCAACCTACTTTTTCCTCATTCATTACCCTGCACATGCCCAATCTCGTCTGATCTCGGAAGCTAAGCAGGGTCAGGCCTGGTTAGTACTTGGATGGGAGACTGCCTGGGAATACCAGGTGCTGTAGGCTTATTCCATAGTCTTTTGAGACTGAAGGTTGCCAACCATTCCTAGTTCCTCAGGAAGATAGTGAAGCAGAAAGCAGGGAATGTATTATCAGGCATTGAACCTGGTTAGTTCTCAACCTTCCCTTATAGCAGGGGTGTCCAAAGTTTTTGGCAGGAGGGCCACATCGTCTCTCTGACGCTGTGTCGGGGGCCAGAGAAAAAAAGAATTAATTTACGTTTAAAATTTGAATAAATTTACATAAGTTTACATAAGTGAATATATTAAAGATGGATTTATATGAATGAATGAAGGTCTTGCAATAGCTCAAGGCCTATAAAAGGTCTTGCACAAAGTAAGGCTGGCCTTTCCTTTGCTGCTGCTATTGCATCACAGACATGAAACAACAAGCAGTGGAGGGAGCCCTCATCCCACAGCTCACACGAGAGGTCAAACATTCGCCCTCAAACTTAGAGCAGTTGCGTTGGGCCAGTGTGGGCTCCAAATCTCTGGAGGGCCAGAGGCTCACTGAAGACTGGGGAATCCCTGAGGGCCACATTGAGAGGCCTTGAGGGCCACAAGTGGCCCCAGGGCCAGGGTTTGGGCACCCCTGCCTTATAGGAAAAGGATTGCCTAGAAAATTGAACTGGACCAGGAAAAGGGGTTATATGACAAAAGGAACAGAGGCAGCAGGACAAGAAGACAAACTAGGCCCATAGTAGAGAACATTGTGCACAGCTGAGAGATCAAGAAGCAGTATATGGAAATGTAATTGAGGAGGAGAGCCTTAACAGGACTTGGAGGTTGAGATTAATTGTGAATGTAACCAAGGCTGCAATCCTAACCACACTTTCCTGAGAGTAAGCCCCATTGAACAAAATAGGACTTACTTCTGAGTAGACCTGGTTAGGATTCTGCCCCAAGTGAGAGTAAAGATTTAAGGAGAGGGGTGACAATTATAACATTTCTGAACATTAAATGGACACACCAACGTGACACACAGAGCATCTTTCTGCAATACCCCACCAATTAAATACCTAAGACAAGGGAGCTGCCAGTCTTTCTTTGCACTCTTCCATGTAATAGCCCAGCCACTCT
Organism: Tiliqua scincoides; assembly: GCF_035046505.1. NCBI lineage: Eukaryota > Metazoa > Chordata > Lepidosauria > Squamata > Scincidae > Tiliqua > Tiliqua scincoides. Next base: position 40,334,163 of record NC_089827.1, read on the forward strand.
GCACTTTGTTGAACCATCACAATCCAGACAGAGTGGTTTGTGAGTGCTGAAATACCTAAGAGCCTCATGGTGTAATACCTCTTGTTTTCATTTATTAAGAGAAATGCCAGCATCACACGCCTTTGACCCTTCTCAGAGTTTGTCACTCTTGAGCCACTCAAAGAAAGTTTTATTGAGGTCAAAAGCTTTTCTAAGAGGTGTCCATAATGTCTGAACAGATCCTGGTGTGATCACAGTTCACAGACACTCACTAGCATTTGGCTACAATGCTCAGGCATTTTAAAAAATGGCCAAAATACTCCACATTTAGCTGTTTTAAAAAAAAAATCCTTGACATTTCACTTTATTTAACTTAGAACTTGTGCAGCTGTAGCTTCATGAACACTTCCACCATCCAGTGTGTTTCTTTGCAGAAATGAAAATGCTGTCAGGGGAAAAGAACCCAACAACTATCACCACCACCTAGTCTTAGAAAAACCTGATAAGTTATGAGGCAGAGGACTAACTATAGTACAAGAATCTGGACTATCGTCTCCAGAAATCTGCCATTCCAAGGAGTTGCATTTATGAAGCTTGCCCAAAGTGTTGGACCATTTATTGGGTCCAAAGTGGCAAGAACTAGAATTTGGAGATCTTAGGAAATCTGCAGGATTGGTCAAAGGCCCACTGAGGCCCAATTGCCCCTGGGAAGCTTACAAACTGGAGATGGAAGCTGATCCCTTTCGTGCATACTGCCGCCTTTTAATCTAAATAGTATTATGGCTAAAGTATTGTGGCTTTGAAACTACCTGCCCAGAGATATACTCTCATTTAAGCCACATGGTGGCAGAGTCTCTACTTATTATGGTGATGCTTTTTAGTCTGATTCATCACCTCTTGAATCTGCCAGGCTCCATCAGCTAAGGCACCTCTTCCAGAGAGCCTTTTTAGGTGCAGCTTGCTTTCATTCTGACCAACTGCTGCCGTTTTTATACTACCTCTGATTTTTATTCTTGACTTATGGCCCATTATGGCAGCAGATGTTCTCTTCCGCTGTCATAATTGCAGTAGCGATGCTGCAGGAGGTGCATGGGACAAATCGTGGGAACAGGCAGCAGAACCTGCTGGTTGCTCCCAGAGCTCACCAACAAATTGTCCAGCCAAATTGTCATAAGAATGTTGGCGGGGGGGGGCATTACATGGGTGGAAAGGGGGCATTCCTGGGGGGACTAGAGGAGGGATGTCAAGGGAGGGAGATTCTTGCACTGGGATGCTGTCACCTCCAGAAACTTCCAACATGTCCTTTTCTCTTCTTTGGACTTATACCAGCTATGTAACCAGCACAGATTCGAGGAGACTCATAGGTAATTGAGCCGCTTACAGAGTTGTAAGGGAAAATATTTTCCCTTGCCACTCCCAATCCTTTGGATCACTCACCACCAAAATCACAACATACAGCCCTCCCTGTTTTGGCACACCGGCATGCTATAGCACAGGGGTGCCCAAACCCCAGCCCTGGGGCCACTTGCAGCCCTTGAGGCCTCTCAATGCAGCCCTCAGGGAGCCCCCAGTCTCCAATGAGCCTGGCTCCCCAGAGATTTGTTGAAGCCTGCACTGGCCCAACACAACTTCTCTCAGAGTGAGGGTGACTGTTTGACCTCTTGTGTGAGCTGTGAGATGAGGGCTCCCTCCACTGCTTGCTCTTTCACATCTGTGATGCAGCAGCGGCAGCAAAGGAAAGGCCAGCCTTGCTTTGTGCAAGGCCTTTTATAGGCATTGAGCATTTGCAAGACCTTCATTCGTTCATATAAGTTCCTCTTTAATATATTCATTTATGTAAACTTATGTAAATTTATTCAAATTTTAAATGTAAATTAACTCTTTTTTCCCCGGCCCCCGACACAGTGTCAGACAGATGATGTGGCCCTCCTGCCAAAAACTTTGGACACCCCTGCTATAGCAGGTGAGGGGAGGGAAGATACAATTGGGCAGTAAATGCATGAATGTTAACATGTTTGACATTTTGTTTTGTTTGCCACAGTCTGCTGGCTTGAATTTTTTTTTTTTAGAAACACTGAACATAAATGAACAATAGCCATTCACTTTCTGAGGAAGTGGCAATATGGACAGTGTAGAAGTGAGGTCCTTTGCTGCCTAAGGAAGGGCAGAAGTCTTTTCCAGATTGGGTGGCATCTCCCCCCTCATTCAGTTTGCTTCACTCCCCTCTCTACTCAGCAATGGACCCACTTCACCTGTGTGCACAAAGGCCATTTGAATGACATATTGGAATAAATCACATACGCAAAAGCATAAGCAGAGTGGCGTTAGCTATGAAATCTACCAGTGGAATTTGCTAGTAAAGAAACACAGTATATATACAACCTTAAATAAAATAAGCCCTTGAGAAGTATAACTATGTATTTTGTTCAGCCTCCAGCCTTCCCTTGATAAATGTGAACTTAATCCACACATATAAATAACTTCAGTATGACATTTTATTGCTTGTCGTCATTCCTGCTGTCATCACTGCTAACCCCCTTGAAGTATATAAAACTTTCATCTAAAGTCTTGAAAAGGCTACAGCCCTGACCAGCACCAGTACGATAGCCTCTCTGCATGTAACAGTTACTAGCAGTTCCATATGCTAGACCAGGGGTGCTCAATAGGTGGATCGCGATCTACCGGTAGATCACGAGGCAAAATGAGTAGATCGCGGAGTGCTGACCCTCCCCCTTCAGGTGCCTCTGGGAGGAAACACCGGGAGTAAGGCCCATTGTACTCAATGGGGCTTACTTCCAGGTAAGTGTGGCTAGGATTGCAGCCTCACAGCCTAATCCTAGGCATGTCTACTCAGGAGTAAGTCCTGTTATACTCAGTGGGGCTCAAGGTACACCAACATACATTGTACACATAAATGTTATATGTTATGATGGTGCGAACATTGTAAAAAAAAACTCTGGTAGATCTCCGGGCCTTGCTGGGTTTCAAAGTAGCTCTCGAGCCAAAAAAGTGTGAGCACCCCTGTGCTAGACTTTATAGCTAGCCCACCATCAGAACTTGCCTTGCACATATTCATAAGAACAGCCCCACTGGATCAGGCCATAGGCCCATCTAGTCCAGCTTCCTGAATCTCACAGCAGCCCACCAAATGCCCCAGGGAGCACACCAGATAACAAGAGACCTCATCCTGGTGCCCTCCCTTGCATCTGGCATTCTGACATAGCCCATTTCTAAAATCAGGAGGTGGCACATACACATTATGGCTTGTAACCCATAATGGATTTTTCCTCAAGAAACTTGTCCAATCCCCTTTTAAAGGCATCCAGGCCAGGTGCCATCACCACATCCTGTGGCAAGGAGTTCCACAGACCAACCACATGCTGAGTAAAGAAATATTTTCTTTTGTCTGTTCTAACTCTCCCAACACTCAATTTTAGTGGATGTCCCCTGGTTCTGGTGTTATGTGAGAGTGTAAAGAGCATCTCTCTATCCACTCTGTCCATCCCCTGCACAATTTTGTATGTCTCAATCATGTCCCCCCTCAGGCATCTCTTTTCTAGGCTGAAGAGGCCCAAACGCCATAGCCTTTCCTCATAAGGAAGGTGCTCCAGTCTTAGTCACTCTCTTTTGCACCTTTTCCATTTCCACTATGTCTTTTTTGAAATGTGGCGACCAGAACTAGACACAATACTCCAGGTGTGGCCTTACCATCGATTTGTACAACAGCATTATAATATTAGCCGTTTTGTTCTCAATACCTTTTCTAATGATCCCAAGCATAGAATTGGCCTTCTTTACTGCCGCTGCACACTGAGTCGACACTTTCATTGACTTGTCCACCACCACCCCAAGATCTCTCTCCTGATCTGTCACAGACAGCTCAGAACCCATCAGCCTATATGTGAAGTTTTGACTTTTTGCCCCAATGTGCATGATGTTACACTTACTGACATTGAAGCGCATCTGCCATTTTGCTGCCCATTCTGCCAGTCTGGAGAGATCCTTCTGGAGCTCCTCACAATCACTTCTGGTCTTCACCACTCAGAAAAGTTTGGTGTTGTTTGCAAACTTAGCCACCTCACTGCTCAACCCTGTCTCCAGGTCATTAAGAAGAGATTGAAAAGCACCGATCCCAGGACAGATCCTTGGGGCATACCGCTTTTCACCTCTCTCCATTGTGAGAGAGGAGAGTTCATACCAGTGAGAATTCATACCAGTGAGCTGAACACTTGGAAAAGCTATGTGTCTTGAGGCAGATATACTGCCGTACTTTAAAAAAAAGCTGTATCTTGTTATCAATTAGAATGTTTATCCTTAATCAGTGGTTCTCAAACTTTTAGCACCAGGACCCACTTTTTAGAATGAGAATCTTTCAGGACCTGCCAGAAGTATGTCGTGACCAGAAGTGACAAAATCAAGCAGGACAATTTTTAACAATTCTAGGCTGCAATCCTACCCTCCCCTTCAGAGCCATACCAGGCTGGGGAAGCAAAACAGAGGGGAGGGGCCGCTTGCATGCTGCGGTGAGGATCCCTGCAAAACTTAGTGCTTTACACCCCCTCTAGCTACACCACTGATTCAGTCCACAATAGGAGAGAGCTATCTCATTTTGTCTACAGTGAGCAACATAGCAGAATCTGAGTCTCAGTAACGCAAGAATACAGATGCACCTACAGCATTCAAGGTTATTTTTTTTAAAGTCTTCTTCTAGTACCTGTCTAGGGAGTTGACTAATATCCTAATGCAAAGAAAGCCAGCTTCAAAGTGTGGCATAAGATCTTCAGTCTTCCTTGGAGAATTTATAGTGAGTCCCTATAGACTGCAGCTCCATTTGGCTTGTCAGGGCTAATAGCCATCAATAGGCCTATCCTTCAAGCATCTGTCTAATCCTTTTTAGAAGTTAATAAACTAGTGACCAGTGCATTCCACAGCTGGGTGACCCTCTAGTGAATCTTAAGGGAAGAGATGGGGATTCTGGACAGCAGTAATAAAAGAAAATGTGTCCATTTATTGCACAATAAAAGGATTGCGCAGACGGCCTGGATATGCTTGGAAAATTTCTGGTACGAAACAAAACTCACGGCATCCAGGACACATTGGCTCAGTGATGTCAGTTTTTTAACTACTTCAGGGTTCCCAGTCCCCTCACAATAAGGGAACCTGAATGGCCATTCTCCTCAAAACACTTGCCTGCCACTTCTCTGAATCCTCTGCGAGTCCCTAAATCGCCCCCTTTGCCAAATGCTAACCTTTCTGTTCCAGCTGCTTTGGAATCTGCCCGTGCTGACAACAAGGATGCCTACAAGAGAAGGGCTCATAAATCCTTCCCCTCCCCTGCTACCAGCCCCATCACCGCAGTTTTGTACAGTATTTCAAAACCATTCCTTTGGATTCTGTTTGCATCCAAATGCTTTGCTTCTCCGCTTGGGTCAGCACATTGCTCGATATATTTAGATTTTTCTTTTTCTCTCCACAGCAACCACTCTTGGTTCACTAATTAGTGGGTTATAGGAGTTTTACAAGCATTACAGAACAGCAGCTAAAACTCCAAGATGGAAAAGATGGTGTATATGGTTGTATATGAACTGCCTTGATACATGCCCTGTGCTTAACCACAAACTCCCCAGGCACTTTCTGGCTTGAGTTAAAGAACATGCTATGCTCACCATGGGGATCATGAATCAGATCTTATTCCCATAGCAAGTTCCCAGCCCCTCACTCTGACTACAAGGAATGCCTTGCCAAAGAGATTATCACTAAAATTTGGAGATTCCATAGACCAACCTCTCATTGTTCTCAGGAATCTGGGCTCTTACAGCCCAATCCTGACCAACTTTCCAGCACTGATGCAGCTGTAATGCAACCCTGAGGAAAGGGAACAAAAGTATCCTTCTCTTGAGAATACCTCTTTGACGGCCCACCACCACCACAGAATGCAGCGCACATCCCATTGGCATGGCTGCATCATCGCCTGAAAGTTGATTAGGATTGTATTGGAAATGTGATTGCATCCACCTGCACAGAAACACATTTTGGATTAAAGATCAAGCAACATGTGATGCAAAAAGCATGGTGGTTGTTTTAAAAAAAATAGACATTTTGGGGGACAATCCAGACTGAGATTTTGTCGCTTTCTCACAACACTACAACCAGAGGTCATTCAGTGGAGCTGATACCCAAGGGATTTAAGACAGGCAAACGGAAGTATTTCAGCACATAATTAATCTATGGCAGGGGTTGCCAAATTGCTGCTAGTGAGTTACATGTGGCTCTTTGAGATATAAAATATGGCTCTCGGAAATATGTTGGTTGAGCTCCTTTTTGCTTATATAATATAAAAGGTAAATAAGACATTTTCAAGTTTTATAACTATTTACCAGGTACAAATTGAGAGTCCACTGGATTGAAACACATTCATGGTGAGTAAATATATTTAAGAATTTAAATGGTTCTTAAATATTGCAGCTCTCAAACACCTCTCTTGCAGCTCTCAAACATCTGAAGTTTATGGTGTATGGCTCTTACGTTAAGCAGGTTTGGTCACCCCGTCCTATGGGATCCATTGGCATAAGATGTGGTGATGGTTACTAGTTTAGACAACTTTAAAGGGAGACTGAATAAGTTCATGGAGGACAGGCTATGGACAGTGGCTACTACTGATGGTTTATGCTATCTCCAAGTGCAGCAGCAGTACATCTCTGTATACCAGTTGCTTGGGAGAAATGACAGGAGAGTAGTATGCCTTTTTTCTCCTGCTTTGTGGACTTCCCACAGGCAATTGATGGGCCACTGTGAGAAACAGAGTGCTGGACTAGATGGGCCTTTGGCCTGATGCAGCAGGACTTTTCTTATGTTCTTATGAGACCACAATATTTTTTATCTTTCAGTTGGTGCCATGGTCCTGGGCAAATCCTCACAAGGCTCCTGTTTGCTGTTGGTGCCAATGGCTCTACGGTAAGTTCCGTCATTTGGTAGACCTACAGTCCAATTCTATCAATTTCCCCACCATAGCATGCAGCCATGCCAGTACAGGCAGCAGGGGGTGCAGACTGGGAGAGGTAAGGGAAAATATATTCTTTTACCCAGGGCTTTTTTTGTAATGGAACACACCGGAACGGTGTTCCGGGAAAACCGGAACGGCGTTCCGGCACCTTTCCCCCCCCTCCTCCTGGCCCCCACCTTTTTCCCCCCTCCTCCTGGCCCCCACCTTTTTTTCCCTCCCTGCACTGCCCAGCACTGCTGGCTAGGGAGGGATTCAAACCTCCAACCCTCCTCCTGGCCCCCACCTTTTCCCCCCTCCTGGCCCCCACCTTTTTTCCCTCCCTGTGCCACCCAGCACTGCTGGCTAAGGAGGGATTCGAACCTCCAACCTTGTGCTCCACAGCCCAGCACTCTCTCCATTGGGCTATAGGAAAGCCTAGAGTTACAGTGTTCAGAACTAATATATAAGGTCCTGAGCCCAGCTGGTGGCCATCAGCGCCTCAAGTATTAGTTCCAAACACTTTGAGCCTAAGACTTCCAATGGCTCAGTTACTAAAGTGCTGGTCTGTGGAGCCAGAGGTTGGGAGGTTCAAATCCCCGTAAGGAATAATTTTTTTTTTTTTAGGTGGGGAGGTAAATAAATAAAAGATTACACTTGTTAATCTTAAACTTGTTCTTGTAAGTGGGTTCCTGCACCTTTTATTATTTTTTACAAAAAAAGCACTGCCCCTGCCTCACCGCACTCAGCTCTCGCCTGAGCCCAGCCCGCCTTTCCTCTCCCCACGCTCTGCTTCCCCACACTCAGCTACCAAGCCGGTGAGGGTGTGGGGACATGTGCTGAGGAGGAGGAGGAGGATGACGACGAGGGGCAGCAAGCCAGGGAGACGGGTTGCAGCACCCAGGTACTGGCTTGGAAAGAGGAGGGGGGGAAGGAAGCTGGCTGGTGCAGCCCCTGCACCTGAGACAGCCTAGGCATGTCTACTGAGAAGTAAGTCCCCTTGTGTTCAGTGGGGCTTACTCCCAGGAAAATGTAGATGGGATTGCAGCCCAAGCCTATGCAGGTCTACTGAGAAGTAAGTCCCCTTGTGTTCAGTGGGGCTTACTCCCAGGAAAATGTGGATGGGATTGCAGCCCAAGCCTATGCAGGTCTACTCAGAAGTAAGTCCCCTTGTGTTCAGTGGGGCTTACTCCCAGGAAAATGTGGATGGGATTGCAGCCCAAGCCTATGCAGGTCTACTCAGAAGCAAGTAATTCATTCATTTTTATAGTTATTAATATAAGGCTTGGCTGATCTAAATTAATTAAGCAAAAATTATTACTAATAATTTAGTAGCTTTGTAATGTCATCAACAGGAAATTTAGGTTTTTAACTATAAATGGGGAAGCTTAAGTGCCCTTGCTGCATTATAACAACACTTAGGAAATATGTATTCCTCTGTGCAGTAGGTCAGATCATTGTTGTCTATTAATTTTTGGTTTTTTTAGACTATATTTAATAATCACTATTATTATAATGGGGAATGGGGACATAGTACACAGGGGAAAGGGGGGAGCCACAAAAGATGGGTTAATGAATTGATTAAGTTATGAAGTTATGAATCAAAAATCATGTGGTCACACACCCTCTATTGGTTCAAGATGAGTTGTAAAATAGATTATATTCCGGTATTATATAATTTATCTATTTTACAATTCATCTTTTGTGTTTATTCTTCTGCTCCCCCCTTGTGTGCTTATATTGCGCATTCATTGTTATCTGATCACATATTTCTCTTTTTTTTTTGCACCAATCATGTTTCGATGTCTTGAGCCAATAGAGGGTGTGTGACCACATGATTTTTGATCCATAACTTGTTTATTTATCAGTTAATTAATCCATCTTTTGTGCCCCCTCCCCCCTGTGTGCCAATTGATTTGGGTTCAAACAAATCTGTAGAGTGATGTAATGTAATCATTTTTTTATATTTTGCCTTCATCAATTGTTTTAACCAATATTTATTAAATGTTTTAAAAGTTTTAATTAATTTTTTTGGTTGTTACATATTTGCAAATACATGCAACAAGCCGTGATATAATCCTTGGTGTGTGCTCCAGAGGTGGTCTGTCTCTTTTTGTTCTTCTCTCTTGAAGATCTTCCCTCATTTTCTAGTTCTTAAGTAGTTGGGGAATGGGGATTTAAAGAGAGAGAAATGAGATGAATGAATAAATAAATAAATAAAAGATTTATTTTATTTTAAATTTAAAAAATATATATATATATATATATATATATATATATATATATATATATATATATATATATATAATAAAATATTTTATTTTAAATAAATTTAAAAATAAATAAATAAATAAAAGATTAACAAGTCGTGAGTTCCTGCACCTTTTTTTTTTTTTTTTTTACAAAAAAAGCACTGCTTTTACCTCCCTGCAAGCCTCCTGATCACCAGTGGGTCTCCTCAGACCTGTGCAACCCTGGTGCAGGAATAGGCCACAGCTGCTTCTGCCATTTTAGACAGTGGATCCAAAGTGGCCACTAGCAGCCTGCTCTTTCCAACAACTTAGGGCAGTGTTTCTCAAACTGTGGGTCAGGACCCACTAGGTGGGTCACAAGCCAATTTCAGGTGGGTCCCCATTCATTTAAATATTTTATTTTTAATATATTAGACTTGATGCTACCAAGATATGTGACTGTATTTGGGGAAAGGTCATACATCTATACTTTTAACACCTAATACACACACACACACACACACACACACACACACACACACACACACAGAGTATATATATATACAGTATATATACAGTACATATACATATATATACTGTATATACTTTTAATAATGATAGTAATATATATAATATTAGTAATATATATATAATATATAATTCCATATATATATATATATATATATATATATATATATATATATATATATATATATATATATATATATATATATATATATATATATGGAAAGGTCATACATCTATACTTTTATATATATGTCACGACATATATATAAGTCATGACATTACTTCTGGTGGGTTCTGACAGATTCTCATTCTAAAAAGTGGGTCCTGGAGCCAAACGCTTGAGAACCACTGCCTTAGAGCCTTTGCAATGTGGTAACTAGCTTTATGACATAACAATAGACCCCATTGGATTGGGTCATTAATCCCCTCTCTGCCCCTTTAGTCTTCCTAAAAACTAAGGAAATAGTAGTCTGCACACAGAAAAGCAAGATCTTTCCCCTCGTATGAACTTCTGCATTAAGTGATCAGGCTTTTGTCCTTTAATAACTGTGGAGAAGAAAGAATTTTGCTATTTCTACTGAAAATTCCCACGATTAATATATTAATCATATTAATTATTGAAGGACTAGGAGCCCTAGCTACCTTCGCATTCATGAGATCTCTGTTATGTAATACCATCCCACAATTCTGCCATATGTATTTTGATTTCTAGGATTATTCAGAAGTTCTACAATTTTTGCATTTGCCCTGCATACGTATATTTCTTTGCTCTCCACCCCAATTTACAGGCAGTTCCATCTGTGTTTTACTATCCAGAAATGCTGCCTGCTCTAATCCAAGCCTGCTGGCCTCTGGTAGGCACTTACCTCACCATTGGCTATGGCACAGACTTGCAATATTTGCCATTATCCAGTAGCTGGTTTGTAAATTTAGCAGCTGTTCCTTTCCAGCTCTTTATTTTTTTCTTTCCCAGGAGACAGAGATCCATTCCAAATTTCAAATATTTAAAAAACACAACAAAATCCTTATTTCTTGGACAACCTATCTGGAATCTTAAATTATGAGTTTCAACCAAAACCATGAAGCCTGGAACAGAATCTGCATAGAAGGGAGCAAATGTGACATTGTTTGCTCCATTTCGCCGGATATCATTACATTCTTCTTTTTTATAACCAACTTTTCAGAAGTACGGAATGGTACTGCACCTAACCATCTTGAAAACTATTATGGTAATATGATTATAAGTTATTTATTTATTTATTTATTTATTTATTTATTTATTTATTTATTTGGTGGAGCTGTACCAGGGTGTTTGCAGTAGTCTTTGATATGGAAAGACTACAAGTGTGCCCCAGCATCCATGAGGGTTCTGTTCTGGACCCACCCCTCCTATGGATACCGGGGATCTGCAGATACTGGGGACTTTTAAAAGACAGTTAAATTGAAGAGAAATATTAAAAATGACTTTTTTTGCCTTAGCATTGTGATTTCAGGGCTGCAGGCAGCCTTCTGGACTGCCTGCAGCCTCTTCCTGATCTCTCTGAGTCTCAATGTTTCTCCCAATATTGCATCGCAACCAGGAAAAGAATGCATCGCTATTCAAAGAATCGCTGTGCATTCTTTGGCAACATTTGTGGACTGATCACATGAGCAAGATCTCCTTGGAAATAATAGCCTGCACCTTGACCTCAATTCACATTAACCATTTTGTACATGTAGAGAGGGTTTAGCAATGAGCTCAGAGCTTCTTCACAAACACAAACAAACCCAGTATAGAATCTCCATCATGCCACAGACAGTGCCCTGTAAATTGATCTTACTGCTCTACAACCCTGAAGTTTATTATGACAATCCAATCCAATACAAGATCATGCTGGGGAATCTCCAGAGAGCATCTAAAAACCTATAATTCTTTTTTCCCTTCACTTCTGGTCTCATTACAGTTAATGATATTTTTGCCACTAATTTAAGTGGAGTCAGCATTATGCACCAGACTATACATATCTCCCTGGAAAAGCAAGCATAGAAATATGGAATAAATTGAGCAGGACAGAGATTCTTTCCTTTCCCCCCTTCTGTTTGGTTTGAACAACAAAGGGGCCTGCTTAGGATTTGGCAGCAGTAAAAAGGCATCTGAACAAGGCACAACATATATTGTAATCTTGCCCAGGTATGAGGTTAGCTACTGGTTGATCACAAAGCATGTGCCCAGAATTGCAGAGTTGCTTGTTCCCTGACAGAGCTTTCCTGATAGACATTAGAGGATTAAATAAACACATCTGTGCCCTATTCTGATGCTCAGTCTGAGCAAAAGTCTTGCCTATCAGGTGTTCACAAGACCAGCCAGATATATCCATAACCCATCTAAAGAGGAGATTAGAGGTTTTTTTCCCCATGGTAAATAGTGTGCACAGACTCCAGTCTGGACAGGTACTATGGGGACCAAGGTTAAAGTCCCCCAGCCATGATCCCAATCACCAGGGAGGCTTTTAAACATTAAAACAAGCACCCACTCAGGCAACAACTTCCACTGTCTGTGTCACTTGCTTTCAAACTTGTGACCTGGGTGCGCCTAAAAATTAAGCAATACTGCAACTAAGTAGAAGCAGGGATATTAATACTCCACTAGTTAGTTTCAGTATTTCTTGGGTGTTACTGCTAGCTTAATTTTTATTTCTGATTTTAGTTCCTTGACAATGCTCTACAGAGTATAGGGCGAAACGCTGGGTTAAAATCTAGACTTGGTGAATGAGGCCTTGAAACCCAGGAAATAAACCCCACACAATGTGATAGTTCTAACTACAGAAGCCTAAGGTCCTATGATTCTTTGCTGGTTTATGAACACAGAACATTGGCCTTATACCAAGTCAGACCATTGGTCCATCTAACTCAGTTTTGTCAACAGTAGGCAGTCAGTAGTGGACCTGTGGGCCATTAGGGACAAACAACACATGGTGCTAGTCATGTCATTTGGCTCTGTGTATTTTTGTAATGTAAACAGCAGCCATGGGGGCCCCACTCTGGATCAAGTGCTTGAGATGGGGCTTTAACCATTTGTTCACCACTACAGTCCTCATCTTGTATCCCTTAAATGTTCTCCTGAAGGGAAGCTCCCATTGGTCCCAATGGCGGCATCCTTCCAAGGATCAACAGCAACTGTAGCGTGGATCCGAATTGGGACTACAGAGTGGGCAAAAGCATAACGCTTCCTAATGTAGTTGGAGAATATAATAATAATAATAATAATAATAATAATAATAATAATAATAAATTTTATTTATATCCCGCCCTTCTCCCTGAAGGGACCCAGGGCGGCTTACAACATATTAAAAACAGATTAAAAACATAATTTAACCGCAAATAAAAACATATTAAAACACATTAACAAATACCCATAAAAACAGCAGTCAGATAAAAAGTCAGTTAAAAAGAGCAAAACACAGCAAATCATAGAGGAATCAGGCCTGTAAAAATACTAAAAGATATAGAAAAGCTGTTTAAAAAGGCCATGAACTCAGAAGGCTTGTTTAAACAAAAAGGTCTTCAGGCCTCGCCGAAAAGTCTCAAAAGAGGGAGCCACTCTCAAATCAAGGGGAAGGGAGTTCCATAATGTTGGTGCCACTACTGAGAAGGCCCTATTTCTTGCCGCCCCCCCACGTACCTCCTTAGGCGGCGGCACTTGTAAAAAGGCCTTCTCTGATGACCTAAGAGGACGAGCCAGATTGTACAGAAGTAGGCGATCTCTGAGATACCCTGGCCCAGAGCAGTATAGGGCTTTAAAGGTCAAAAACAGCACCTTGAATTGGGCCCGGAAACGAATGGGCAGCCAATGCAGCCCCCGGAGAAGCGGGCTGACAGAGGCAAACCACCTAGCTCCAGTGACCACACGGGCCGCCGCATTCTGCACTAATTGCAGTTTCCAAACCGTCTTCAGGGGCAGCCCCACATAAAGCGTGTTACAATAATCTAACCTCGATGTCACCGTGGCATGGATCACCATGGCCAGGTCTGCACGATCCAAGTACGGCTGCAGCTGGCGCAATCGCAAGGGAACACTATGAATACACAATCTCTTTCCATTTCCCCTCCTCTTTGGGGTTTAATTCTAACTTCTTACATGAATACGCACAACACCTGAATACATTCAGTTCTGAGGCCAGGCTTCTCATCCAGGCCTGAAGCAGGACATCTCCTAGTCCGAGGAAAGAGGGGAGCCTGGAGACCAAGCTGTCCCTTTGGCAACAGTGCATCCTTAGAACACACCCAAAGTGAGGAGAGAGGAAAGGGGACAGGCTTTAAAGCATGTGGTGGGTTGGAGGGGAATTGCTGAGTCTGCATATTCGTTCTCCAAAGCACCCCTTCAAGCTGTTTGTTTCTCCTGGCAAGGGTTAATTCCCATGTTGGAGTTCCACTGGAGGAAAAGAAAGGGTGAATGAATTTTGGCAGGAGGAGAAGCACTTCCTCCTTCCCACCTATGCTGTACTCTCCCTTATAGGGGGGATTTGGTGACGAGCCCATTCAACACACAGATCTGCTGCCATCACATTTAGTTTGACCCTGAAGGTCCCCAGATTTCCAGTTTCTGCACTGGATGAGAGCAATTGCTTTTGCCATTCCATCTTGGAAGGCTCACCTTACAGTGACTTAGAAATAAATCCCCCTGATAACTATGCCCCTGTTAGGAATTATAGCTGTACATTCTGAACCTTTTCAGCTTCGCATATCCCAGACCCTTGAGCACAAAGCACAAAATATGAAGCATGGCGCAAAGCACAAAATAGGAACATCAACAAGAGAATCCATTCCTTACAGATTCATCTAGGATCTCAGATGGAGAACATCAAAGCCCTTACGCCTTTAAATAATCTGTAGTTCGTGTGTGTGTGTGTGTGTGTGTGTGTGTGTGTGTGTGTGTGTGTAATACAATCCAGATGTGTCAAACAGGTTTGCCAAATGTTGGTGTTTTGGTGCTTAGCTGCGCTGCTGATCAGACATTCTTTCTTTGTTTCTGACTTGCAATGATTACTCATGCTTTCTGCTGCACATAGGAAAGCCAGAGGGGTGTTGCTGTCTTCTGCAGAACAACTGAGCATCTATCAAATACTAAACACCTCCTCTCTCCCACCCCTGTGGAATGGGACAACAGCTCAGTGGTAGAACACATGCTTCACATGGGGAAGGCACCAGGTTCAGTCCTTGGTATCTCCAGGTAGGACTTGGGGGGAAAACCCCCGATGCCAGTCAACACAGACCATACTGAGCTGGAAGGACTAATAGCCCATCCAAAACAGCTTCAGATATAGCGGGGATGCAGTGCAAAGTCAGAGCGGTGTTTTCCTACTTCCTGCTCTTTCAGGACAGTTAAACAATATTATGAAGAACTTAAACCTTGAATTCTCTGATAGACTGAAGAACATCTGACCAAATGAATTGTGCAGCACTCAGCACTAATGCAAAGGAAGGCACTGCCACAAGAAAAGCTGAGTAGAGTTGATGAGTAATTATGTTTTGTGCTTCCATTATAAGGCTGCTATTTCACCAGATTCTCCTGAGCATGCAGATGCAGAGTTGCTTCAAGTGAATCCCACTTCAAGGTTGCTTTAGAGCAGTGGTCTCCAAAGTGGAGATTGCTGTGCGCCGGTAAAGCCGTCCCTGGCATGAACAGAGCATGCCATTCCATCTGGGGGCCTCTCTTCAGTACCACAGATTGCCCTTGACCTTCGCATGGCCAGCTGTGCATGCCTGGAAATCTGGGCATGAAGCCAGCTGGGCAAAAGACCCTGGAAGTGGCTGGCAAGTGCAAAGCTTGGGGGCAAGCTGTGGCACAAAGCTCTCTGGCGGAACGGTAAGTGCCCTTCATGTGGGAGAGGGATTAGGCAGGGTGTCACATGCAGACCATGGGTTGGAGTCTGGAGAGCACTGCTCTAGAGCAGGGGTGCCCAAACCCCAGCCCTGGGGCCACTGGCGGCCCTCGAGGCCTCTCAATGCGGCCCTCAGGGAGCCCCCAGTCTCCAATGAGCCTCTGACCTTCTGAAGATTTGTTGGAGCCCACTCTGGCCCGAAGCAACGGATCTCAGTGTGAGGGCAACTGTTTGACCTCTCACATGAGCTGTGGGATGAAGGCTACCTCTACTGCTTGCTGTTTCACGTCTGTGATGCAGCAGCAGCAGCAAAGGAAAGGCTAGCCTTGCTTTGTGCACGGCCTTTTGTAGACCTTGATTTATTGCAAGACCTTCATTCATTCATATGTTCCATCTCAAAAATATTCATTTATGTAAATTTATTCAAATTTGAAATGTTAATTAATTCTTTTTTCCCCTGGCCCTCAACACAGTGTCAGAGAGCTGATGTGGTCCTCCTGCCAAAACCTTTGGACACCCCTGCTCTAGAGAATAGTGGCTTCCAAACTGATGTAGGGCTCCTTTGCAGTTTTTCTAAGTGCCTCCAGTCCTGAGAAAATCAGTAACAGTGCTGCTCAGAAATGCTTATTGCAGGAAAGTTACTGGTTTTCCTGAGATTCTGTCATCATCACACAGGCACTGGTCTTCCTTTGCACTGTGCATATGCACGAGAATGTTGGCTGTGCTCTTGGGCACAGTGGCTATACACATATGGGCAGGCATTTTGCATACATCAGGTAAACACCCTTGAACATGACCCAGCATCCTGACCCAGAATCCTCCACATAAGGCCAGTTGTTTGGAAAGTATTCTCCATGTCATCCATGGATGCAGCAAGCATCCTGTAATTAAAATCTAGGTGCAGACTCATTCAGATAGGCCAGGCTTTAGGGAACAAAGAAGGAAATGTATAATCTTTTGTTCTGTGAGGACAACTAGGGGCCTCTTAAGGGAATTTTCGACATCTTCACCAAACCGAAATTCCCAGGATTCTTTCTGAAAAGCCATGACAGATTCAACAGGCTATGAAAACCATACTGAATACGTTTCTAATTCAGGCACACTCTTGGATTCTTTGCCAATGGTTGCGCTGGAAATGTGTGATGCAACTAGGGGAAAGTCAGGTTTGCTTGCCTCCATCCCAGACGTGCCACGAGAAGGCTCCCACCCCACCCCAGGCATTTCACTACCCCAGGGATTAAATACAAATCACAAGCAGAAGGAGTTCTAAGTCCATCGGTGAAATGCTCCTCTAATAAAGCCTGAAGTACTAGAGGCTGATACTTGTTGGAGAGCAAATTTTGTCACATTAAAAGTGAAATTGCCACTGACAGTAAATATTATAACAGAAAGAAAAGCTGGGCTAATGGGTGGGGATCACAAGTATCTTCTACAAATGGTTTAAATTACTTGCTGGCAAGGCACTAAAGCACATTCATTTGAATGCATACAAAGGCAGAATTAAATAGGAAACCCAGCGTTTTCCAGACAGATTTTCCAGACAGTATGTCAAATTCCCACCAATATGTTTTATAAGCTACCAGAGTCCCGTCTCCCCACCACCTTGCTTTTTACCTCCTTACTTTTTCGACGATATGACTTCCTGAAGCAGTGAGGTAACCTTTGCCATATGTGTCAGACTGCAGAACTTCGCAGGGAAGGAAAAACCAGAGCAGTGAACGTGCTCAAGAAAGCGACACTCACAATGTGTTGCTTGGCAGAGAATTTCATTGACACGGCAGATGGGTATTATTATTGGCATAAGAGCTCACCTTATGAAAGTTGAAATCATCACTGCTGGAATTTCTGGGAGTACCATGGTCAACATCTTAAGTAGCCAGGAAATTGCACAGCACCCGCATGGCTTATGGGATTGCCAACTTTTTAACCAGCCCTTCTTCCTGTGCCTTAAACTGCAGCTCCAACCATGAAAAGCATTGTTTGCTCTTTTCTGCAGATTAAACTGCTCTTATAAAAAAAAAAAAAGAGCACACCAGGGCAAGTTTTTCTAACCAGTCGGCATCCCTAATTAAGGAATATCTCTGATTCATTTCTCTGCTGCTTTTTGACCCAGACCAGGCCCACAAGGCAGTTCACAGAATGAGTAAACAATCAGAAAAATAACATCCATGGCTCTCATTTAAGATTCTTTTTCCCTGAAAGTGCCTTCACTGCTTTGCTACTTTAATCACTGCCCACAGCACTTCTCTATGGCTATGATAAAATTGTATCTCCTGTGTTGACTGAGGCTTTCTGTCTTTGAGAGGTGGCCAGTGGAAGTTCTCCCTCTTATGCAGTGCTAATGCCAGACTGCTGAGGATCCTGGGAATTAATGGACACACCTCCTGCTTACTCCTAAGACTGTATTGGGACAGACCACTACCACCAGGGTTCAGGAATTGGCCTGGTCAGGCAGATGCTTTGATGAGTGTGAAGCCTCAGCCAGTGCCTGACCTGGCCAATCTATGATGCTTTCCCTATCCTCAAGAGTAGCTTGGTCCTAAGGGTCAAACTAGATGAGACATGGGCTATGTCCAATCCTATTCAGTGCTGGCACAGTGGGGTTGCATGGCCTATGCCCTATCCAGTGCTGAAATTGAGCAAGCCAGAGGTTTCTTCAGGGTAAAGGAACATTTGTTCCCTTACTGTATGTCACGCTCCAGCCGGCCCAATGGGGCTACTAGAATCTGCACCAGCTAATTGCTGGAGCAAGTTCAAGTAGCCCTGTGTAGGGCTATGAAGCTTGGGTGGGGGTTATGATATGGCTAAGCCTCTGATGTCCCTGCCCCCTCACTAGCCTGAACCATCCCTCCCCACCCATCCCACCAAAGCAGCCCCCCACCTCCGTTCTGCCATCCCCCACCCTGTGCCACACGTACTAGCAGTCACTCTATATTCATAGGTGTATCTTTGCTTTAGCACACAACCCACTTGTATTGTACCAGAAGTGATCATTGGAGCAATGTATTGCAGTACAGTTACGCACACCAGATGCTCAACCTTCCTTCACACCGACATGTGCCACCAACATGTGCCACTGAGAAAAACAGAGAGCAGAAACAATAAACGGCCCATCCATTCCACATATACAGGGGAAAGGCTGCATTATTGCTAAACCCATCAGGTAGGTGGACATTCAGTCAAGAGGTCAGAAAAAATGGCCCCAAGAAAATGCAGGCAAACTGATCTGAGAGTATTTTCACTTGAACTCAGTGGAACTTTCTTCTACTTACTTGTGCATTGGATTGTGCCAAGATATGATGACCACTGTGCTGGGATGGGATTATAGCACTGTGGCTCCACACACCTCTTTCAAAGGGGGCCACAACATGGGAACAGCTTAGAAGCAGGTGTAATTTGCAGATTGGAGCTTGCTGGGGGGAAAAAAAATCCCTTGTGTGAGAAGGTCTTAGGCCAGGGGTGCTAACACTTTTTTGGCTCGAGAGCTACTTTGAAACCCAGCAAGGCCCAGAGATCTACCAGGGGGGAAGGAAGCGTCTGACAGACACCCCCTTTAATGTATGGAGCCCCTGCTGGAGTTTAGTCAGTTTCGTCAGTTTTGTTGCTGCATGCCTGAAGAGCAGCTAAAGTGTCAGTTTCAGTGTCAGTTTAGTGTCAGCTAAATATGTCAGTTTCGTCTAGTCACTAGACGAAACTGACATATTAACAGTTTGGAGAGACAGGGCTCCGCGATCTACTCATTTTGCCTCGCGATCTACCGGTAGATCGTGATCCACCTATTGAGCACCCCTGTCTTAGGCAGAACAAAACAGAAAGTGGGCGGAGATTCTGATTTGAGCCTCCTGGGACTCTCCACTTTTGCTGTTTTAAAACAGGCAAGTGACTCTGCGTGCAAGTGGGCAAGCAATAAATGGTGACACTTGAAAGCAAGAGGGTCTGAAAGTCTTGCTGAGTGAACTCATGGACTTCAATCACACTCCTTTTTCCTGCCTTTGTTCCATGATGGGAGTACAAAATAGCTTGTGTGGAGTTTGCAGCAGGTCTCCTATGCAGGCACTGATCAGACCCAAATTCTGCTTAGCATGAAGCAAGGCTGCTGTATCATATGCCTTCCAATGCAGAACTTGGGGCACGTATAGCTACCTGCTCCAGCCCATCCCTTGCTGAAGAAGAAATTATAAAAATGTTGTCCGTGTGCACCTAATGTATACAAGTTACAGGGGTGCAGAATTTGTTCTCCTTTGTTGCCATATTATTTATTTCTGAAACAGCCCTGGCTTTAGGTGACAGTTGCAACTCTTTCTATACATTCCCCACCTCCAGAACTGAACAAATTCATTTCAGTAAAAGGACAAGGTTAAACATTGCTGTGCCTTGACACATGCCTTCATCTGCAAACTTCAAATCAGGAAACCACAAACCATCCTTATTTTCTCCTGCCCCCCCTTTCCTTTTGAAAATACAAACTCCCTGATGGCAAACGTTCTAGGATACGATGGTGGGGAGCGCTATCAAAATGCCTATAAATGTACTAAATAAATACATTTTTTCCAGGAATATATAGAGCAGGGGAATGAACAGAATGTTTTTCTTTGTAACCACAGTGCCCTGCAATAGGCTGCTCAAATGATCTAATGCAAACTGCATTTTACATTTATAGCTGTGAATTACTCGCAAGGTAGGATGGAACTCAGGCTTTGGTTTCTTTTTCTCCTTTGCTTTATACTTGAGTTATTGGTGCATGTCCAAGAGCTGTTTGCTCCATGACCTCAACCATGCAAAACATGAAGTTGTGGATGCTTGCTCTCCCTCGAGGTTTGTCTCCCACAGAATGCAAAGAGCTGCCCAGATGGTTGTAATTTCCGTGATCAGGACCACGGCAGTTTTGACTAGGAATAAGGTGCTGTGTGAACAGAGATAGAAAGCTAGGATGGCTTGCAAAAAGCAAGGCACTTTGAGAGGGGCTGTAGCTCAATGGCACAGCACATGGTTTCCCCAGCAGAATGTCCCAGGCTTGAGTGAGGTGGACAAGTGGTCTGACTCAGTATAGGGCAGCGGCAGCTTCATATATTCAAGGCAGGTGTCAGGGACAGGCTGAGAGTTTGGCGGCTGTACCAACTCTAGCCCTGGATTATTTTCTCTAGCCCAGGCTTCCTAGAGATAGGAAATGGAGCACAGTGCAGCAGACAGATGGTAGTACTCTGAGGCACTCAACCTTGTCCAAGAGAGAGCCACATTTCTGATCCTCCTACCTGGTCTAGTCAACCCAGAGGCTTCATACTGCCTGTCAATCACAAGGACTAATGTTGTACATTTTCTGCACATAAAGGACTCTCTAAACACAGTTTAGTTCTCAGCCTTTGGTCATGAGACTCTTGCTTCAAGCGTTGAAGTCCCTGGCAACTGGTCTCCCTAAAAAGGAAGAGGAAGTTACTGCTTGTAATGGAAGATCAGAAGATCATCAGGTGGATGCTGTGGTGTTGACAGCGATTCCATGTTTTGACAGCTGGTTGACAGCTCTGGGAAGGGCAGGGTTGGCTCCACAGCTGTAATCAATCAAGGCCATTGGGAATCTGATGGACACCTGAGCTTCATTTGACCTTGATGGGACTTTGAATGGACATGGACTGAAGAGATGGCTCAGCTGAGCCTAATTTGGACTTAACAAGGGGCTAGCAAGGTAGCTCACAGCTGAGCTGCATTTTGGATTATGAGACCTCCAAGGGTAAAAGGCAGCTTCAGAAGGACCAAAGGCTACCCTGACCCAGAGGGAGACGCTACCTGATCCAGAAGAGACCTGGGACCGGGACCGGGACCGGGACCGGGACTTTTGCCTGCTGCACTTGTGATATTAACAAGGGAAGCTAATTAGCCATAAGCGGGCACAAGGCCCAGTGGATTGGGACTTGGCAGAACACTGCTTCAATTCAGTTTTTGTATATGTTTTGACTAGCCCTTGGCCAAAATCCTTCTGACTTTCCAGTGGTCCAAAATACCCAAGACCAGTGCTTTTTTTGTAAAAAGAAAAAAAAAAAGGTGCAGGAACTCACAACTTGTTAATCTTTTATTTATTTATTTATTTTTAAATTTATTTAAAATAAAATATTTTATTTAATAAATAAATAAATAAATAAATATATAATTTATTTATTTCATTTATGTATTCATCTCATTTCTCTCTCTTTAAATCCCCATTCTCCAACTACTTAAGAACTAGAAAATGAGGGGAGATCTTCAAGAGAGAACAAAAAGAGACAGACCACCTTGGGAGCGCACACCAAGGATTATATCAAGGCTTGTTGCATGTATTTGCAAATACGTAACAACCAAAAAATTTAATTAAAACTTTTAAAACATTTAATAAATATTGGTTAAAACAATTGATGAAGGCAAAATATACAAAATGATTACATTACATCACTCTACAGATTTGTTTGAACCCAAATCAATTAGCACACAGGGGAGAGGGGGCACAAAAGATGGGTTAATTAATTGATTAATAAACAAGTTATGGATCAAAAATCATGTGGTCACACACCCTCTATTGGCTCAAGACATTGAAACATGATTGGTGCAAAGAAAAGAACATCCCCCTGCCCACTCTATCACCACATCCTGTGGCCAGGAGTTCCACAGGCATTCAGTGTGAGTGGATGTCCCCTGGTTCTGGTGTTCTGTGAGGGGGAAAACAGCATCCCCCTATCCACTGTATTTATCACCATGTCCTGAGGCAAGGAGTTCCACAGACACTCAGTGTTCCAACCCCTAAAATTCAGCCACTGAATTGAGGGCAACAGATTCAGAACAGTCCCAAGAATACTGCTTTCTCTCTCCTCTTGCCCAAGGCTGGTTCTTCAATCTGTTTCTCTCAACACCAGGGGGAGCGGATTGGGCCTTGGAGGTGGGCAGAATTGGCAGAGGCCTTCTCCGCTGTATCCTAATCCTGAGCCACCTGGTGTAACACTGGGCTTCTCAGATTTGCACCAGGTATATAGCTGGTGCAGATCTGAGAAGCCCCATAGGGCTGACTGGGGCATTACGTGGGATAAGGGGAAATATATCCCCTTACCCCGAGGAGACCTCCAGCTGCCTCCTAACCTGCGCTGTGCCCGTGCAGGTTAGGATTGGGCTGCCATTGCTGTTCTAAAGGAAACTTCTCTGTTGGATTGACCTATGAATACATTCATAGCTGGAAAACCAGGTGATCTGAATTTTTTTAAAGGCTTTGCAAATCTGTAATAACCTGTCAAGTTTTCCATGAAGGAAAACCTGTAGATATTACAGAAACAGTTTTCTATATGCACATATGCTATATATGCAGCATGTTGTAATTCTAGCACCTTGGACACAAATGTTTTATAACCCCAGTAGTATATTGTCAACGTCTTGGATACCTTACAGATGCTAGACATTGGCATAGCCTTCTGATTGGTGGTCTTAAGATGCTCTTAAAAATCAGTTTAAGTGACATAATTTGGCATGGCTTTCCTTTGGTAACCATTAACATCAGTCAGGCTGATGCCAGAGTTTATACTCAGGTGTGGGTTTCTTCTTTAAAAAAAGAAATGATGGAAACTTTTTTTTGACACTTTGTGTAAATGTTTAATCTAAATATTAGTACTGTGTGTTGCTAGCATCCATAAGGTAACACGTTCACTTAAGAGCATATTAACACTCCATAAATCACTTTTGGAAATGTTAAGCCTCAATCCCTATTCTAAAACCAATATTTCTTACACAAAAAGACAAATATTATTCCCTGTAGTCCAGAATTACCAGATGAACACTGTTCACAGGAATAGCACGGGAGGCCGCAAGGGTAGGAAGTTAAAATCAAGGCTGACCTGCACGTTATGCTAAAGGTGTGGCTGCCACTGAAAATGACAACCTTGCATTTCATGCTTTCCCCCTCCCAAGGTGCAATGTCTAACCCTTGCTGTGACACTGCAACATTCCACAACATTCCACTCATGGCCAGTGGCAGCCAATGAGTGGAGTGTGGGTGGGAAACCAGGAAGTTGTGATGTCACAGAAGACACACATTATGAAAGTGTAACTGGAGTTAAATTTGTAATTGTGAGTAGCAGCTATACAGTGTTGGCTCCACATTTCAGTTAGCAATGAAAGTTGCTTTGTAAAGTTAGCAATGAACGCAAGGAGGGATGGTCAACTGCTATAGGCTCTATTCCCCCCCCCATTAAAGGCCCCCCCCAGTGGTGATGTCATTCCAACCCAGTTTCAGCCAGGGCCAGTCCAGAGATAGAGACTACAGAACCTGTTGAATCCTTTTTACCCCTGCTGGCAGGCAACCCTTCTGTTGGGAAGTGGAAACCCATCACTGTAGAGCAGTGATTTTCAAGCTTTTTCGTCTCATGGCACACTGACAAGGTTCTAAAATTGTCAAGGCACACCATCAGTTTTTGACAATTGACAAGGCACACCATGCTGTTGGTGGGGGGCTCATATCCCCCAATGGTCCTATTAATAAATGACTCTCCACCAAATTCCCAAGGCACACTTGGGGACCATTCGTGGCACACCAGTGTGCCACGGCACAGTAGTTGAAAAAGGTTGCTGTAGAGGCTTCTAGAGCAACTTTCCATGTCCACATGGTGGGGGGCAGTGCCACGTTACTGGGGGGGCAGCCTAGAGCAAGCCCTGAATCACCCCTCCATTAGCCTCTTAATTGTGCATTGGGCAGGTGTTGCTTCTCGAAGTAGAAACTGAAGGCTATTTAAATAGAAAGGAGGGGCAATGCTTTGCAATAGTTTTTGTATTCCTGTAAATTAGTGCAGAATGTTGCAGTTGTGGCTTACTGCTGGTATGAATAAGGCATATGTTATTGTTAAAGACCAAAAGGTTGTAACTCAAGACAACCTTGCAGAAGGCAGAAGAAAAAGGGGTCAGGTAAGATGACCATAGGGCAGTCTTTGCTAGGGTGGCCAGAGAGGCAGGTAAGAGGGTAAAGGAGAGGAGCGCCCAACAGAAGCAGCAACTGCCACTGCAGGAAACACAGCAGGCAAGGAGACAGCAAAGCTGCACCTTGGGGAAAAAGCAGGCTGGGAGGTAGAAGAGGAACAAGCAGGACAACAGGCAGGCAGGCTCCTTCAACAGCTCCGCAGAGGCATTGGAAATGCGATTAAACTGTAAGCCACCAACCTGCAGTAGGGTTTCTACTAAGCCAGGGGAAAAGAGGGAAAGCCTGGGTGTGCTTATGAAAGCTGATTGATTGTTGGCATCCTTCAGTCTCAGAAGACTATGGTATTGCGCTCTGAATATTGGTTCTGGAACAGAGTGTCCTCTCCAGTGCGCGAAGCCTGGGTAAAGTAGGTATGAAGGGTAGACTGTTACCCATGCAGCAAATCCCCCCTCTCCATGTTGCTGAAATGGTCCAATGGAAAGGCAGAAGCCAATACGGTTGGAAGCAGTACACAGTTAATTCGCTAGGCTGGCCACAATACAAGAAGCAACACAAGCAAGATCAGAACCTGACTGCTTTGCAAATGTCCAGGCCAGGCTAGAAGTATAGCAAGACTAGGTAACGAGTAAGCCATGGGTGAGTGGAGTCATAGGTCTGTGAGTTCAGCAGTGCCTCTTTTTCCTTCACTCTAGCCTCAAGTGACTCCTGGTGCACAGGATCCAAAGTTGAGGCGCCTGCTTCCAGTTCGGGATGAATCTAGCATTGAACAAGGAGACGTCAACTTTCCGAGTACAGGTGGGATGATCAGGCTATGGTTGGGTCCAATTTACCACCTCTTCAAAGGAGAAGAACTTACAGAACCAATGACTGCTTCTTCCACAAGCCTAGGTCCCTGCCCAGTGCAATCTAGTCCTGATTTGTTCCGACTCACATCCACCAGCTCTTCACATTGACAATACTGCTTTCTCTCTCCTCTTGCCCAAGGCGGTTTCTTCAAACCAATCTGTTTCTCTAAACACCAGGGGTAAAAGACAAGTGAGCTCAATCTTTCCTTCCCTCAGAATAAGTCCACTCCTGTTTTTGTGCAAGTAGCCCATTCCTTCAGAGCAGTTTTTGGGTAAGCTTTGGTTCTATGGAGATGTTTCCCTCTGTTCTGGAATGGGAAACTTTGCTGCACAGAACCCAATTTCCCTACAGTAACAGAGAAAATCAAACAACCCCTTTCACAAGAAAAATACTGCTACACATAAGCATAGGGAAGGTGGGGTTCAAATATATTAAATAAATAAGAATACAGTAGAACCTCTTTAAGTTGACCACCCAAGGGCCTGGAGGAATTAGTCAACATAGGGAGGTGGTCAACATATGGAAAAATATGTAATACTGTACTTATATTTTTAGAGTCTTTATTACAGATAAAGTGTGGCCTTTTCAGCCACACTAGACGCTGTGCCAGAACCACCTTTCAGAGCGCGATACCATAGTCTTTCGAGACTGAAGGTTGCCAATACAAATATTACAGATATCATACCTAAATATATACAGTGAAGATAGAGAAAAAATGCATTCAGAATTATATACATACAGTACATATACTGTATGTGAATTATTATTCTTTTCTTTAAAAAAGAGTCAATCCTGGTTTGCTTCTTCTTTTTTGTGTAAAGATAAGAAGAGAATGCACTATCAATGCTGGCTATCCCATTCAACATGCCTGGACATTCACGGCATATGACTTCAACTGTTTTATCAGATGCCCAACATCCCCTTCCTTTGGAATCTCTGTGTCCATGTCGTCCTCACTTTCTTCTTCCCTGGGCACGTCATTCACTCTGCTGGGCTGTACTTTGGACAATATTGCTTAGAATATTGTTTCCGGATCAGGTTCATTGCAGGTTCCGCTCTTACATTTGTCACCTTTCATGACAAGGCTTCTATCAGGCATTGCTTTGAAAAAGAGTCCGCACTCATCCGCATTAAAAATGTCATAATCTTTGAAGCCTCTTGCAAAGTCCGGGAACTTAGTAATGAATTCTTCAACAACTTCTGCCGGAACTTCATTTGACTCACCACACAAGACTTTCTGGGAGATCTCATGTCGCAGTTTAAATTTTTCAAACCAACCACTTGATGCTTGGAAATCTTCTACCCTGAATTCCTGTGCAAACCTCTTAGCAATTTCTTGAATCATTGGCCCTGAGATTCTGGCATTCACTGCCCTCATAAAGTAGCTTCATTTACTTCATCAAGCGAGGTTTTCTTTCTTTTCCACTGTAGGCTTCCGTTTTCCTTACTGTATCTCTCAAAGTACTTATCTTTATGTTTTTTGATGTTGCTTACTGTGGTCTTGCTTCCTTGTTAGCGTTCAGTGCTATGGAGGGTAAATTAATACTTTGTGTAATGGTCAAAGTGGTCAAGATACAACTTACAGAGGTGGTCAATATAAGAACATAAGAACATAAGAACAGCCCCACTGGATCAGGCCATAGGCCCATCTAGTCCAGCTTCCTGTATCTCACAGCGGCCCACCAAATGCCCCAGGGAGCACACCAGATAAGAGACCTCATCCTGGTGCCCTCCCTTGCATCTGGCATTCTGACATAACCCATTTCTAAAATCAGGAGGTTGCGCATATAGAGAGGTTGGTCTCCCATAGTGTATATGCAGTGTCTGTCCATGCTGTGAAAATTAGGTCAACTTAAGGAGGTGGTAAATATAGAGAGGTGGTCAACTTTGGAGGTGCTACTGTACTTATATTTGGCTTTCTTCACCAATCCAACAAGGACTCTGAGGCTCTTTAGATTTCATATTTGGATTTGGGAGCCAATACTTCTCATAGCCCAATCCTATGGGCCACTTATGGTGGCAGAATTCCTGATCCACCACTGTAAGTGCTGCTGTGGCATCATAAAAAGTGGACTTTGGGGGCACTGGTGGTGCACATGTGGTGGCAGGTCCTCTGGCTGCCGCCACATGTGCAGCCAAGCACTGCACCAGTGCAGGTAAAGTGGCCACAGGGATAGTGAGAGAGGTAGGAACAGGAGAGGGGTGGGGAGTAGGACCAAGCAGGGGCATTTTGTGGGTGGGAGGGTTGGATCCTGGGGCAGCAGTACACAGCAGGATGCTAACTAGTTCCTCACATATACCACTGCCCTTCACTCTGGTATTCCTAAAGTGGCACCAACTAAGCATCAGTTTCAGTAATCTACATCTGTTGTTTTATAAGCTATTTCCCCCCATGCCTTGCTCATTGTAAATAATCCCTTCAATAACTTTGTTGTTGTTATGTTGTATCAGATTTGGCTCCAGGTCCCTTTTTTGCCCCCACTACTTTCTACCAAACAAAATGCAGGCTATGTGCACCATGACCAAAAGTTAAAGTTAAAGGTCCCTGAACATGTGTGTTGTATGGGCACATGTGTATAGGCTTGTACATGTGTCCCCAGAGTATCCACTGTAACAGAGCAGTGAAACCATGTTTAGCCACTTTCAGTGAAATAGCTTGCTACATAATATTAATCACATGTTGTTGTTTTTTTAATGAAAGTAGTTTCATTGGCTCAGGGTTGTGGCCACAGATAATCTGTGATGGCCTCCCCCCCCTCCCCCAGCCACAGAGTATATCAGCATTTCTTCTCTGAATTGTCGCTTTCATTTTTTTTAAAAAAGCCTCCATTTACTTTTGGAGATAGAAGGAGATGCATGCAGGCCCTATTCTATTGAACTACTCACTTAAAGTCATAACTTTAAATGCATTTAATTGTATTTGGCTATCTGTATTTATGTTCTTGTTGCTCTGCCATGGTTCTCTTTCACTTTAAGACTGTCTCACCATAACATTTCGGGTCATGGGGTCTGCTCCACTGCAGTGGCCAACACAAGATGGAGTGGAGAGGGAGGAAGAGGATGGCCATCTTAACCCTTTCCTCTCTTTCCGATGTTCACCTGCAAATTGTCCCTCTTCCCAGCTGTTTTCGGCAGCATGGAGAGAAAGCAAATTTCTTCCTCGTTGGCCTAAAAGCAGGTTTGGTGGGTGATTTAGAGATTAGGATGTCCCTGCCTCCCTCATGTTGGGGTCCTCAACTAGAGATTGCAAGGTGGCTGCCATAAATTTAAAAGAAAACACTGGGGTGTGTGTGTGTGTGATTAACTTCCCACCCTTAACAGAGGGTGTTGTTTCTGCTCAGTTCCAGAATATAACAGTTCTTTACTGTGGGCTGGTCTACGGAGGACTGATTTAGATACTTCCAGGTTTTGGCCTTATTTTCTAATATTTGCTTTTTTAAGTTGCTATGGTGATTGGGGAGTCACAGATGGTAAGCGTTAGGAATTAATGCCACTGGAGACATTTATCATCACAGCCTCCTATAATGTGAATTCTCCTTCTCAGCATTTTCCCTCAACCCACTGAACCACTCCTCTGTTTATTTTAGAGGGAGGGGTACCAATGGCAGCATGCATGCCTGATGCGAGCCATACAAGACCCCCCCCCCCAGCTTCCTCTTTAAACAGCCCAGCATGTGAGACTCTTGAGGTGATCTTACTTAATGAAAGGCTGGCAAATGGCACTTGACTATATTTTACCAAAAATAAGAACTTCATGATTGTCAGTCACCTTAATAAGAAGAGCCTTGGTGGATCAGGCCCAGGACCCATCTAGTCCAGCTTCCTGTATCTCACAGTGGTCCACCAGATGCCACTGGGAACACTCAAGACCACAAAATACTTGCATCTGGCTACCATTCCCCTATATCTGGCATTCTATTTGCCCTTGCACACCCCCTCCCCCAATGAAGACACCAGACTGCACTCGGGTTTAACTTGGTTCACTTTATTAAACACAAGTGACCAATTTTTTTAATGCATGAACAGACCTTCCTTCCCTGGCCAGTCTGGGGTAGGAGAAATAAAACCGCTATCCCCAACCAATTCAGATGACAGAAAAAATTCCTACCCAACCCTCATGATGAGTGACCAGCTAATCTCAGACTGTACATACCCATCATAGCTTGTAACCTGTGATGAGTTTTCTTCCAGAAATCTGTCCAATCCCCTTTTAAAGGCATGTAGGCCAGACGCCATCACCACGTCCTGTGGCAAGGAGTTCTACAGACTAACCACACGCTGGGTAAATAAATATTTTCTCTTGTCTGTTCTAACTCTCCCGACAGTCAATTTTAGTGGATGACCCCTAGTTCTGGTCTTGTGTGAGTTACTTGACTAGCCCTCCACACCTCAACCAACATGTATGTATAATGCAGGCTGCAGTATTAAGAGTAGCAAGCTTTAATTGGCAAAATGGGCTGCAAAACTTGTGACTGCTAAGTGAAACACAGTCTGCCAGACACACAACTGAGTCCCAGCATGCAACAAAGCCCGATGTGCACCCTGACCCATGAGCAGCAGGATTGAACTGGGCCCGGTTGCACCACTGCAGCTGACAGAGGCACTGAGGATTCAATTGTAAGGTGACACCTGAACTCCAGCCTGAACATTTGTACCTTCCATTGACATGAGGTAACCCTTGCTCTAAATATCTTAATTGGGGATCTAAGGCCCTGTACAGTAGAGTTAAAATCAAAATATGATTTAGTGGTTCCACTTTAAAGCATGCCATGACCCACGCCTGTTAGGGTTTCGTTCTCCGTGATTTATGGATTTGCATGAATACTTCTTTCATGCATCTTGGAAGCGCTTTTCTGTCATTCAAAAATGAAAATTATTTATAGTGAAGCTCCAAGAGGGCTGATTAAAAGTAGGGTACATTCTTTTCCAGCTACTATAATCATCACCATTATACAAGACAGGTCTCTGAACGCATTAAGTCATGGAAGTTTATGAGGCAGGAACAGTTCAGAGAGTGTTAGGACACCTAAATTTGTCTATTCATGCTTTTCCTCTTTTCTCGTTTAGCTCATATTAACTCCTAAAGAATATCTGTCAAAGTGAAGGTATTTCTTCCATATAAAGGATGTGGGTTCTTTTGTTGCTACTGAAAGCTGGGTTTCTCCTAGAATGAGTCAGCTTTAGAGGAGACAGATATATGTATTTTTAGGCCCAAGGGCCAAACAAATTTACCAAATGCTCATATGCAGGACTAAGCATATTAAATGGGAGCAACAAGAGACATTCGCAGAAGCTCTGTGGTGTGTGCCGCATTAACATTTGAAAACTTAGCAGTGAAAGATGTAAGCAGAGCAGTCTGCTAAGAAGGTTCCGGCTACCGGCAAGCAGTGGCATAGCTAAGGGTTGGCAGGGGGTACATTGCCCTAGGTGCCAAACCTTGAGAGATTGACAAGCCAGGGACTCTGATGGAGAAATAAGCTCCCCAGCATCCAGGAGATGGTGCGCTCCCTCAAGGCCTGGTGCCCCATTTTAAAGAACACCTTCCGGATGTGGGGTGTGCGTTAAACAACCCAGGGTGTGTTAACAATGCGGGGGGGGGGTGTTAAATTTGATTTTGTTGTATGGGGTGTGATAAAAAATTTTGTGCCCAGTGAGCAATTTGGAAGGAATTGCTGTGGCTCTTCTCTTTCCCATCAAGGGACATCTTCTCACAGCAGAAATGTGGTGGGAATCAGGAATGTGCTTGGGCCTCCTCAAACAATCCTTTGCATCTTCTGCTTTGGGAGCCAGGGCCTTTAATCCCATTTGCTGCCTCCGAAAGACTTTCCAGCAAAGCCGTCAGCTGCCAGAGCACCCATGCCTTTGCAAAGCTCATGCACTGACATCTGTGCAGCAACCACTTCAGTTGCCATCAAAGTCTCTGAAACGCTGACAACATATTGATGTCGTTAAGGATAATAAACGAGAGAGTTCCATCAGATAACAACTGGCGGCTGTTCATGTTAGTGAAGTTTTCTTGTTGGCTTAATTGAAAGTATATGAGCGGATGTTGTCACCAAACCTTCTTTTGAAGACATACATATGCCCGAAGCTTTGGCAAGTAGAGGCCCCTGTTCCATCCATATGGCAGACAGAGGCCATTTGGTCGAAGGAAGAGATATTCAGCCTTTCCAGACCTATGACCCATCTACCCAACCTGCAGCAACTGCATTTTGCACTGACACTTTTTTTAACACGTTTTCTTCACATGCTGTGAAGTCACATTGTCTGGTTCGTAAAGGTAGACATTAGCAGGGGACGGGGGGGGGGAGCTAATAGAAGACCCAAATAGCTGGTGCAGGTGTGTGTGGATCCATGTCACAGGATCAGGTCTGGGAAGGGGGCTAGGATACTGTGACTGCCATTGCCTCCAAATTTGTCCCCTTCCCAGACCCAGCCTTCCCACCCACCCCACTCCTGATGCCACCCTATTCTACCCACCCCTCACTCCATCACCGCCTTGTTTCACCCACCCCTGTTCTGTCCTCCCCCCATCCTTCTCACCTTCCCTGCCCTCTCACCAGGAACAGCAGGCAGCTCTGGATCTGCTGGTGTGGGCAGGAAGGCTCCAGCCTTCCCTCCAGCATCCCAGCAGCGCACTGCTTGGTTAGACAAGCTCCCTTAATTGTCACAGTAATCGTTCAAACAAGCCAGGCTGCTACATTGAGTACATGAAGCCTTTAGCTCAAGCCCCTAGTTCCCATACTATTATGTAATTAACAGCATGATGCTGTACACGCTTTCCTGGGAGTAAACCCTATCGAACACAATGAGACTTACAGGAACGTGCATTGGAGTGTGCTGTTAGTCTTTGTAAGTGCATGTAATAAACAATCACACATATTCCCGGAGTCTTTCCTGGTATCCACTTTTCTCCCTTTTGTCGTCCCCCCCCATATCATGCATCGAATAGCGCCAGCCCATCCATGTGCCCACCTGAAATAGTGGCAGATTGCAAGGTGTCTGAGGGAGCAGCACATATGGGGTGCCTTTCACCCCAAGTCTGCTGCCACTGCCTCCCTCCAACCTGCTACCAATCTGCTTTGCACTCATTTGAGTGTGAAGCAGATGGTTCTCTTCCTGCTGTGCAACTCACACACGGCTGTGAAACCTGGACTTGTGTGACTTACGGAATTGGGTGGTCTCACACTTCCAGGTCTCACTGCAGTGCGCAAAGGGCACAGTAAGGGTTTCAGGCTTGTTTCTTTTCTAGCGCAGATGTAGTGGACCCAAGCCAGCATCAGACAGCATTCCAGATTGTACCACCCTAGATGGAGCTATAAGAATATTGAACACGTCTAACTATTGAGCAAGCCTAGCTACCCGCTCACTTTCACTGCCTGGCCTGTTGTAACAAAGTCAATGTAAGTCTTGTATTATATAAATCAACCTTTTAGATCAAAAAGTATTCATGCAACTATTCACCATGTGTGTGAGTACAAGAAAGGTTTGTGAGTTTCCTTAATAATATCAATATGAATGAATTGTCCTTTTTAGCTGTGAGGGAGCTGATTGGCTGGTGACTGGAGGTCGGGCCATGCCTCCTGAAGCTACAGAGCATGCCCAGTTATATGTTCAAAGATGTTGCTCAGCATTCTCACTCACATCCATGTGCTATCTCCTTTCTGCACCATCTTATGTCTCTCTAAAGACAAAATTCAATGCAACTTGTTCCTTCTGCAGAAAGATATTCACAGAGGAAGAAAAAAGTTTACATCAGAATGTAAAAATCTCTGTGGGTTTTGCATTCCAACATAATGGGTTTCATGTATATTCTTTCATGGTCATTTCCTAGGGGAAGCAAAAAACATATATTGGACTCCTGAGTTATCCACTTGCTATACCAATGAATGCGTTCCCTCTGGACGTTCTATGTGCTTCCGTGTAGTCATATCTTGAGGTTTAATTACTAGTGTCACATGTTTCCTAGGGGGTATCCTGGAGATTATTTGGACTTCTATGAGGATGTGCAGGAACCCTGTAAGAAAATTGGAAAAACCTAAGCTGTTGGTATATGTGGGAAGGTTCCCAGTGCTAACCTCTAGTAGTGTGGCTTCCTCTGCATACTGCTTAACAGTCCCTGGTATGCAAGCACCACTTCCGCCACCTTTGTTTCGCCTGTGGTATGAACATATATCTGAGCTTTCTGAACCATACTTCTCTGCAAGTTGAGACAGCCCTGTGAGGATAGCAAGAGCAACTTCCATTGCCTTCCGCACTCAAACACATTCACTTTTCCCCATCTGTTATCTGCCCGCAGATAATTTACCCAATTATTGTAGTTTATGACTAGTTTTACTGAAAGACCCTTTTGTCAAAGGGGATGGGGGGGATAAGCAAAATAATACATTCATAATAGCTATCGTGTATGGTAATGGACTTTCCTCTGCCTTTTGCTCCACTGATGG
Source organism: Tiliqua scincoides (assembly GCF_035046505.1). Classification (NCBI taxonomy): domain Eukaryota; kingdom Metazoa; phylum Chordata; class Lepidosauria; order Squamata; family Scincidae; genus Tiliqua; species Tiliqua scincoides. The sequence continues at coordinate 40,367,954 of NC_089827.1, forward strand.
CTAACCATGTTTCCTCAGGAGACAATGAGGGCTGAAACTTGACTTTGTCAATGGTTTTTTATGGTTGGTTGTGACCAGCTGCTGCAGTGGTATTCAAACTGGGGCATCGCGACGCCCTAGCCTGTGGGTCCTGGCCTCTGCCCCCTTAAGGGGTGGGGGCAGCCAGGAGACAGGGGGAAGGCAGCGGCATGATCCATAGGATCGCGCCGCTCAGGGGGGGCTGCAGGGGCTTGGATGCACTTGCCCAAGCCTCCTGCAGCCTCCCGGAGGTGCAGGGAGCCCTGCGTAACCTTTGGCAGGGCTCCCCAGGTCAGGAAAAGTGAAAGCGGAGCAATTGTGCCCAGCTCCACAAAACCGGAAGTGGAGCACGATTGCTCCACTTTCCCTTCTGATGGGGCTGCAGGGACTGGGGTGCACCTGTGTGGGGTGCACACAGTCCCTGTGTACGGGGAGCCCTGCGTGAGCGCCTGCAGGGCGCCACAGGTCAGGGAAAGGGAGAGTGGGGCAATCAGAGCAGAGCAGTCCCTGCAGCCCCCTGAGTCCCTTCCCCCTGCCCTTGCTGCCTCCCCCCCCCCCGCCCCTGCAAAGACTTACTGTGGTTTTCAAACTCCTGGAGAGTTTGTGGGTCAGGACCCACTATGTGGGTCACAAGCCAATTTCAGGTGGGACCCCATTCATTTCAATGTTTTATTTTTAATATATTAGACTTGATGCTACCATGGTATGTGACTGCATTTGGGGAAATGTTACAGACCTGTACTTTTACATGTTGGCAACCTTCAGTCTCGGAAGACTATGGTATCGCGCTCTGGATGGTGGTTCTGGAACAGTGTCTAGTGTGGCTGAAAAGGCCAATTCGGGAGTGACAATCCCTTCCACACTGGGAACAAGTGTAGTGTGTCCCTGGTCTGTCTCCCTGGCTATGGGCCTTCCTTCTTTGCCTCTTTGGCTCAGACTGTTGGCCAAGTGTCTCTTCAAACTGGGAAAGGCCATGCTGCACAGCCTGCCTCCAAGCGGGCCGCTCAGAGGCCAGGGTTTCCCACCTGTTGAGGTCCACTCCTAAGGCCTTCAGATCCCTCTTGCAGATGTCCTTGTACTTTTACAAGCTACTATGTATATTATTTTAACAATGATAGTAAATGGGACTTACTCCTGGATACGTGTGGGTAGGACTGCAGCCTAGAATTGTTAAAAATTTTCCTGCTTGATGATGTCACTTCCGGTCATGACATCACTTCCAGTGGGTCCTGACAGATTCTCATTCAAAAAAGTGGGTCCCTGTGGTAAATATCTGAGAACCACTGCTTTGGGGTTTGATATTTACTTTGAGGTTTGAGTGGGATGTTGCTTTAAAAACCAGCCGTGCCTGTTAATGCAGAGCCAAAAGGGAGGGGAAGTTTTTCAGGTAGATTAATCAGTTTCTTTTTTAAATTTTTTAGGAAGATTAATCAGTTTCTCTTTTCAAAATGAAAACACTTCATACTTTGGGGGTGGGAGATGGGGGGGGTTTTCCTTGCAAAAGTGCTGAGAAACGATTCTTACTGGGATTTCTGAACGTCTAGGACTGCAAATGTGGTTTGTACAGAAAGCATCAACTAAAGAGTGCCCTTCTAAAGAGCACCCTTAGAGACATTAGCATGTGCCTAAATTTGATGGGCTGCATAGTGGTGTGACAAGATCATGGTCAGTTGATGATCCCTGATTGGCTGGGGTGACCAGGAATACAACAGAGAAAAAACTGGCTGCTAAAGTAACAGAATAGGGGGGAAACCAGTGGCTTCAAACAGTTACAAACCATCTTCAAAAGGATGTGAAAGGGAGGGAGAATCTTACTACAGATTCAGAGCTCTTAATACAGAGAAATTACTACAGTACATTCTAGGACAAAATCACACTTGCCTCAGCCCTAGTACTTGAGTGCAAAGTATTGCATGACAAGCTGCACTCACTGACCAAATCCTTCTCCCCTATGGTAATGCTCAGTCCCATTTGATCATCCTTGCACTCTTTCTATATTTATGTATGTAAGAACATCCCTGCTGGATCAGGCCACAGGCCCATCTAGTCCAACTAGTCTGTATCTCACAGCGGCCTACCAAATGCCCCAGGGAGCACACAAGACAACAAGAGACCTGCATCCTGGTGCCCTCCCTTGCATCTGGCATTCTGACATAACCCATTTCTAAAATACATATACTCACTCTCGACAATCCAACCAACATCTTTATACTTGTCTGCCAATCCATTCATTCCACTCGAGCCACCCCTCTTCTTGTCTCCTGCGCTTCCACCCTCTTTCACATCGTATCGGGTGAAGGGAGTACCATGCACACTTACCACATATTATGAACATAGAGCAGCCAAGGCATCCTACAGTAAAGGACCAGGAGAAACTAACATCAAGGGGAAAGCCATGACCATCACGGAGCAGTTTCATGCTTATCCACATGCTATACAACAGCATGGTGATCAGTGACAGCATTCCTGAGGACACAGAGAGGAAAAAAATCAATTGCTTAAAGAGTTTTCTTGTCTCAACAAGAGGTGAAAGGTCTTGCACCCTGCAACGTGCTAGATCTCAGTGCCAGGCGGCAGACCCCATTCTGAACCCAGTTTAAAGTTTGTCACCATGCTTTCATGTGAAACATGGGGAAAGGTTGCTGATGGCTTTCTTCAGCTTTTCCTCTATCCATCTTAGTCTCTGCAGTATCTTACTTGATGAATGTTTTGTAAAATGCAAATGTTTTCTATCACAGAGCTTTCAGGTACTGGGCTTTCTCAAATTATGTATCAACCACTCAGAGATTGTTTGGTTCAGTCACTAGGTGGCACTGGAGCTAGTGCTATCATGGGTGGAGTTGGGATTTTGCTGTTGCTATCCTCCTCATGTTTCAACAAGGCAAAAAAAAACCTGTAGTCTAGCACGCTACGCTACTGTCAGGTCCCATTTTACCCACTTTGTGTCCTTTTCAAAAATGTCTTAAGCAAAAGCATCTCAGTCAGAAACAGTCAGACCATGATTGGAAGTATCCCGTCTTCTTAGAGAATTCAGAGGAAATACAAACAAATACAAATAATAATACAATCCTACCTAACTCCCTGAATGGCAAGACAGCACTCCTGGAGCAGCTTCTATTGCATCCCACGGAGAAGTTTTCACTACTGGAAGTCTCCTTGGGATAAGACAACATTTGTCCCCTTGCAGGGTAACTAGATACAATGGAGGACACAGTGCCTATACCTTTAACCATTGTATAGAAGAGGGAATTTTGGCAGGTGCAACTCAACAGGGAAGGATTTAAAAAACTGTACCTGCCAGAATTCCCTCTTCTATACAATGTTTAAAGGTATAGGCACTGTGTCCTCCATTGTATCTGGTCACCCTGTCCCCTTGTCCTGGAGTAAGCCCCAGGAACCACTACGGGGCAACTCAGACCTACACCAGCTCAATCACTGGAGCAGGTTTGGGTTGATCTGTGAAAGTGGATAAGGCTTGGGAAGGGTGTCGGGATTCAGCCTGTGCTGTCACACCATAGAACCTGCCCCCCTCCCAGGTCTGACCTACCTTCCTCCCTACCCTTGTTGCCACCCCTTTCTGTCCACCCCCTCCCCATTCCACCCACCCCCTGCCCCATTCAACCCCATTGCTGTCTCCAGCCAATCCCTGAGCCACCTATCTCCTCCGGCAGGCATCCAACATCCGTCGGCATGCAGAACTGGCTGCTCGCCACTTGTGGTGGTAGTCAGCCCATGCATACTGGCCTAGTTGCATTTGCAGTGGCCGTAAAGGAAGTTCCGTTAGGGGAACGCACGTTCTACCAGCATACTCCTTCAATAGAATTGGGCCATAAGTCAACTGACTCTCGCAAACAGCTGCCCTAGCTGTGTGAGCAGTGAGTGCTGGAGGAGATGATGTCAGTAGTGTAGCAAGAGGGGGTGCAAAACACAAAAGTTTTGTACGGCGCCTCACCATAGTGTGCAAGCAACACCTCCCCCTCCCCTTCAGAGCCATTCCGGGCCACTAAAGCAAAACCTCTAGTGGCCCGGAATGGCTCCAAAGGGGAGGGGCCGCTTGCACACCTTGGGGAGGTATCATGCAAAACTCAGTGTTTTGCACACCCTCTGGCTATGCTACTGGGTGATGTGAACAGGAAAACAAGATGCAATTTTGGACTGGGTTGCTCTCCCCTTGAGAAATCAAGTTTGCACTTTGAGGATGTTCCTGGATTCAGCCATGCTCCTGAATTCCCTGGTGGCAGCTTAGCTATGCGCCATTTCAGAGAATTGTGGATTTGACCACAGTCATGCATGCCTTATTTAAATTGAAATTGGACTACTGTAATGTCTCTATGTGGGGCTAACACTGAAAATCATCCAGAAACTGCAGCTCTTATAAGAGCAGTAGCTAGGTTGTTGTCCAGGATAAATTTTTTGAAGCATGTAATTCATCTTTTACGTCAGTTGCAGTGACTGCAGGTCTGTTTCTGGGAGTAATTCAGCATGATATCACCTTTTCAAAAAATCAAAATGGCTTACAGCACAACCCTAAGCATGCCTCCTCTGAAATAAGTCCAACTGAGTTCAATGGGACTTGCTCCCAGGTAAGAGTGACTAGAACTGCAGCCGTAATCATGCCTCTCTGCTGAAGTTATCTGAAGAAGACCTCTTTCACAGCCTTTCTCCTTTTGAGGCTCAGTTGGCAGGGATGTAGATGAGGATATCCTGAATTGTGGCACCCAGCATTTACAATGCCCTGCCCCAAGAGAGCCACCTGGAAATCCAGATGGGAAGAATTTTTGGATGCTTCCATGCAGTGCAACATGAGATTAAACCTTAGATATTTTGTTACGTCTGCGATACAAGGACATCTGCAAGAGGGATCTGAAGGCCTTAGGAGTGGACCTCAACAAGTGGGAAACCCTGGCCTCTGAGCGGCCCGCTTGGAGGCAGGCTGTGCAGCATGGCCTTTCCCAGTTTGAAGAGACACTTGGCCAACAGTCTGAGGCTAAGAGGCAAAGAAGGAAGGCCCATAGCCAGGGAGACAGACCAGGGACAGACTGCATTTGCTCCCAGTGTGGAAGGGATTGTCACTCCTGAATCGGCCTTTTCAGCCACACTAGATGCTGTTCCAGAACCACCATTCAGAGCGCGATACCATAGTCTTCCGAGACTGAAGGTTGCCTACTACTATTTTGTTATGTGTCTAGACATTTTGTTTGGCTCTGGTAACCCTGTTGAAATGCAGTACAAAATTTTGCAGTACAAAATAAAATAAAATCTAATCTAAACCTTACACACATGCACACACAGAGAGAAAGCTATACCTGTGGAGACATTTGTGATGACAGGCAACTGGTATCTTCTTAATATGGGAACAAATGAAGTGGCAACAGCCATCAAACCAATTAAGACACTGGTTGTCATCAATGCCCTGTAGACCTGGAACATTACTGGAGAAACAAAGCCCAGTATGCTGAGAGAGAGCTGTGTGCACATATTCATTCAATGCATTATGCAACAGTCATACACTTGCTCCTGCTTAAGCCTTCCTACACATGTGTAACTTGTTTGCCTTTGTGACGACATTCACCATGACGTTGATGCCTACAGTAAGGTAGTTGATTACTTTGGTGGTGGGTTCTACAGGATCCACTGGTTGTGGATGTTTTTTCTACAAGTCAAATTGAATGACTATCTCCCTGATCCAGCCTATTGCATGGAGAACAGCTAGTGCCTGCCTTCCCCTATCCCTGTAATTCATGTAGGGACAAGTCTTTCATATGGCCTATATGCATATTGGATAATATGCATATAGGCCATATGAAAGTCTTGTCCCTACATGCATATGCATATAATATGCATATTATCTAATATGCATACACCAGAATTGTGTGGTGACTGGATGTCTTCAGAGGAATCAACCACACTGTTTGAAACAATGCAGCAATGAAAACCTTACATGTCACATTTTCTCAAAGGTTGAATTTTCTGTTCTCCAGACTATCAAAAAAATCCTGCTGTCAAAAATCCCACCATTCCCACTTCAGTGAAAAAAGGACAAATGAAACTACTGTATACTAAAATGGGAGTCTTTTAAGGATGAGCAGACAGCCTTATGCTCATCTCAAGAATCATTTTTGCCTCTCAAGCATTCAAGTCAAATAGTTGAAAATCTTCAGTAGGGTTTGCTTGAATGCCTGAAAAATCAGGCCCCAAGAAAAATCAACTTGGGGAAGATGGTGGGGTGGCAGGTGATGAAGAAGCTTGTTGTCCAGCCCATTGTCCCTCTTTGAGAAAAGGTATATAGGGTACAGTCCTATCCAACTTTTTAGCACTAATGCAACTGGGCCAATGGGGTGTGTGCTGCATCCTGCAATGGGGAGGGACAGTCAGCAGTAACTGTTACCCTGCAGATGCCTGATCTTGTCTGATCTTGGAAGCTAAGCAGAGTCGGGCCTGGTTAGTACTTGGATGGGAGACTGCCTGGGAATACTGGGTGCTGTAGGCTTATACCATAGTCTTTCGAAACTGAAGGTTGCCAACGATATAGTCCTCAAGCTAAAGGAAGTATCCTCAAGGTAAAGGAATGTTTGTTCCCTTACATCAGGGAACATTGTGACTGCACTGGCACTAGAAAGTTGGATAGGATTGGTTCCTTAGTGTATCATTTTCCAGAGGAAGAGAAACCCAATTGTCTCTCACATTGTTACTGGACATCTCAATTGGCTGCTATTCCAGCCATTTTTTTCCTTGATGAGGAGGGGGAGATGGGAGATGCCAAAAGGGTAGGAGTGAAGCAGGCTCAGGATGGGGGAGTAGACTTCTTAAGGTGAGCTGTGCCTGCTTCTATTTTTTTAAATACAGAATGACCGAAGTTATGTTAAAGCCACATCTAGTTTGATCCTAAAATGGGAAACCAGGAGGGGGACATGTATCCTTCCTCAATCCAGATCTTTGGGACATCAGGGGGAAGAAGGAAGATCTCAGGGGAAGAAGAAGGAAATACATTGCCCCATTGTAGGTCTTTTCCTTTGCTCCATACAAATAAATGGAGACTTTCACTCCAGTCACCTGTATGAAGTAAAATAAACTACACTTCAACTGTGTCATATACACATACATGGCAATCTCTGTTATCCCAAGTTCCTGGGACATGAAGGGGGGCATTTGTGCTCCCCCGTTGGAGAAAACAGGATATTTCAATAAAATAGGTTTCCTCAGTCCCTCACATGGGTTCCAACGTCAGAAGACTAGCCCAAAATGGAGTAACAGAAAAGAGAAAGGGAGGCAGGAAACTTTCTCACCTGAGTACACCACAAGTTTGGAGCAGCTTTTGTCCACACAAATTCTCCAGAGACCCATGGTGAAGGAGAAATGAGGAGCAGTTATTTTCATCCAGAACGGAGTTGACAAAGTGATGGTCAGAAATGTAAGACCCAGACAACTCAAGATTTTGGTGAAGAGCCGGTAACAAAACTCCATGCAAGTATGTTGGGGGGGAAGGAAGGGTGAGAAAGTATTTGTTTAAAACATTTTTATCCCCCCTTTTCCAATCTTGAGGCAGCTCACAACATCTAGAAAATGTAATGCAATAAAATGTACTTAAATAATATAATACCATAAGAGAAGCAGCAGCATCCCAACATCAGCATAATATCCTAACTGGCTCGTTTGTTCCACCATCTACCACCAAATGCCTCACACCCCTTCCTGAAGGTTGCCTAATGAACTTTTTCCAGAAAACTTCCACAGCCATGGGGCCAAGAAAGCAAAGGCCCTGCATTTTTGCCAAGGCCATCCTGATTTTGCACCACAGCAATACGGTAGAGGTGCTTATCACTTCTAAGGATAAATGAATCCTACTTCAAAACTGTTTCTAATTTTAATCAAAACTCCCTGGAACTTAGAGCTCAATAGGGGTCTTCCTCTCTGGATAGGACTATGTGCTGGTCACTGTGCCTGCAGCTTAACAGAGGATGAAAAGACAGCTCCCTACCCCAAGGAGGTTACAATCACTGAGGCGATGCAGCCCAGAGAGCATCATTAAGAGAAAATCAGAAAAGAACCCTGTCGGGCATACAAACACTGCTATTGAGGAGGCCTTGAGGAGGCCTCTGTAATTGCCTCCTCATCAAAACATGCAGTGCACGCCCCATTGGCTCAGCTGCATCAGCCCTGGAAAACCGCATAGGATTGGGCCCTAAATCAACACAGGGAGGCTGCAGAGGGAGACAGCTGGTGGCAGGAGTACACAGGAGGAGAATATGCCTTTACAGGTCCAGCCTATTTATACATGGATTTTTTATACATGAATTTGACTCAACATGAATGGCCACTGCAAATGAGAAGGCGTGTGCTGATCCCTGGAGAAGGGGAAAAATGCATCCCTTTAAAATCAGTTTAAAAAACTGGACAGTCCTTTAACAATTGCCTCCTTAATGAGAGAGGGGGGCAGCTGGCTGACAATCCATCAATCCTTCTCTCTCCAGCAGACCCCTCCCTTCCCCCTGTGCACATTTGCATTGGTGAAAGGAGGGACTGAGTGAAGCGCTTGGAGGATGACTGATTGATGGATTGTCTTCTTAATGACTCTTATTTTACATCACAAAGGTCAGCAAGGCTGTTTTTAAATCACAGGATTTAAATCACAATCACATTTGTTTTTTAATTGATTTGCTATAGTGTTGTTTTTTTTGCCATCCACTGTGAGTGCTTAAAACAGAACCCATGTGAATAATGAGGCTCAACCTGTACTTCAGAAGTAATTTGTATTTAATCTCTCCCTGAGATAAAAAATTTATTAAACCCTCTGTTTTTACCTACATCTATTTAGCACAGAGTTGGCATTAAGCATTCATCTGGTCACCTCTGGTAAGTAATCCAGAACTGAGGTTCTGGAGAGTGGCATGGGTGGATTTTTCTTCTTTTCCAAACTCTTTTCCCACAGCATTATGAGCAGCACTGCCTTCAGCAGTGGTTGATGCACAGATAATGTTCCTGGTGGCCAGCTGCTGCCATGTTTTTTCTGAAGAGAACATCAGGAAAGAATCCTGTCAGGCATACAAACACTGCTGTTCAGTAATCCCCTCCAAAATCAGACCCCCCTCAGCAGCAACTTTGGCAATGAAAATAAGCCAGGAACATCCCCAACCAAACAAAAAGCTCATGGAGCATGAGATGCTCCGTCCTTCTTGGCTCAAAGAGCCAAGTAAATGCACACGGAAGCCCACCCCAGAGTCATACATCCTCATATGTCGGCAAACAGGTGCAATTACATACATCACAAACAAAAATCACAAACAGACTTTATATTGAAAAAAAATGTAAATCTATTCTGAAGATTTGGATTAGAATCTTCAGCCACTATGAAGTTGTTTCTAACTCTGTATCTAACCTATGTTAGATCTTTATCTTGTCATATGTTGTTTTTAATCTTTTACATACAGCCCCCTGCTATGAGAACTGACGGATAAAGTTTTCTGTTACTCCACTTACTAAGCTACTCCATCACGGCCCCCCGTCTTTCTGTGATTTCCAGGTTTGCTTTGTCTCACTGGATTCTTGTTTTTAGAATTTAGGATCTTCACTTCCTTTAGTCAGAGCAACTACCTCAGATGGTCAAGTTAAAGAAATCCTTCTGAAACCTTCTGTTACCTAGTACCACTTTGTTTCAGCTCAGTTTTCTGGAGTTCTATAGCTAGGCACCAAATGGCTCTAACTGCCATAGAACTTTGCACACCTGGCACTAGGAAGAACTTCTCTCTTGTCAGTCTTGTTGGTATCTGAGCTCACATGTGACTACTAGTGACAGAAGATTCATTTTTTAATATGAGATGTTCACAGGACATGGCAACCCCTGACAGAGAAGAGAGAGAACAAGGGAATCACCTACAAATGTGGCAGAAATCCCTGCAGAGGTGTGGCAGAGGCAGCTATTTTCAACCACTGTGCTGTAGCACACTAGCGTGCCACATGTGGTCTGCAGGTGTGCTGCAGGAGTTTGGGGGAGCATCATTTGTTAGCAGGGCCAGTGGGGGATGCGAGCCCCTGCTGTCAGTGCAGTGTGCCTTGTCAATGGTCAAAAAACTGATGCTGTGCCTTGACAATTTTAGTGACTTGTCAGTGTGCCGTAAGATTAAAAGGTTGAATATCGCTGGGCAGAGGGAAGACTGCTTTGCTCCAGAGGCCTGTGACTCAGTGACCATACAACCTCTCAATTACATTTACAGTGGGGTTGGCAAGGAAATCTGAAATTGGAAGCACCTCATTAACAACTCTGTGCGCTCTGTTTGCGGCAAGGATATTGTACGCTAAATGCTGGAAGGTTCCAGTGGTACCTTCAGTTGAAGATAAAGATACTGGACTTCGCTGAAATGGATAAGCTTACAATTTTTCTTAAAGAGATGTTAGTAAAGAATTTTATGGACAATTAGAGACCAATCATGGACTTGCTCATGAAAAATGGAAAATTGGTTTAATGAATTATGGATTTGACGAGTAGATAATTGATACAGAGATAAAATGTTGAGACTATAATAAAGAAAGGACAATAAACAATTGATAAGGAGTGGAATTAAACAAACAGAACAATTTAAGAAAGTAGTTTGGAAATGCATAAGAGACTGTTCAAGATATATATGATACTTATACGTTTAATAATTATTGATTCATATTTTGTAGAAAAACAAAGTAATTTAGATTTGGGACTCTGCACTTGCTATATAACTTTCAATGTATGTCTTCATTATCTTTTTGTTTGTTGTATGTTTTAGGGTGCTTAATTGTGTTATTGTACATTTAAGGTTTTATGGGTTTCTGTTTGTTAATTTTAGTTGTGTTAATAATTTTTTTTTTTAAGTTATGGAAACAAACAAAAAAAAAAACCCAACTTTGCTTGCTCCAAAGTCAGGAAGCTCCCATGATGAAGCTTGTTTACAGGTTCAAATCTGCTGCCCAAAGCAATGTGCTTTGGTCATGGAATTTTCCAAAGTGCAGGCAAGGTTTCTCCTAACCAAGTCAGGAAAGGTAGTGGTGAGGTGCTGATGAACCAAAGTTTGGCCTTTCCCTAAGGCCTATGAACCTGAGGCTTCACTGCCATCAGCCTAGTTCAGAAAGACCACAAGATTGGCCAGGGTCATGCTCTTCTGGCATGTACCCAGCACCACTTACAAGTGCACAAAAATGCATCAATGCATCAGGCAACACCTGAGGAGATGCCAACCCAAGAGGATTGCAGGCCACTTGGAGAGATGAAGGTTGTCAGTGCAGAAATTGAACAGGTATGGCCATCAACTACATGGAGTTTTAGTGGAAAGATCATCTGTTGAATTTCTGCCTTGTACAGCTATATTAAAGGCACAGGAGCCCTGCTTGAGATGTCAACCTTGCTCTGACAAGGTTGTCAGAGGCACAGAACAAAAGCCTAATTTCCATGCTAGCAAGTACAGCTCAAAAGAATTTTAAGATGTTGCTCATTCAAGTCAATGAACATGAGCTTTGGAGGGGGGAGAGATCCTGCAAAATGGAATCTAGAGTCTAGAACTGGTGATATTGAGCATTCCAGGAATCAGCTGGCCCTCCACTGGCTTTAAAAATCAAGAGGTGGTTTGGCTCACTTTCTTGAGTGATCTGCTTTGCATGGTTTGTGCGTTCTCTCATTTTTACAGGTGTGCATAGGCAGACGTGATCAGCAAATGTAACTTCATTGCTTGGAAGCATGAATAAAAGAAACTAAAGAATATGTCATTGCTATTTTGGACCATGACTCTAGAGTGCTGTAATATTTGCTCAGAGGGCATGTTGGTTAAGATCATCATGATGCAGCCAGGCATTGTTCAAGTCAAGTGCTTCTCACCCTTCTGATCAGGTTATGTGTTCTTTCAACTGTATTAAAATATTTGGGTCTGTTCAGGAACTGTCCCATGGTGCCTCCCTAGTTTTTATGGATTTCCTCTCCCCTGAGTATCCAAGAGACACTTTAAAAAATGGTAGAACTGCTCTGAAGGGCCTCTTGACTTTTAAAACATTAGCCTCTTCCAACAACCGCAGCTGTGTCAACTCATCTCATCAAGATTGTCATCCCCCCCCAAAAAAATAACTGCCCTGAATTGAACATGTCTATTTCCTGTCTCCCCACCCAAAGACTATACATATAACTGTGGATGGGCATTCCACTTCCTCAGGATAACTGTTATCAACGCCTCTGCTTCTCACTTCCTCCCAACCCAGTCACACTTCCTATGTGGAAGATGCATCTCTTGCCTCAGCCAATAGCTGCCCATGGGCTCATTCACTGCCTGCTTTTACCATGCTAGGTGACGAGAGATAAAATGGCCTGTGGCCTGGCACAAATTTCTTTCACATGCATTATCTCAGTGGTAATTCCCAAACTGTGTGCCAAGAGAGAACTGCTGGGGTGACGAGAAATAAATGGATTAAATCATGAATTAAATCACGAACCCAAAGAAACAAGGGACAGATTTAGGGCCGATGACCCAATCGGCACATGGAGCACTGGGCTTGGACGTGCCAGACATTTCAGTTATTCTTAAAATTAAAACTTTCTCTAAAAAAAGAAACAAATTTGATTTTATTTGCCTATACCATTGTTTTTCAACCTTTTCATCTCACAGCACCCTAACAAGGCACTAAAATTGTCAAGGCACACCGTCAGTTTTTTTACAATTGACAAGGCACACCATGCTATTGGTGGGAGGCTCACATCCCCCAATGGCACTACTAATAAATAACCCTCCCCCAAACTCCCGCGGTACACCTCCAGACCATTCACAGCACACCAGCGTGCCATGGCGTAGTGGCCAAAAATGGCTATACCAATTCACAGATTCATGTGTGCAAATTTGTCACCTTAAACAACAAGGATCCCAAACCTCCACTGCCTTGTGGCTACATCCAGTTAAGGAAAAGGCTTCAGGAGTCAACCTCGAGGCAAAATCAGGAGCCGGAGTCCCTGAGACAGTTCATGGCTGAACACAGTCACGTTCTGGCAACTCCTGCGACGCCGCTGGAACCAACCGCATTGGCCTCTGCCTTTCCATTGGACCATTTCAGCGACGTGGAGAGGGGGGATTTGCTGCATGGGTAACAGCCTATCCTCCGTACCTACTTTACCCAGGCTTCGCGTACTGGGGAGGACACTGTTCCAGAGCCACCATTCAGAGCACGATACCGTAGTCTTCCGAGACTAAAGGATGCCAACATGTCAAACAACAAGGATAAATCATGCATACAGATTTTGCATCAAGCAGCACAATTCTATGCATGTCTACTCAGAAGTAAATCTATTAAATTCAATTGCTCTTACTTCCAGGAAAGTGTGTATAGGATTGCAACCAAAGTTGTGAAAGGGTCCATAACCTCAAATAACTAACAAGGGAGAGTGTCCACAGTTTCCCTTGCTCTTGAGCAGCCATTTTCAACCTTTTTCAGCTCACAGCACACTGACAAGGCACTAAAATTGTCAAGGCACACTACCAGTTTTTTACTTGCATTAAATTACTACATTACAATTAATCTTGAATTAATAAAATTAATACAATTAAATCATTACATGACAAAAAAAAAATTGACAAGAAGCATGGAGAGGGAAGTATATGTGGTGTCTGAAAAGAAGGAAAAATCCTATGTTCAAATTCTTATCAAAAGTGCCAGAAAGTGTTGACAAAGACAGGGCAGGTTGATCACATAGTGGAGAAATGCAGGTGAGGGGCAGTGAGGAGACATGATTGAAACAAGTGCAGGATTAAACTGGGCATGGGGGAGAGAGAGAAAGAGAATGGGAGGCAGTGATTCTGTATCTTTGGAAGGTGCGGACAAGTGAGGGGAGTAAGAGTTGCTAACTGTGATTGTGAGATTTGGGGGGGGGGATATGCCTGGGGAAGGGGGTGGGAGAAGAGGAGAGAGAAGTGCCAATTGCCTGCTTGTGTATTTGAGAAAAAAGAGTGCAACCAAAAGCCCAATCCTATGCAGGCCTGCTCAGAAGTAAGCCCCATTATAGTCAATGGGGCTTACTCCCAGGAAAGTGTGAACAGGATAGCATCCCCAGAGCCCAATCCTATGCATGCTTGCTCAGAAGTAAGCCCCATTACAGTCAATGGGCTTACTCCCAGGTAAGTGTGGATAGGATTGTGGCCCAGCGCCCTTCCTCTAAGAGCCCCAAAGTGCAGGGAGGGTTGCTTTGGGGAGTTGTAGGCAAACTGGCAAGGGAAAGGGACTTTCAGGGACCCTTTTCAGCCAGCCAGTCCTTGGGGGCCTTAGCAGGTTGGGGGCCTTAGCAGACTGCGTGCCTGCTTCTGGCTCCCTCTTCTCACTCACTCCACGGCTCCCACCTTCTGGCTCCTCCGGGCTTCTCTGGTTGGGCAATCAGCACGCAGGCAAGCAACAACCGCCTTCGTGCCCAACCCTATGCATGTCTACTCAGAAGTCAGCCCCATAGTAGCCAATGGGGCTTACTCCCAGCAAAGTGAGGATCAGGTTGCAGCCTGAGTCATGCTCAGTAGTAGGAGCAAGCTCTGCAGGAGGCTCAAAGCAGCCGCTTCTCCCGCATGTGGACGCGTAGCTGCTGCCTGCCTCCTCTGATCCCGCAGCACACCTGAGGCAGCCTCGCTGCACACCAGTGTGCCACATCACAGCGGTTGAAAACTGCTGCTCTATAGGAAGGGGAATTGGATGCTATTGAAAGTATTCCAAAGTTGATCAAATCTGAGTAGCAAGATGCTTCGTAACTGGGATGCCATTCAGGGTCATGCTGATCTTTATGAGGCACATGAAAAGATACCCTAAAATATGCAAAGCTTATTGTGGCCTTTGTATATTTTGGAGACAACCTTCAACGGTGAACAAGTTACCTCCGCTCTTCCCAAAATAATCTTCTTTTCTAAGAAGGGGGGGAGAAGGGATTTTAAAAACCATCCTGCAAAAAAGATCTTGAGGGTGGTAAATTGAGATTTCTTAGTACTTGAATTTTCTAACACTGATTAGCTCATTAAAAACCCCAATCTGTTAACTCAAACTAATCAAGTGGGAGTGGCAATGGAAGAGCCTTTAATCAAGCATTAGTCCTAAAAAGGCACGTAGACTCAACAAAGCCAGTGCACCCAAACAAACAGGTTTTTAAATGCTCTGTAGCCAATTAAATGAATTCTCTTGAAAGCTGGGAAATTGGAATGATTGTAAATGTTTCTGATTAAGGTTGCATGAAAATACAAAGATAAGAGACTGATTAACTATGAGGTCACCATAGGCAGACGAAACTAATACACACATACACTAAACCAAACAAGAATGTGGGCAAACCCCAGATTTCCCACTGTCTTGAGTGATGTTCCACTTGTTGGCACCTAGGGATGACACTGGGAGCTGCCAGGTCAGAAACTGTCAGGGGAGCCATAATTACACTGTGTAACGCAAAAATTGTTCATGTTGAATTTTTAATATACAATTCAGAGGTGCTGGTTCCACTGGAAATATTAGGTTTTTTGTATCATCAAAACTTTTTTAGTTATCTTAAATTTCGCGTTTGTATCTATCCTATTGTCTAATTCAGTGTTTCTCAAACTGTGGGTCGGGACCCACTAGGTGGGTTGCAAGTCAATTTCAGGTGGGTCCCCATTCATTTCAATATTTTATTTTAATATATTAGACATGATACTCCCATGGTATGTGACTGCATTTAGGGCAATGTTACAGACCTGTACTTTTAACAAATTACTATGTTTGTTCTTTTAACAGTGATAGTCAATGGGACTTACTCCTGGGTAGGTGAGGGTAGGACTGCAGCCTAGGATTGTTAAAAATTGTCCTGCTTGATGACCTCACTTCCGATCATGACGTCACTACCGGTGGGTCCTGATAGATTCTCATTCTAAAAAGTGGGTCCCGGTGCGAAAGGTGTGAGAGCTACTGGTCTAATTCATTGTATCTGTGATACATCATCTAATACAACTGCACAGCATAAATTGTGGTGAAACTATTGATGCTATGCCCAAAACAATGGCATTTTTGAAATCCTTGCACCAAAATGAATAAACATTGAAATTTTCAGATAAACACAGAATTGTTCAAATTTTGTTACCCAGTGTTAGCAGAGGGTCCACTGAGGTGCGTTGATGCCCACATTCCTCAGCCCCAGTGACAGTGGTACCTCTCAATATGTCAAGAGGGTGTGGGTAGGGGTAGTGGGTAGGGGTAGAGGAAACTGAATGCTTTCCTCATGCGCTGCCTCTGACGCATTCTCGGCATCACCTGGCAGGACAAAGTTCCGAACAACACAGTCCTGGAACGTGCTGGAATCCCTAGCATGTATGCACTACTGAAACAGAGACGCCTGCGTTGGCTCGGTCATGTCGTGAGAATGGAGGATGGCCAGATCCCAAAGGATCTCCTCTATGGAGAACTTGTGCAAGGAAAGCCCCCTACAGGTAGACCACAGCTGCGATACAAGGACATCTGCAAGAGGGATCTGAAGGCCTTAGGGATGGACCTCAACAAGTGGGAAACCCTGGCCTCTGAGCGGCCCGCTTGGAGGCAGGCTGTGCAGCATGGCCTTTCCCAGTTTGAAGAGACACTTGGCCAACAGTCTGAGGCTAAGAGGCAAAGAAGGAAGGCCCATAGCCAGGGAGACAGACCAGGGACAGACTGCACTTGCTCCCTGTGTGGAAGGGATTGTCACTCCCGAACTGGCCTTTTCAGCCACACTAGATGCTGTTCCAGAACCACCTTTCAGAGCGCGATACCATAGTCTTTCGAGACTGAAGGTTGCCAACAACAGTGGGTAGGGGTGTAATGGGGGCCACAGTGCAGGGCTTTGCTCCAGAAACCCCAGCAACCTGGCACCAGTGTTGTCTAATTATTTCAGGGCCAAACTAGATGATAGGCAAATAGCATGCTTGAGACCTGATTGTTGACGCTAACAACAAGCCTCCATGCAGAACTTTGATCCAAACTGGGCCTGTGTCAGAGACAGGCAGCCTTTGCCTCCACCACAATCCTGATACTGTGGGAAGAGAAGGTCTCATTGGCACCAGCTTTTCAGTTCCGAAGTGCTGACTGTGTTATCTTGGGAGGTCAAAAATAGGTCTTACCACAGACTTGGAACTACTAGCCAGTTTACCACTAGCCAGTGTGCCTTTAGGTTCTCTGATCTTCTCCTGGACTCCACATGGGAAGAACTCCTCCAAGTCTGTTTGGTCAAGGCTGTTGTTTAATCCCATGAATTAGGACTCGATGGGCAGGGCCAGGGCAGGGAAAAGGTTTCAAAAAGTGTATATCCTTTAAAGGCTTTGCGTACTAAACATTTAAAACTTCATGTTCACCCTTTAGAACTCTATTCCTACCTCCGAACTTGTTTTTTAAAAAAAAGGAGCATGTTTTGCCTTTAATCCTCTCCAAAGACACATTCCGCACATCTCAAGGATCTCTGCCAACTGCTCAGTCTCTCAGCAAGCCTACATACCAGCTTTAAAGTAAGCTTCTTGAAACCAAAGCAACAGTCCTGTGGGTTACGTTTATATGATTTCCAGATTTGTATAGCTGCAGGCCTCTTGCAAATGATAAGCTCTGTCTTTGTTGCCAGGTGTTGTTTTTTTTCTTGAGGGGAATGGCTTGGTAATGTTTAAACATCCCTCATCAATGCACTTACTGAAAAACAGACAGCGCTAGCTGCTGAGCAACTACACATGCATGTTCCCAAAGTACGGTTTGCATTGTCATGCGCTAATAAAGATATTTTTCTTCAGTGATCGCAGCAGACAGAGCACTTCTTTTGACTTTGGAGAATTCCCTGTTTCTAAAACCGGTGAGATCAAACTACTACAGCCTAAGCTGGAGATGGTAGAGAGCTCGAAACTTGATAGTTCAGTGTGTCAGACATTCTAAATAGCTTGTCAAACTAACTACACACTGGAACTGTTGATTTCTTAATCATTATTGTTTATTAATCAATAATCAATAATGATTATTAATCATTTAAAAATTATTGTTGAAGTATAGCTCTCTCTCTCTCTCTCTCTCTCTCTCTCTCTCTCTCTCTCTCTCTCTCTCTCTCACACACACACACACACAGAGTACTTTATTTTGTAAGGGAAGCTCCCTGGTGAAACACTACACAACCTCTTCCCCTAAAGGAAGGAACCACAGTTTGTGGAAAGAGAAACCGCACACATTTAATCAGGCCTCAAGAATTACTGTGGAAGTCGTAACTCCCTTTTTCCTTGCCAATGATCCCCTTTCCCAGGTTTCCTATTTGGAAACAGTTATAAGATTCTGTCAGGCACACAAAAGTACCTGGATTGCTCAGTGTTTGTAGTTTATTTTGGTTTCCCTTCCAACTGTAGTGCTTTATTTTTTCAGCATTAAGTAGTTGTGGGATAAACCACTAGCAGCCCAGCCCCTGGAAATTCTCGTCCTCACTACATTCCTTGGTTCCCCCTCCTTTGATGCACTTCACCCACCTTCTAAGGTTCACCCTGTTTGTGTCTCAAAAGGCATCCACACAGCAGCCAAGAGGCATCTTTCAAGCGATGGTTCACTTATATGTAGCAGGAGAAGAGGACATGACCCTATTCCATTCATCTCAGCACAGCATCTTTGTCTTTTGCCAGCACCTCCCTCAACTGGAGAAAACAGCCTCCCTCACTCATGGTTCCTCTTCCAAGTACTTCCCAACCTCCATGTCAATAGGCCCAAGTTCAGGGCCATGACAGATCTGGCTTCTCATCACCCTTGAGTAATTGCCATTCTGACCACTGTTAAGAGATGGTCCATCCTTTCCAAACCATTAGAAGCAACTATACTTTTTAGATATCCAAATAAAACAGGAAGTGGGTTTTAATGGCATATCTTAGCCGACCATTTTCTGATATAATTCAGTACAAGTTTCCACTACATTATAATCTCTGAACAGTTCCCAAAAATTATGATGCAGGTTGGCTCCTGGCCTTCTGAACCTACAGCAGATGTCACATGAGAGCCCCAATGTACATATTACATTTTATTTAGATGGAGAGAGGTAATACTGGTACTGGATTTTATAAACATGTTTCCTAAGATTTGAACACAATGTTAAATTTGGTATATATTCCCCTACACAG
Source organism: Tiliqua scincoides (assembly GCF_035046505.1). Lineage (NCBI taxonomy): Eukaryota > Metazoa > Chordata > Lepidosauria > Squamata > Scincidae > Tiliqua > Tiliqua scincoides. Next base: position 40,387,063 of record NC_089827.1, read on the forward strand.
GGTTAAGTTTCATCTGAGATGGTCATACCTCCATCTCTTTCTCATTTCCCCTTATAGTTAAGGCAATCTTGAGTCCTATAATACAGGGGTACCCCAGTATCTGCAGGAGATACATTCCCAGCCCCCACCCCATCCTGCAGATACCAGAAACTGTGGATAAGAGAGAAACTCTATCTCCATGCAATCTGTATCCCCTGCACCTCTCCTGTGCCCGTTACATTTATTTAGCTTCCTTGCCCTGGCGCCAAGTAAATAGCATATGTGTTTTCCTTTTACCAAATGCTGTAAGCTTACTGTTAATGTTCGTTTAGTGTTCTCTGGCATTCAGGCTGCCTGTCTGCATGTCTTCCTATAAGTTCTCTAGCTCAGTGGTTCTCAAACTGTGAGTCAGGACCCACTTGGTGGGTCGCGATCCGATTTCTGGTGGGTCGCAAGAAGATGGTGGCAGCCATCTTGGAATATGGCAAAAGACCTAGGTGGTGCCATTTTGGAAGTGGGCAAAGCCTGGGCGTCCCAGCATTGAGATGTAACGAAGAGCGGCTTGCACTTGTGCAAAGAAAGCAGTGTGCCGCTTTTCCCCAGAAAGCGTGCAGCTGCCTTCCAGCTGGACGTCCCTCTGTACTTGGAGGCTTCCCTCAGGGGGGCCAATTGTGGAGTGCAGGCTTGGATTGCAGGCAGAGAAGGGCCGGAAGAGACATGGACGAGCCAGCCAGGCTTCTCCCCACCAACCTTTGTCAGCTTGGCTGCCTTGATGGGATGGGCTGCCCTGGGGTTGCAAGACAGAGCGGCTCCCCCCCTGCAGCTGGACTGGGCTGGAGAGTATAGGCGGAGACCTGAACACAGGGCTTGGGTGAGTAGAGGCAGACCTGCGTGATCTCCCCTCTTGTGAGCCTGCCTTGAAAGCAGCATCACTGCCACCACAAGCCCACTGCCGTTCTCATCCTCTGCATCATGACCTCTCTCCCTCTCTGAAATCGCCTGGAAGCTGTGATCCTTTCCTGCCCTGACTAGCACGTCTTCTCTTTATATCTTTGCAGGGGTGAGGGGGGATCCCTGGCTGCCTGGCTGCCAAGAGAGCAGCCAGGAGGGGGGGGAGGGCAAGCATGGCATGTGGGGGGGGAGAACCCAGAGGGAGTGCTGCTCCCCCAGTCGCTTCTCTGATGTGCACCCTTCCCCTCTTCTTACTTCTCTCTTAGGCTGCAATTCTGTCTACTCTTACCTGGGAGTAAGCCCCGTTGCCAATAATGGGAGTCAATTCTGAGTAGACGTGCTTGGGCTTGGGGGAGATGAGGGGAAGCGTCCCTGCTTCTCTTCCTTCTGAGGGGGATGCTACTGTTTTTATTTCCTTTATTTACAAAAGCTCAAGCGACTTCTTGCATTGAGGTGCATGAGGAGGGTGCACTTGTTTCTGGCTAGTGCTGAGCACAGTATCAATAGCCACATCAATGCTTGTTAGTTTCAAGCACAATACAAGAAGTAGCTTGAGATTTTGTAAATAAAGACAGAAATAAAAACAGTAGTAAATAATTACACAAATATTTTGTTCCAGATGTTGTTTTATTTTTTGCTTGATAGCAATGGTAGCGAGGGCAGGGAGAATTGGAAGAAGCTTCTGAGCTGGAATACTGTCTCTTGTCATTTGCAGTTTGAGTCTCTAGGAAAGAACGTCCTGCTTGATGACATCACTTCCAGCTCTGACATCACAGTGATGTCACTTCCTGTTTGATGATGTCATTTCTGGCTATGACATCACTTCCAGGTTGCTGACATCACTTCCAGTGGGCCCCAGACAGGTTGTCATTCTCAGAAGTGGGTCCCCGGCTAAAAAGGGTGAGAACCACTGCTCTAGCTTATAGTGTTTGGTAAACGGAAGGTACATACTTGCTTGACACCAAGGTAAGGAAGCTAAATGAAGGTAATTGGCACAGGGGAGGGGGAGTTGTGGAGAACTTCAGAAAACTGAATCAGCGGATACCAGATCCATGGATTCAGGGGAATGCCTGTAATTTCATCTAAATTGTTTAATAAACCCTTTGAACTGCCACCAAAGATTACTGCTCTAAAACCTGTTTTATCCCTTCATTTTTTCTTAATAATGTGCACATAGGTTGGCTAATCTAAAAATGCTGACAGTCTAACAGGAGTATCAAACTCATTTCACACAGTGGGTTGAATAGCATTCACAGTGCCTGCTGAGAGCTGGGAAGTGAGATCATTAAGCAGGAAGTCACATCATTAAGTAGATGATGGCCCAAAATAAGCACTTTGTTCCCATATAGGAACTCATTAGCTATAAATGACAGAAAAGAAAATATGCAAATTTTGATCGTGTTTTCAACATATGGCCCAGTTATCATGCTGAGTGAGCCCAATTATCACACGGGTCACCCTTTCAGCAGTGCCACTTCTTTTAAAGGCCAGATGCCATCACTACACCCTGTGGCAAGGAGTTCCACAGAGTTCCACATGAAATCCATACGTGGAGCCCCAAGTATCACAGTCAATTTCTGGATTTCATGCTCTTCATGATATCAATCATGCTCTTCAGGCCTACATTTGTTGGATTTCATGCAAGTACATCCTATTAAAAAGGTATGCCCATCCATGAAGTTTTGACAGCCTATGTGTCTAGTGGGGTGGTGTAATAATACACCCTCTTCATTTTGCAATGGTAGGTGGAGTCTCTATGTCCTGTTTGTCATTCAAAAATAATGGGAACGTAGTTTGAGTACACCTATGAATTTGTTGTTACTTTACTCATTTATTGTAGTAAGTTAAGTGATGTGACAAGCCAATCAATGTTTGAATAAGTGGTGCAGAATAGAAACTAAGGGTGCAATCCTAACTCCTTATGTCAGTGCTTTCCAGCACTGACATTAGGGCAGTGCAGCTCTGAGGGAAGGGAACAAACATTCCCTTACTTTGAGGAGGCCTCCGTGAGTGACACCCAACTGCAGGATGCAGCACACGTTCCATTGGCACCGCTATGCCGGTGCTGGAAAGCACTGACATAAGGGGTTAGGATTGCGCCCTAAATTCCATTTGGCCAGATTGCAATGTTACCACATAGCCAGCAAATAATAGTTTGACAAGTTCTTCAGAAATAAGCTTTGGAGAATTGGGCTGAAAGTTGATCCTTCTCATTTGATCTATCTAATTTGCAGTTTCTTGAAAGTCACTAACAAAGTTCTCTGCCCAAATTATCTCCCAAAATCTCATTATGGTTTCCTAACAAATAATAGTGTTTCTGATTAGAATCATATGGACAAATTCATCCACATCTGTAGAGTTGTATTTCTGTGTATCTGCCTTTTTTCCAGTCACTTAATGTCTATTATTGTTCTAATCCATCCTGAAAAAATAATGGGAATTTTGTCCTTAACTGTAACTGTTCCTCTTTCCTTTTGTCAGTGGTGCATGATGCATATGTAATGAACAATTCAAGATCTTCCTCTTCTCCTTAAAGTTTTCCCCATCCACACAAGTCCACACCCTGTACACAGAAAACTAGAATGTCAGGGAGAAGGTTTGGCTCCAAACTTTCTCCTTGACATGCTACATTTCTATGGGCAAGGTTTTTCTTTACTTTTTTTAAGTATGGGGACATTCAACCATGTGACCCTACATCTGCATCCTGCAGTAGTACAGTCTCAGGAAAAATATGGCCATACACGCTTTTCCAGCTCATCCTAAGGCAGGAACAACATAAAGAGAAAAAAAAATGAGTGAGGAAAGCAGCAGGGAAACTGAAGGTGGCAGAGAGCAAATGAAAACCAGAAAGACAACTAAGAATGTATTTTAATTTTATTTGGCATTATAATTTATTGCCAGCTTTACTAATATAAGTACCATATTTCTCCTTCCCCCTCCTACTTCTGCTCTCTCCCTTCTAAGGAATCTGTGCATTCTGATCAGTGCTGGAGACAGAGACAAATACAATTCGTAATCTTTTCCAAGTAAATCTTTTCCAGCTTTTCCAGCTGCCACTTGGTTATCCCAGGAAGATAAATGGTGCAGTCTGAGATCTTTTGCAAGTGGCACAAATGAACTTAATTAGTTTGCAGAGAGCTCCCTGAATCAGCACTTCACATATTACAACCAGGATTTCAGTCTCTGTAATAAGTTTTTCTTTTCTTCCCATCACTCCTTTTATTTGTTGCATATCTCAGCCAAAAGAAGATGTTGTGAACCTTTAAAACTAATTCACTCTTTTACAGCTTTTAGTTGGTCCTAATAAAGGTATTATTGATACTGATTGGGTATTATCCTTATCCTTTCTTCCTGGAGTTCAGGGCAGCATTATGCTCCCCCACCCTTACCTGTGAGTGGTTAGGCTAAGAGACTGTCAGTCCAATCCTATCCTTACAATCCACCAGCAGAAGTGACATTCTACCAGCATGAGCAATGAGGCCATCAGTGCAATGGCTGGTGGACACTTGCATGGGCCAATGGAGAGGATACCATCTGCTGGCACCAGCTGGCAGTGGGGGCAGAATGAGGGACTGGGCAGAGAGAGGGGGGAGTTTCTGGGCAGGGGAGGTGGGGAGGGTGTGTCGAGGACAGGAAGGAGCAGTTATTGGCAGCAACAGCTCTGCCAGTATCCTATCCCCCTTCCTAGCCTTGATTCACCTTCCTGTAGCCACTCAGATTTGCAGAATAACTTGCGCAGATCTGAGGAGACCCAATGGGGCAGCAGAGTAGTAAGCAGCCCTGAAGTAAGGGAAATGCTACCTGCATTTTTTTCAAAGTTCTGCAAGCAGGGCTATTATATTCCTTTGCAATTATTTAATTCTCGTTCTTTGGTTAAATAATGAAATATTCAATGCCCAAATAATGACACCCATTTTGTGCCATCCAGTAAAACTCACTTTTTATCTCCTGCTTGTGAATTTCTATTCTGAAAAGAAATAGCAAGTAAACCTCTCCTTTTCCTTGCCTAGGAATAACTAAGATCCAACATGGGCAAGGCTGAGAAGGGATAAAAAAAACATCAGAGCAGAAGGTGAAATTAAACCAGTAATACTGCAAATGAATAGCAGGATTGGCATGATAGCACTCAATGAGCTATGCCATGTGAGTTAATGAAAAAGGGAAGAACTAGCGCCACCTGCTGCAGGCTCATGCTCATGTCACATGGTTTGATATTATTTTCTAACAATATTTCCCCCACTTTCTCTTAATTTCATGCAAGCTGAATAGCCTTGGGTGGGAGGCTAAATCTGGCCCAAAGGCCATAGGTTGCCGACCCCTGCTTTAGGGGCTTATACTGCTGAAAGACTCTTATTAACAGCCTGCAACATGTTGTATGGGTTTATTGAAGGGAGAACGATTTTGCAGTTCTGGCCTCAGAGAGGTAGACTCTCTTCCACACATTGTTCTGCATTGTGCTTTTAATCAGGTGCTCAGAGACCAGTATCTCCCCACATTGTCAGGAAACAAAAAAGGTCTCTCTGAGATCACCTCTTTACAACTTTTGCTGGCAGGTGAATTTGAATTTGTGACCCTTCCAGTTGCTAAATTTCTACATTTGAGCAACTGGAAGCGGGCTAAGTTGCTGGTTCTAAGCAACTTGGAGTAACTGTGTAAGCAAACTGGTGTGTTTTAACCCTTATTTCTTATCTCTCTTTTTAATATATACCTTCATACATGACTGTTTGGAGATATTAGTTGTAAAACTATATGCCTAATAAAGGTTTGTTGTATGTTGTTGTATGTTGTATGGGTTTATTTTGAAATCCCTGTCCTGATGTAACAGGGACATAAAAGCCTGATGTACACTGACATAAAAGCCAAAGAGGGGGATTATTCTTTTGGTTAAAGATATACTAGAACACATCAATGTCCTATGATATATTATCAACCAGTCAATTTACATACACCATAGCAGCTGCAGTGTGTGAAATGGAGGCTGTGCTGGGCTGAGTGCCTTGGCATGTATGTCATAGCATGCACCTACATCTGCACTAGGGATGCATCCACCCGCCCTCCCAGCGATTTAACTTCCAGAGACTCTGAGGATAAAACTGAAGAAATGGGAGAAAGCAGAAGGGGCAAGAGCCAGAAATCTGAGCTCCTTAGAGCAGTGATTTTCAACCTTTTTAATCTCACGGCACATTGGGAAGGTGCTAAAATTTTCATGGCGCACCATCGGTTTTTGGACAATTGATACCATTCTGGGGGGGCTCACATCCCCCAATAGCCCTACTAATAAATGACCCTCCTCCAAACTCCTGTGGCACATCTGCAGTCCATTCACAGCACACCAATGTGCCACGGCATCGTGATTTAAAATTGCTGCCTTAAAGGAAGGGCAGGATGCAATTAATAAAAGTGTCCTCTATCCCAAAATATTTACGCCCAAACCACCAGGGCTTTCAACGGGAATGAACGCTGTCTCAACAGGAAGCTCCATAAGGAGGAGTGACTGCAATAAATGTACCACAACTGTTATCAATCTTGTTATTTAAAAAAAATTAAAAGTGCTAAACATGCTATCCATTTTAAGCTCCCTCAATTACAACACACTTTAAAATGACTGGATAAGTTTTTCTTCGGTTTCTGGAAAGTCACATGAGCTTGAATGGTTTAACTCAAAAGAACTTTGCAATTTTTCTTATAACTCTCGAGTGCTTTTCCTCCACCCCTTCCTTGCAAATCAGGTCCTTATAACCGCTGCTCAGATGTTCCTTGAGTTCCTTCAGTCAGTGTAGACTTTCCCAAGTATTTTTGAAAGGGTTTGGTTGTGTTCTGACTGAGCAGGAAATGCCTGGTTATCTTTACTAGGCAAATAGATGGACTTCATGCCAAAAGTCCTTGGGATGGTTTTCAGTCATTTAGGAGTAACTGACTACTCCAGACCTATTGTTTCCCCCCTTCCCTTCCCCCTTTCCCATTTCATTTAATAAAATTATGACATTCATGACCCTTGTCTGTGCCCCAAAGCAAGGATTAAAGCTCTAACCACACAAAAACAACCATAAATAATGAACCCATTGTTCATATGAGTTCCCACCAACCCTGTGGATTAAATGGCTCATGTAACAGAGCACTTTGTCTCCTCTTCGGCTATATTTTCTACCACATTGCAATCATTAATTCATCCCACCTTCTCTTTCTCTCTCTTTTTAAAATCTTAGCTATATAATTTGACTGCCAGCTCATTGGATGGGTATGGCTCTGTTGCAATCTTCTCTTGGGTCTAGTTCACACATAGCTGGTAACTTGTTTCTGGACTGCGTCTGTTCAGAGTTCAAGTAGGAGCTCCCATGACTGAATGGTCCTCAAGCATGAGGGTGGGGGAAAGGTATGCTGAACCAGGGCCCAGTTCATGTGTCTGGAATTTTATAACTGGGGCACCACCACAACTGTGGTAGTCACCTGCTGAATGTCTGAAGGTGGGGGCACAGACCCTCAAGTGACAATGCCCACAAGAGGCCAGGTTCATACAGGAGAAAGCAGCTCTTAGATTGTTATATAGCAATGCAGCTGTAATATACGGTAATATTAAGCAGGTTTCTTATGAACTGAGGGTCTTACAGAATAAGTGAAGGAGACTCCTCCTCACCAACGTGACTCCACATCTCTGTAGGCCCAGCCCATCTAAGAAAGGGCAGGTTGACTTGGAAGGCAGACATCTCAAGGACACCCTGCAAGAAACCAACTGGGGGGGAGGCACTTCCAGGAAGGGGAAGATGTCTGGACATGATCAAATGTTATAGATCCTCAAAGGACTGGAAGCAGGCTGTTCTCAGCAGTCCTAAGAGACTTTCACAAAGGGGCCTGGGAGATACCCAAGTGGGAACAGTTCTCATTTTAGGGGCATGTAAGCCCCGGGGGGCTGAGTTGCAAAGAGACCAATGGGGAGTGCATAGGTTTATCTTAGCACTGTGAAGCCTCAGTGAGATCAGGCATCAGGTTCCAGGATCAGACAGAGGGAGAGCTGGCAGACAATCCAAGCTGGGTGGGCTGAAGTACCAGAGCAGCAAACAAGGACCAGAGGGGCCAGAAGCTGAAGTGTAGTCTAAGTCAGGCAGGACCCAGGGCAGCAACCAGGAAAGGAAGCAGCTTCAGCAAAACCCTCCCACAAGACCAAGAGCCCAATCCAAACATTTCCCGCCTCCACCAGTGCTGCTGCACCAAAAAGATGTGTGCTGTATCCAGTGGGGCTGAGGGACAGATCAGGAGGCTTGGGAGGGGAACTCCTCTATAAGCCTTCTGCTCGCCAATGGGTCTCATTGTACTAAGTCTATAGCTGACATAAGTCCAAGGAAAAGAAAGGAGCCTCTCCCACTGCCTCCCCACCCCTGTTCCTCCCCCTCCTGCCCAGTTTCTCCCCCTGTTTTGCCTCCTCCCCACTCTGGCTTACCTGTTCCAGTAGGTGTGGCAGAGAGTGGCGGCAGAGTTGCAGTGCTGCATTTTGCAACAGTGTGTGTGCAAAGTGACCAGCGAAGGAGTGCTGGGTGCTCCACTGGCAGCCATTTACCACTGCAGAAGCCACTTCTGCTGTTGTAATGGGCTCTGCAGGACAACCCAGTCCTGGACTGTTGCTCAGACAGAGTTGCTTAAGGGCACAAGCCTAACCAGGACTACTCAGAAGTAAGTCCTAGTTTGTTCAATGGGGCTTACTCTCAGGAAAGTGTGGTTAGGATTGCAGCCTTAGATGCTCAAACAGGGGCAAGTCCTGAGACATGGCCTTTCCCGGGCCTGGTGGGCAGGGACTGGTCCTCACGTTCAGCTGACTGAATGCGCCAGACAGGCTAGTACTGCCCCCTAGACAGCACCTGCAAACTGCAGAGCTCAGTCTCCTGGGGTGACAGTGAAACCGAACTGCTGCTTGTGCAGGAGGCAGGGTGACTAGATCAGGCAGGGTGACTGGATCTTACTGACAGCACAGCTTGAGATTCTCCCTGACACCCTACAGTCCCTTGTCCCCTCTGCAGGAATATGTTGTGGCCCAGAGGACAGGATACCAGAGCAAGTGGCAAGTGCCCATAGGGGGAGAGGGGTGTGAATGTTGGCTACTCTCTAAACTGGCCTCCCTTCATGCAATGAAAAGTGGGATTGTGCACATCCTGTCCTTCCAATGCTTTCTCCTTTGTTCCTTTTTTCACTAATTGTGTATGGGAGGATTAAATATTTGGGGGCAGGTGTGGAGGTTGATCACCCATCCCACTTGAGCTTAACAGCATTGCTTACAAGAAATCAAACATTAACAGTGGCAGAGATCTTCCAAGCATTTGCTATGCTGGGATAATACTTTCCAGAATGCCCAATTAATGCATTGGAAAATTATCCTGCCTGGCTTCAAAAAGGAATAACTGAAGCATTTAAATGAAATTAAGAATCTCACGCCTTCCTCCAAAATTCAGTCTACCACATTTCCACCCTTCCCCCCAAAAGAACAAAATGCGGCACAGACTTTCTTGCAGCGCAGTAGAGGGACACTGTTGCTATCTCATTTCATAGTCATCACATCTGGCTTAAATATGCTCACCACCTTGTCACTTTGCCATAAACCACATGCATACCCAGACAGCGTGAACAGTTCTGCAGTGCTGTACCAAAACCTTTCCTGGATGGCTACAGCAGTTGGTCAGGAAGCCACAGAAAACAAGGCCTACAGCACCTTTACTTGAAAGAAAGCCTTTCCCAGAAGCGGAGATTAACTCCGCCTTCTTCGGAATCAGACTATTGGTTCACCAAAGTCAGTACCATCTGCATTAACAAGCTGCAGCTCTAGTAGCATTGAGATGGGGGGGGGGTCTTTCCCAGACCTCCATAGTGTGGTTAAGAGACTGACCATCAGGACTTTCCTACCTCGGATCTTGCCACGGTCATCAACTTAGGGTGCAATCCTAACCCCTTATGTCAGTGCTTTCCAGTACTGACATAAGGTCAGTGCAGCTCTGAGGTAAGGGAACAAACATTCCCTTACTTTGAGGAGGCCTCTGTGAGTGACACCCAACCGCAGGATGCAGCACATGTCCCATTGGCACTGCTATGCAGTGCTGGAAAGTACTGACATAAAGGGTTAGGATTGTGCCCTTATTCTGTGAACTTAAGCAAGCCACGTCCTCTCGGCCTCCACTGCAATATGGGATAATAATACTCATCTTACTGGGTTCTTGTAAGGATCACCAGTATTTGAATTGCTCTGCACACTCAAAAAGGTCTATACAAATGCAGAGTAGTAAGTATCAGATATTGAAACTGGGACCTTCTGCATGCCACAAATATGCTCAGCCACTGAGTTGGGCAGGAGTTCTGGTCTAGAGGGTTGAGCCTCCATTTGCCTGAAGATAACATCCACAAGGTCGCCAGTTTGAGGCCACCGGCACCATGCGACCTTGAAGCAGCTGACAAGCTGAAGCTGAGCTATTCCATCTGCTCTGAGCATGGGCGGATGGAGGCCAGGATGGAGGCCAGATCAGAATGAAACATCTGAATTGTTGTGGCTCTTGAAAGATAGTGCCTTCTTTCAATTGTAAAAATCCCTACGGGGATTTAAATAAGCCTGCCTATGTAAACCAACTTGAATAAAGTCTTGAATAAAGACCAAGAAAGGCGGTATATAAATACCTGTATTATTATTATTATTATTATTATTATTATTATTATTATTTACAGCCCCATCATTTGTATTAAAGAGACAACTTCTGCTGTTATGCAGGATGAAAGCCACAGGCCAGTTCAGATGTCACAGACCAGGCTTCATGGTTTGGCCATCATCATAAACACGCTTTGCGCTTGCACTTCCTCCTCGCCTTGCACGCTCCATTTCCCTCTCTCGCTTTCTTATTTGTGGTTACCAAAGCATGCTGTGAGGTTCAAATCATGAGGTCTAAACCGTTATTACCCCAATCCCGCTTCTAGACCAGAATTCAAAAACATAGCCAAGGAGCAGTCCATCACAACAATTACACATCCTCCAAAGCAAATGGCCTAGGAACGCTTCCTTTCTATAGACAAAAGCTGAGTTTCTCAGGGATTCAGATTCTACTCTGGTTCCAGATTTCAGACAAAATTCTGGGTTGATTACGACTCTGCACAGAAGTTTCTTTTTGAATGGATTCAGTCCCAGCATCCTGTCTACCTAAAGCCAACAGGTTAAAAGATCCAGCCCTTCATATACATGCTGCTCTTCCCTAATTGCTGCATGGCACACCTGGAATCTTGCTCCTCACAGCAGCTGAGGGTGAGGGAGCAACTGATAGCCATTGGTGGCACTCTCCCTTATCTTGGTGACGGCACCCTCCCTTATCTTGGTAACGGCAGGGGTGGCATCCACAGAAGGAAAATAGAAAGCTGCATCCATTGCCACACCTCCCACCAACATAAAGTGGCCATAAAAGTAGGCAGGGAACCTCCAAAGGACACCTTGTCAAGGATCCCTTGATCCCTCGCAGCCAGGTGGATAGCCCACCCATCAGAACCAGAGAGGCCACCTTCCAACCAACCAGCCACACATAACCTGGCTTTTGCTAGGATCCAGTTTTATCTGATTTGCTGCCAGTTACTGAGGGCCCAAGCCTATTCAACTTTCCAGCTCTGGTGTAACCACATTGCAGTCCCATGGTAAGGAAAAAAATGGCAAGGAAACAAATGAGCCTTAAGAAGGCTCTAGAGACTGCCTCTCCACTATAGGATGCAGCACACACCCCACTGGCACAACTGCACCAGCACTGGAAAATTGGATAGGATAGAAAATTGGATGAGTCACTTTTAAGTAGCATAGTCTCACACTAGAGGAGATTCCTGTTTCTGAGGAAAGCTATTATTATGCCTGGGAAAGAAGAACACCTCGTTAATTGAAACACTACATTCAAGTTGTAAACTAAAAGGGGAGGGATGTTGTAAAATGGCCATTTAAGAGTTAAACCTTAGAGCTTCCTGTTATGGAATGATGTTAGACCACCTTTACACTTTTCTTTCTTCCTATTAGCTGTATCTGCCCTACAATAAAGTAGTATGCTTACGGGGCTCTATTCAAAAATAGTGAAGCATCGATAATAGGCTGGAATCAACAAAAAATATGGCTGACAGCACAATCTTAGTCATGTCTACTCAAAAGTAAGTCCCATTATGCTCAGTGGGGCTTTCTCCCAGGAAAGTTATAGGATTTCAGTCTTCTCCTAAACCACTATGTAGAGCTGTGTGATCATATGTACAGAACTTCACAAGCCGTATGTACAGATTGGGAATTGCATGTTTCGGTGTCGTCTCCCCCCACCCCAGCAAAACCAAGCTCATCCAAAGGCCTTCTAAAACAGGGAGAGCCTTAACCAAACGTCAGGAGACCACAATGAGGCACAAGACAGAAGTCCAGAGGAAGGGTGCCACCATTAAGACAGCCCTGCTCCTCATTACTGTTACAAAGATGGCATTTCAATAGCTGAGCTAAGCACACAGGGAGAGTCATAGAGGAGCAGGCTCTCCAGGAAGAGTCCTTTTTACCTTATTATCATTATAAACTTATCCTCTGCAGCTTCAGTTTTCATGGTGGGGATGACAAATTAAATAACAGTACTCAGTATATTTCCACAAAACAACACATTAGTTCCTTTTTCAAAACAAAAAAACGATAAAAGCATGTACTTGTTGTTGCTTTTGGCTTCCTCCAGGATCCCTTGTTCCCTCCCAGACACATATTTTCTGAAACCGAAGGCAGTACTAATTGAAGTTTGTTCAGTCAAACAATTGGCCTTCATGGAAAACATGGACCGATGCCCTTTAAATGTTCCTACTTACTAGGTTCCAAACATTCAAATGGCCATAAAAATTATGAACAGAGTGGGGAGGGGCCCCTAATATGAATCCCTGATTCTCTAAGCTACCCTAGCCCTCAAGGTCACCACTACTAGGAATTCTCTCTTTAACTGCTTTGTGGATCTCTGTCCATTAAAGCTTTTAGGGTAATTTTGAATCCCCTTGTTTGCGAAAATTAAACCTGATAAATCTACATGCCAAGACTTAGTTGAGATGAACCATAATTTACTAATAGGACAAGATGGAGATTATCTCCAGGAAAAAGGGGGGGAGGGTTTGATGTGTCAGTATCCTATGAAATAATTATCAGAATCAAGCATAAGCATCCAATTTTATAGGCTATTAAAACAAGATAGACATGCTACCCATTCCTGCTTCATAAGCATGACCTGGAATGTTCACGAATGTTTTAAAAAGAGCTGAATACAAGGAAAGATAAAGAGCAGAGTTCTCGAATGGGAGCCACACAAGAGTGCGCTCTGATTCCTCTCAATGGGGCGTGTGATGGACTGCTTCCTTGCCCCAGGAGATAACTGAGAAAATTCCCAACCACTGACCACTTGGATAAAAAAGGAAATTATTTTAATAGTCCCAGAAGAAATCTAACAGTGTGTCTCAGGGACAAATGACACATGATTTGGCCCTGTGTGTTGTTTGTTAAAACCATAAATAGCAGTTGCAGGGTGCATGGGGGGATGAGAAACTCTTTTTTTTTTCCACTTTCCCAACAAAAATCACCCTCCTACCATATTAACATTAACATTGTTAGCACCAATAATCATGCAATATATACAAAAGGAATAGCAGCCTAATGAACATTTTGATTGTTGAAGTTAAGAACTGAAGGGAGATTTGCTATCTCTCCTTGCACAGTACTCATCTGCATGTGTTAATATTTCTAAGCATATTTTTAATTGTCAAGCGTTGGTGTTGGGCCAAAATCAGTTAATAATATGGCTTAGGGCCCAATCCTATGCACCTTCAGCGCTAGCTCTAGGTGTCACAAATGTGCTGTAAAGCACATTTATGGCACCGTGGAAGCACCAGCACTGGGCTCAGTGCTGGAAGGACACTGCCTGGAGCAAGGTAAGAGCTCCAGGTGGCAGTGCAGGCTTTCAGGGTGGAAGGAGGCATTCTGGGGCAGGGGGAGGATGGAGGAGGGAGGAACCTACCTGGGAGCAGGTGGGACCAGCGGAGCCCTGCTCTGCTGAATCAGATCCTCTGTGTCAGCCTGACACGGAGGTTCTCTTGTCTGTGCGGGCAAAACAGACAAAAGTCCCTGTCCCCTGAGGAGATCTCTAGTGACCTCCATGGTGCCACAGGATACAATGATTGCCAAAGTCCTGCACTGCCCTTCCCATGGAACTCCTGCCTGTTCTCCTGCCTGTGCACTGGGAGTTACCACTGTGACCAGGACTGAGAGTCTTGGGTTGATTCTGCCATGTGGGCCCTCTGATGGGTGTGGGCTGTCAGCCCAAGTCTGAAGGCCACCAATGGGCTCAGGTCTCCATTAAGCTGCCATTTTAGTTTTCTTAGATCACAAGGCACAGAGTTCAAGGACTGTACGTGGGGGAATCACATGTTTTAACGTTCCCCACCATCAGCATCTTTCTGCCTATGGAAAACTAACACTCTAGAGCAGTAATTTTCAATGTTTTTCATCTTACAGTACACTGAGAAGGTGCTAAAATTTTCAAGGCACACCATCCATTTTTTGACAACTGACAAGGCACACTGTACTGCTTGCAGGGGGCTTACATTCCCCAATGACCCTAATGATTCTTCCAATGGCCTCCTCCCAATAACCTCCCTACTGATTCTCCCAATGGCTCATATCCCCCCCAATGAACCTCCTCCAAACTCCCACAGCACACCTGCAGACCGTTTGCAGTGCACTAATGTGCTGGGGCACTGTGGTTGAAAATTGCTGCTCTAGAGAGAGGATTTCTGTTCTAACCTTCCTCCTTGATATGCCATTTTGTATGTACAGGAAGATTTTAAAATTGGATGCACTAAAACATGGGAATTTTCCATCTGCAGCCTGAAATGACACAAAGGCTGACTTCACTTTTGTATGGTCTAGTTAAGTTTTAAAAGGGGGAGGAGAGATTTCCCCGAGTCTCTGGATGTGTATTAAACTACAAAGCACAATCTCTGAACTGTTAAGCCATGACTAATTGTGTTTGGTGATCCCAAATATGCATTCTTGCATAAGAACACAAGAAATGCTTTTCAGGGCCCAAATAGCCCAGCATTCCTTGCAGGAATCCAACAAACTTGCAGGTAATACCCAGGCCACTGGAAATTGGTCTGCCTTTTGCCCACTCCTTCATGTCATGTGATTTAACTACATTTGTAGATCAGATGGCTCGAGGTAGGCCAGTTAATAAAGCACAAGCTTCACTTGTGGCCTGCTGTTATTCTGCCATGAGTCCACCAAAGATAGATATATAAAAGGTGATTCTTTTCCTGGCATAAAGAAGCACTGATGGTAAAAAAGTTCTCCCAGCTGGATTCATCCATAACTGGTGCATAACAGCTAGATGTCCAAAGAGTGACATGGTTTGCTATCAGTGCTTCTCTGTGGCAGCAAAAGTATCAACCTGCTGAACTTCTGTCTTCATAGAGGCACAGGAGCTCTGTCAGAATAAAAGAGGGCATAGGAGAACCCCTGAAAGAAAGGTGAGAGCTGTACCCTCCCCCCCATGCCTTCTGGCATAGCTTTGAGTCAAAACTAAATGAAGTCAAAGATGCAATATGCCAACCATTCCCTTTTCTAGTTTCCTGTCTGTTACATCCTTCTGCCCCATTTTCCGAAGTGGTGACAAGTTCCAGTGGTGTAGCACTACCTGGGTTCTGCCTTCCTTTGGAGGAGAGGTCACTACAGGCTTCCAGGTTCTGTAATGTCTGCTTTATTCATTAATATACAGGTTGAGCATTGAATGGATGAGGTTTGTAGAACATTCCTGCGAGCACCATCTGATGCTCGCACCATCTGATCCTATCCTGGGGTGGCAGCTCAGCACCCCAAAAAATGCATTGGTTCGAGGCTGGCTGATTCCAATCTCTCACAGATCATATCCAAGAACAGTGGTTCCCAAACCTTTCGGTGCTGCAGCCCACCTCATCCTCCGGCAGTGGGTCGCAATGCTCCTTGTGCTGGAATGCTTTCAGGAAGGCCCTGCAGGTCTCTCCTGGATCATGCTGGGCTGGCAATCCACTCTCCTGGCCAATGTGGACTTCAGAATGGTCCACAAAAGCATCTGGAAATGACTTCCAGTAAAACCGAACGTTGCATTAAAAAACCAGAAGGTGTTTCCAGATGCTTCTGCAGACCATTCTGAGGCCTTCAGAGGCCAGTAGAATTGGTTGTCAGCCTGGTGCATCCCAGAAGAGTTCTCCAGGGCCTCTCAATGAGGTATTCTGGCCATCACTACACTCACCCCCTTCTGAAAAAGTTCCTTTTGAGAGCCAAACAGATACAAGGAGGGTGGAAGGCCCAGCTCGCGACCCACTTCACATAGGCTCGCAGCACGCACTTTGGGAAACATTGTCCTACAACCTCTCACTCAGAAGAATGCACTGTGTCCAGAAACCGCCAATCCTACAGTCCTGCACTGACTACACAAAGGAGGGGAATGGGTCATCTTACACTCTCAATCTCAGCCACTTCCCTGTGGTAGAGGTTACCTGAGGCCATACCAAGTTCCAGTGGAGCATTTTCATTTAGGAATATTTCCAGAGTGCTAAATCATTCAGGGCCAGGCCCTGTTTGGGCAAAAGCCTGAGGACCCAATCCTATCCAGCTTTCCAGCACCAGTGCAGCCTCAATGCAGCCTCAAGGTACTGCCTCCTCACCATAGGATGCAGCGCATGCCCGATTGGCACAGCTGCACCAGCACTGGAAAATTGGATAGGATTGGGCCCTCAGTGCCCCATTCCTTCATCCATCACATTCTAATTTCACAAGTCTCTTGCTTCCTTACACTGCTTTAGCTGATGTTGGGGAGGGATTCTGCAGTCTTTGTTTCCTGTAGAATAAATGGGCTGTTTGCTGTTGGCTGCTCTTGCAAACATAGCCGGGTGGTCCTTTGAGGGATTTTATCAGATACACTCATCAATCAGCTTGATTTCAAAGAAAAAGGCAAATGTATTTATGTAGAAAAGGGGGGAGGATCCTCTCTTTTTTTAGCGGTACTGGACGCTACTGAGTGAATGGAAGGATATTAATGCTTAGCCATGAGATGAATGTTTTTGTCCAACCCTATCTAAAGTGCGGAAAAGTGCTTTGGAGGGATAAGCGTAGGAGAAGAGGAAAGAGATTTTTGGTGGCGAGTTGAAGTTGAATGATGCAGCTGAAATCTAGACACTAGTCAAAAGGATTCTTCATGGATATCAGTCATAGAACTCACCATTCTGTTTTAATTTCCTGAAAAAACAAAATGTCTTTTTTCTTGTACATTTGAATGTGTGATTGTCCTGAAAGTTTCCGTGGGGCAGACCACAGATTAAATTAGTACCATATTACAGTTATTTAGATTTTTAACAAAACATACCTGCCAGTTGTCTTAAGTCCTCTGGGTGCATGTCTATGATTAAAAGACATGGACAAGATAATTAAAAAGATATAGTATACAAGACAGCATTGAGAGATTTGTCACATATAGGCTGAAATCCTACTCTGGAGTAAGCCCCATTGAACACAGTGGAACTTACTTCCAGGAATGGGTACTCGACTCGGATGGACTCAACTCGAATCGTGCTAAACTGCTCTTTTTGACAAATCAACTCAACTCGCGACTCAGGGCCAGTCCCTATCATTGACTCAAAATGACTCAAGTCCTTATCTCTTTAGTGTGCGTGTGTTCTGGCTTACCTTTTTTTTTTCTTCTCCGCTTCTGCATCAGGTTGAAAGATTTTGTGAGAGATCCAGAAGCTGGCATTCAGAAGGATGGGAGCAGCAGCAGCAGACATGGTAGGAGGGTAGGTTGGTTCCAGGAGGCAGGGGCTGGGGGTTGAGGGGAGAAGGAAGACTTAAGGGTGTTTAGTTTTGTTTGGCCTGTGAAGTTTTGCTCACGGAAATCATTGACTTGCGACTCAACTCATTTCTCAAAACGACTCTGATTTGGGACTCAAATTTTTTCTTGAGTCAAGTAGGAACAGCTGTGCATTATAACTCACAAGTCAAGTCATGTGACTTGACTCATGACTCAGGCGCATCCCTGCTTACTTCTAAGTAAACATGTATAGGATTGTACAGTTAGTTGGGTGCAGGTCTCATTCAAGTCAGTGTTACTTTCAAGTAAACATGCATGGGCTTGGACTGCTGAGCAGCTGGGAAGATATTTGAGGCTGCCTAGTCACGCATATAAATGTGGGATAGTACTAACGGAGCAATATTTGCTGGATTCAGATCAGAGAATCCAGCTTTTGGCAGGATCAAGTCTAGGGTTATGGTGGAGTTGGAACAGATACAAGACAGGGCGGGCAGGCAGGCAAAGACTGTGCGTGAGTCACAGTCTCCTTAAAATGTGTGGCTTATGTTAGTGGGGGGGTTTCACATGCCCCCATGTCTGAAGGACGGTCGCAAGGCAGTAGGTCTTGGTACAAGGCACAAGGTCCTCTATAGTAGCACGAAAGTTCCAACACAAAGTCCTGGAGAAGCTCAGCCTGCTAGTTAGCATTCAGCTTGCCCTGACTACCACTTTTTTTTCTTGTTATTGTGACTTTGAGCAACAGGGCTGTAAATTAGTTTTTTGGGGGGGAGGGAATGAAACAGAGGAGAACCTGGTTCTCTTCCCTATATCTTAGGCTGTCATTTAAAAATAAAGCGATTCTAGTCCTTTTACTTGCTGAGATGATCAGGAAAGGCATGCAAGCAGAATTCTACCCAGTTGCTCACTAAGAAGTGAATTTTCCAACCTTCCAATGTTTTGATTGATGAGTACAAAGTCACATCCTAGGGCAGGGTGGTCTAACTTCTGGCAGCCAGGGGGCCACCTAACCTGCCTGACTGTGTAGATGTGGAAGTAATTGGCGGCAACCTGATGATGCCACAACCAATTATGTCCAAGTTCTAAGCTGCCAAAGTTACTAGGCCCGCTCAGTTGGAAGGAGACGGAGGTGGCGGAAGGTGCAGTGGGGCTTTTAAATCTCTTTACTGCACCATTCCAGCTTCTCCTTCTCCAAAGGCGAACAGTGCAGCAGGGAGACCGAGAAAGTGCTGAAGCAGAAGGCAGGGAGGTCTTCATCGGGGCTTTTGGGGGCCACCATAAAGGGTCTTGCAGGCCACAGATGGCCCATGGGCCGTGTATTGGACCACATAGTCCTAGGACAACTGGGATGTCTGGCCAACGCTAGGCCAATTTGGGCTGCAATCCTATGCACATTTTCCTGAGAGGAAGCCCCATGGAAGATAATGGGACTTACTTCTGAGTAGACATGCCCAGGATTGTGCTCCTAATGGTAATATACGGAACTTAAATACAATGGAATACCTGTAAACATCTTGGACTCCCTTCATTTAAATTCTGGCTGTTCAGCATTGATCCCTATACCTTCCCCCCCCCCCCCGGGTGCCCTCAAGTCTCCCTCTGCAATATTTCTGACTACACCCTTCACTCCTGGCTCCAGGGAGCTTTCCAGCTGTTACTACAGATGCTGACTCACCCTGCATTGCTCCATCCCCCCCCCTCACTTGAGCTGAAGTCAGCTGCTTTCCCCTGAACATAGGATGGGCTCTTCTCTTCCCTGCCAGTTTCTCACAGCCTGTCTAGTGAAAAGAATCCACTGAGTAACTCAGGTGAAAGCAGCCACTACCAGAGAGAAGAGAAAGGAAGGGAGCCAGGCAGGTTATAGTTAACAGGACAGCACAAAGAGGATGATGTGCTCCCCATATGCTGTGGTCCTGGTCCTGATTGGACACCCGCCCTCCCTCCAGCAGTTATTTAGCATAACAAATCTAAACAGACAGGGCCAAGCTGTATATCTATTGCAGTGTTTCTCAGACTTTGTCCCCCAAAGTATCACTGGTTGGTTGGCAACCTTCAGTCTCGAAAGACTGTGGTATAAGCCTACAGCACCCAGTATTCCCAGGTGGTCTCCCATCCAAGTACTAACCAGTACTATTCCCTACCTCCCCCCCCTCCACACACACATTGATTTTCATGTTATTCTGAGCACTTGGATAGGTAGAGCTTTATAAAAGATAAGGCATGTAGGGGAGAAAGCTGATCTTTAATAATAGTGATTGTGATCCTTCTGCACCCACCTCCTGGGCTGGATTCTAGAAACAGCCTTACTTTTACTGTTGCTCCCTGCTGAATTTAGCACAACCTACTAATGCATGGGGTAGCAAAAGAATTCTCCCTGGCCAGTTCACCTAGATATGCGAAGACACTGAAGCCAATGTAGTTAAAGCACCAGCTTGACCAAGAGACCCAACCAGCCCTGAAATCATTAGGGCACCTTGGGCCAGTCACTTTCTCAGCTTAACCTACCTTGCAGGATTTTTGTGAGAATAAAAATGTGGAAAGGGGAATACCCATAGATATGACCTTGTACTCCTTGCAGGAAGTGTGGGGTAGGAATAAATAAGAACAGTTCTGAAGTCATCCTGTCATTGAATTTCTTTGCTTATGAAAGGGGTCTTTTTCCACTCACCGTGCAATCCTAACCCTATCGCCAGCTGGTGCAGAGGCCCCTGCACTGGCCAAGGGTGTCTCCAATGTGCTGTAAAGCATATTTGTGGCACCGACAGAGCAAGCAGTCCTGGAGGGGAAGCCTATGCCATCCTGCCAATGCTGCTTCAAGATCCGCTGCTGGATGAGGTGAGTGAAATGCCAGGCACCATTGGGATGGTGAGAGGGCAGAATGGAGACAGGAAGGGATGTTTCTGGACAGGGGGAGGGTAGAACACGGGCTGATCAGGCCTGGAAAAGGGAACAGAATAGGTAGAGCAAGCCTCTGCCATATCTCACCCTCCCTCCCAGGCCTGAATGTTCTAGTGTTTCTCAACCTGTGATACTTGTACCACCAGTGGTATTTGTGATGGTGTCTAGTGGTACCCCGGGACTCCCAGCACTGTGCTGCACAGCAGTGAGACCAGCAATGCAACAGAACAAGCAGCAGTGGGGAGCTCGGCTTGGCGGACAGAGCTCCAGCATGTGGTTTTCACCACTCAAAAAAAGCCCTCCTATCCACCTTGAGCCTCTTACTAGTGTTTGTTGCATTGTGTCTGGCCTCCCAATCTGGAAGTAACTGGCGATGACATCATTGCCAGTTACTTCCAGCGGTATGTCCAATTGGTGGTCCATGCAAAGTAGTACAACAGGTAACAAACCTTGAGAAATGTTCCTCTACGCAGGCCTGCTCAGACTTGCGCCAGCAAATTAGCAGATTGAATAATGCTCTGCACAAGGTAAGGGGAAAAATATCCCCATACCATGAGGAGACCCTTAGCCTGCCCCCAACAAGCACTTGATATAGCAGAGGTTGTGTGGCCCCGCTGTGCCAGCACTAGTGAGGAGTGGGCTGCCAGCCTTTTTCATTGCCATTTCAAAAGATTTGGTCAATTCCTTGCTGGTATCAGCAAATAGCTCTCAAAAAGTCCTGAGATTGCTGCTGGTATTAGGTTGCTAACTAAACAGGCTTCAGCAGGGAATGGCTGGGATACTACTTGGAACCTCCATGTATACCGATTCAAGCTTCCTGAAAGAAAAAAAAAGTAGGATATAAAAGATTGAATAACAAATCATGAGGCTTCTGCCTGCAGTGTGGGTTTTGTTTTGATTTCTGCTTTCCACCCCACCTGCCTCCTACATCAAGGGCTATTAAAAACTTTGTTGTTTGCCTAATAGTGGAACAAAAATCCCAACATCTGAGTGCCCCCTGCTGTTCATTTAAATGTTTGCAGATGAATCTCAACAAGCCAGCGCCTGTTTTGGAGCCAGAGTTCAGTATTGATGCAGGCTGCCTTGAACTCCACAATGAAAGGAAAATGGGATACAAGCCCAACAAAAGTCATCATTTAAACAGTATGAATTTTGCTTTTCTCATAAAGACACAAACAGCTGTTTATATGTTCAAACAATTATATTTGTCCCTTGTGCAGGTGTAAAAGAAGTTTAGTTTGGCTAAGCAAACAAGCAATGCACATATTTCAGGATTCCTTAAAATACGTATTTTTCCCCAGGAACCCCACCCTAATACAACTTTTATATCTTCAAAAAAGAATTTACATTTCTATTGAGAAGTATCTCCTAGATAAATGAAAGTGTGCCTTCACATCCTAGTGAAAGATGGGTAAAGCGCCACAACCGCGCAGAGCTGTAGCAGTCAACCCACCCTACATACTGCAGCTCACTGCCATTTTGTAAAACTTAAATGCTGATCCATTCTCTTTCCTTTCAGCTCCCCTCATTCTATTGCATATCAATGCTATGGTGCAGGTTGGAGCATCATGGGAGGGGGGAGGGGCCACAGAGTTTGCCGTTATGAATTTTACAAACAGACCCCAGCAGGCATGTGTACAATGGATAAACACCCATTGCACCACCATAGCCCTGGTCTTTGGGTCAGTCTCTAGTAGCACCTTATCAAGAAGGCCATCATCAGGAGGAGGAGTCGCCTTTGTGATGTCTGCATAACTTGCCACCCACCAATTGTGGGCAGAATTGTGTTCTGCCTTCACAGTCTCAGGCAGGCAGTAAAAGAAAGTCTGCTGGGCTACTGCATGTGTCACAGTGTGCAGACCTGGTGCAACCCTTGCCTCCGGCAGCAGGGACCAAACATTGAACTTAACCAAAGGGATGGCATGGTCACAACTTGAGAACTGTCATTTAAACTCACACATCTCATATAGATTCAAATACACAACTACTGTAGGCTGGCTAGCAGGATCCCAGGGTGAGGAAAATTGCATAGAGGATCTCACTCAGTGTGCAGTCATGATGGGAGTCACATATTCTTGTTCTATCAACAAGGGTGCCCAACTAACCTAGGGGAATTTTTCTCTCTCCCTGAACTTCACAACTCAGCCAAACCTGAACCAAGGTAAATAACTTCCAAAGGTACGCATGAATTAATTTTTTATCTTCTATATATGCACCACTGTGGAATATGCTCTATGGCAAAAGTCTGAGATACCAATGAAAGCCCAGGAAGGCAGGCAAGGTGGCCCATTGGGAAGAACTGTTCTGACTGTTCTGCAATTGTGAAGAGAGCTTGCAGCCCAGTAAACACACAAAATTCAACCAATTGGCTGTCTGAGAGGGGAAGATGGCACTGCGTACAGTTTTTTTCCCTTACCCTGGCAAACAGCTGGTGGCACTCTGTGGCTAGTGTGGTATATCGTTTTACACTTATTTTTGTGTGCTATTTATCACTTTGAGCTCCAGAAAAATGGGTTATATTTAAAACAAAAAAAGGCTGCTGTCAACACAGGACCCACAGGAAACAACACAGGACGTCATTGCTCACAGCAGATCGTCAGATCAAGTAATCCCAAAGGAAATTCCTGTATGTGGGGCTGGAATTCTGTCAGATTGAGTTGCTTATACAAATGATGCTCAAGGAAAAATTCACAAATACCTGGTTGAGCTGGAACAACCATAGCTTACAGGATCACAAACAAGCCAAGTGTCCACATGTCCCACCCCCACATTCCCAGCTCAATTCCAAGCTTCCTGGTTGTTTTTTTTTACACCAAAGCTTCCTATAACCTCCAAAGTGGTTTAGGCAACCTTTAACATATCTTGCTTGCAATCGAGGGTCATACTGTGGTTTGTATGGATCCATTAACCACAGTTTCCCGGTTTACACACCAAGAAACTGTGGCTTACCAAGTCAGGAAGCTTAGAATTCAGGGAAGGAGAGGGAGCGTGTAGGCATGCTGCTTTTTGCAATCCAACAAATTATGGTTTCTTGGATTATCTGAACAGAACAGAACAGAGTTCCCACAAGATATTGGGGGGGCTGCTGTTGGGGGAATGAAAGGAAAAAGGAGGTGACCTGCTTCTTCTCTCTAAAACCTTATATTCTACAAGCCTCAGCAAAATATTATGTACTTTAAAAAACAATAATTGGGGGTCAATTTGAAGTGGTACTGTCAGCATTCATCCCTCTTCAATCTTACAGAAGAGTCCATTCTAACTGGGCTTCACTACTGTCTTCTCTAACATGGAAAGTAAAACCTAAAATAAGGCGACACAAGCATTCTTGCGTTTGAAAATAAGGACTTGGTTCAAAATTATACTGTCAACCATGCAATAAAAATTATGTCATTTTTATAACATCTAGCAAGTGTATTAGTCAGGTGCTAATGTTTTAAAGTCAGATATTTAAGAGGATATCCAACATAAAAGGCATCCCTATTTCTTTCTCAGAACCAAAAAACAGAAACTAGTTGTCTGAATTAAATGCCTGCAAAGGTTTAGCATTTGTGAACCTGAGAACCGACTCCCTTAAGACCTGCATTAAGCAGAAGCCAATTCCTCTTGACACATAAATCCAGTCTTGTCTTGGGCTTCAGAGTGTGTGGGAAGATTATACATACAACAGTCACCTGTTGTTCTAGTGGCAAGCTAGCCAAATTTACTCTCCACTGTTACTCATGCCAGGATCTAGTCTCCAAAGATGAAATGCTAACATCTAACTGCTGTTATCTACCACTTCTGAGAATTTAAAAGTCAGCACGTTGCAATCACAAAGCGTTATCCTTGACCACAGATAGCAGTAGACGGGGAGGGCATTTGTGGCCTTTATTTTCCAACAACAGGCGTGGCTTTTCCTTGATCTTCTACTTTCTTGATGGCAGCCTGGATTGCTTCCTGGTCGCCAAGAAACTGATGTGGGCCAAGTGGGCAAAGATTCTCATCTAGCTCAAGGAGGACTGGAATACCAGTGGGAAGAGTTACGTTGACTATGGCCTCGTCAGAAATACCTGCAAAGGAAGAAAAACCATTAGCACATAGCTCAAACTTGGTTCTAAGCAGGTTTATGACAAGACTGTCATGAGACACCTCCCTAGAAGAGTTTCCCAAACTTTCAATTCTTAAGATTTTCTGGTTTACTTCTCAAAACAAGGGAGAAAGCTTTGTCCTTGCAACCACAGGACAACTCAAAGTTAGTCATTCCTTCTGGTGTGCTGTCCTTCCACTTCCCTGTCAGCTGGAGTTCAAGGATGGGAAGTTCGGCTTTTGGGATTTCACCATGATTCCCACCTGAAGCATGGGCTGTATCAGGGTATCCCAATGCATCTTTACTCCCCTCTATGGAACAACACCAGTGCCAGTATATTGGCAGAGAAGTGGAAATCATTATTACACAAAGCCACATTGCTTTGGACAGGCCTAAGTGGTGGATGCATTCAACATGCTTGACTTGTCAAGACACGATTCAGTCTTTCTACCACACTAAGAACATAGGAACAGCCCTACTGGATCAGGCCATAGGCCCATCTAGTCTAGCTTCCTGTATCTCACAGCAGCCCCACCAAATGCCCCAGGGAGCACACCAGATAACAAGAGACCTGCATCCTGGTGCCCTCCCTTGCATCTGACATAGCCCATTTCTAAAGTCATGAGATTGGACATACACATCATGGCTTGTAACCTGTAATGGATTTTTCCTCCAGAAACTTGTCCAATCCTCTTTTAAAGGCATCTAGGCCAGATACTGTCACCACATCCTGCGGCAAGGAGTTCCACAGACCAACCACACGCTGAGTAAAGAAATATTCTCTTTTGTCTGTCCTAACCCTCCCAACACTCAATTTTAGTGGATGTCCCCTGGTTCTGGTGTTATGCGAGAGTGTGTCCCCAGTGCACTAGTGTGTCCCCAGTGTAGGATCAAACATTCCAGCAATATCTACTCAAGACAAGAAGGGTTGAAGCACACAGAGACATAATGTGGTTCTCAGGGGCCCAAGTAATGGGGTGCTTTCACCCACCCCATTACAGTGGCATTTTGCTAGTATTTAGACAGAATCTGTTCCACCTTGCTGCCCCGAAACAAGCCAGTAAAGGTGGATTGGTTTTCCTGCCTTAACGCAAGAAGAGCTTGCAGGATTAGACGAAGGGCCCCTTCTGCCTCAAAATATGGAGGTTCTATATAGCCATCACTACTAATAGCCACTGATAAACCTACCCTTCATGATGGTGTCTGAACCCCCTTTAAAATTGATCAGAATTCATGGCCACTGCCACACCTTGAAGCAGAGAACACCATAAGTTAACTATGTGCTGTCTTCTGGAGCACTCTTCCAATCCCAAGAGACATGCCTTGCCTGGCATGTCGGTCACACCGCATGATCTTTCCTTCCTTTGCATTGGCCTCATCTCTCCTCAGTGATTAATGCGTTTTGCTCAGGCATTTGAGGATTGAGTTTCAATGAGTCAGTATAAACAGTGCCAGTACTGTACTTGTCAAGGCTCCGTGGAAGAAGCAGTGGCTTCAGGGAGGAGGAACTTGCTCCATCAATCCTGCCAAACCAACAGAAAACTGCACTGGACTACAACAGAATGTGTCCAGAACATTGTCGTCAGTTGCTCATGACCAAAAAGGCACAGCACACACTGAACAGTTTCAAAACGCTTCTTTTCCCCTATTGTAACAATACACCGAACAAACAGCAGGAAACCTGACCAGCTGAACAAAACAGACCAGCTGAACAAACAGGCAGCTGGTCTCAGAGTTAAAGATGTATCAACTGGTTCTCACATTAGGGAATGTGGGGGGGGGAGGTGGAGAGAAAAGGATTCTCTGAGAAAGTCACAGTTCCGCTAAGACTGCAACGAGTGCAAAGTCTGGTCTATGCCTCTACTGGATACACTGGATGACTCTACTGTAGACTGTGGACAGTGAACACCCTTTAATACTCCCCCACATAAACAGGAAATCTAGCACAGGGGTTCTCAAACTTTTAAGTCTCTGGAGCACTTTACACTCCTAAAAGGAGTCTCGAGGAGCCCCAGTGGCATACCCGCTGAGCATCAGGGAGCCCCAGAGCAACACAGCATGCATGGAGTGGCATAGGGCTTGAAAATGGCCTCATGACACATTAAAGAACAGAAGGAAAATTGTGTCTAATGTATTTCAGAGTGTTTTCTCAATGTTTCATCATTGTCTTATTGTTTTTAAAGTTACCTTATAATATTAACTTCTGTATAATGCTTTTTAAGTCTCAAGAATTGATGGCTCCTTTTCTCCAAGTTAAAGAAACCCCACTGCCTCCCCTGATGTGGAAGATAGCTGCGCCCAGTTGCTTCCTCAAAAAAGAGTCATAGGATAACATGGAGGTGGCCACACAGAGGCAGGAGGTCTGGTCTAGAGGATAGAGCCTCCATTTGCCTGAAGATAACATCCACAGGTTGCCAGTTCGAGGCCACCGGCACCGTGCGACCTTGAAGCAGCTGACAAGCTGAGCCGAGTTATTCCATCTGCTCTGAGCGTGGGAGGATGGAGGCCAGAATGTGAAACCAGATCAGAGTGAAACATCTGGACTGTTGTGGTTCTTGAAAGATAGAACCTTCTTTCAATTGTAAAAATCCCTACGGGGATTTAATCAGCCTGCCTATGTAAACCGCCTTGAATAAAGTCTGAGGAGAAATCTGACGACCAAGAAAGGTGGTATATAAATACCTGTATTATTATGTATTATTATTATTATTATTACTTTCCAGCTCTGAGCTCACTGGAAAGACAGCACAGCGAGCATACTAGAAGGTAAAAGAACAAATGCGACCCCAGCGTGCTAGAAGGTGAAAAAACAGCTCTCTAGCACTGGAAGCTGAAAAACAAACACAGCCTAGATTGCCAAAAGGCAACTGTTACTCATTAGAGTCAAGACACAGTTTAGGAAAATGGTTTCAAACTGAAAGTCTGTTCATCAGCCTGATACACTGGCACATTCACAACAGGGCAACCACAGGGTTCTTACCGCTGCATGTCATGAATGAAGATGGCAGCGCAATGGATGCCTGTCATGAAAAGTTTGTGAGTTCAGTTTAGTCGCTACATTTAGAGAAGTTGTGCCCTTTAAACATTTACCTTCCTCCCTAAAATAGCACTCCCGTTTATAAGTACAGTATTGCCTCAATGGAAGATATGGGTCCTCAGTTTCTCATGCTCAGGATGCTGCCTCGTTTTTGTTCAAAAAAATAGGGGAGAATCTGGAAGGTGGAAAGAGTCTATGAGTGACAAATAACTCTTTACTTTTTTGTCCCCCATGAGTGCTAACCAGTACCAAAAAAAAAAAATCAGTAATGGACAAATTCTACGAGTTAAGAGTTTGCTGGTGGTGACAGCCTGAATGTCAACCAAGGCCAGTATTCACTTACTTCATACACTTGTAACACAAACCAGTTGACCTTTTGTTGCAGACTCGCATCAGTGTTTCATTGCGCTGCAGTTCCAGCAGCTCACAACAAGCAAAGCTGAAGAGAACCACTTAAATCCAGATTAGCCCTTGCATGCAACGGGAAGTCATCAATGACAATGCACTGGCATGTCTACATTACAAACTGAAACCTGCTTAACTGCCACCTTTCCCACATCAAGAATCCCCAATTAATCAGAGGGCTGAGGGCCCAATCCTATCCAATTTTCCAGTGCTGGTGCAGCTGTGCCAATGGGGCATGCACTGCATCCTGTGGTGGGGAGGCAATCACAGAGCCATCTTCAAGGTATGGGAATGTTTGTCCCCTTACTTCAGGGCTGCATTGTGGCTGCACCGGTGCTGGAAAGTCGGATAGGGTTGGACCCTAAGGCTCTCTAGCAAACTATTCTGCTTTCCACCACTTGAAACCGTTCTTAAGGAAATTGTACTTGGAACAGGACATGCAACTCTCCTTCAGAATCCAAAGGGCTCTGCACTCCAACTACAAGATTAGTTCACAAAAACACCACTTTCCTGATCAACCTGCACAATTTGTATTAATGGTGGAAAATGCTTGGCACGTCAGCTTATTTGATGGCAAAGAACAAAGCCTCCATGTTCAGGGAAAATATACCTCTAATTAGTAAATGCTGAGGACAAACAACTGGGGACAGCCATCGCCATTAAGCCTTCCCCGTGAGCTTCTGGCTGGCCACTATTGGGGATGGATTCAAAGTCTATTTGTCAGCAGCTGATACAGCAAGGGAATTGTTCAGGATAGCTGGAACAAAAGCCACTGAAGTAAAGCATTCCTGCTTTACCTAGCAGTGTTCACTTCCAAAATTCACTCCTACCCAGCCAGTGGAAGAGGCAGAGATCCTATTTTCAACCGTTGGTGAGTGATTAGGAACAGGATTGCAGTGGCCACCCTCATCTCATCCCCCAGCTTTGGCAGTGGCACCAGAGGAGGTAAGCCCCCACCTCTCCCTTGCTCTCTAAGAAGCGGCAAGAAGATTGGTTAAGCAGGTGGTGGATGTGGAGTGCCCTTCCCAGTCCATCACTCACAGCAGTCACTTCAGTCTGTCTCATGGGGGGTAGCCCTGCACCAAAAGGTCCACTGTCCATCCTCCACTTCTTCACCAATGACTCTGGAAGCAGCGCATGAGGGCAAAGAATTTCCCCTCTGCTGCTCCCAGGAAGCAGTATTCAGGGCAGTCTGTCTCTGAAACATGGAGGCTCCATACAGCCATCATGGCCAATAGCCATTGCTAGACTTTCACCAAAAATTTGTCTAATCCCCCTTTAAAGCCATCTGTAAAACATCTTTTGCATGGCAGAACAAAAACCGGAACCGAGTAAGCAAAGCACCAAATTTGGCCAACAATCTAGGATTATTAAGTAAAGCCCCACCCACTAGGCTTTTGGAGAAACCAGTAGGCCCACACAAGGTTGAGATCTGCTTGTTAATTTAATGGGTGACATATAGGTAGGTGTCGTATTGGGAAATATGGTATCTATATAGATCTGATTTGATAAGCAATTTCAGGTTGACAAACAGACAGTTTTATTAATTGCCGGGAATAACCTACCCCACCCCACATGGAATGTAGCATTAGCTTTCAATCCTAGTGGTAAGCATCTTACAAGTCAAGTATTCAACATGAGGTAGCACAACTCTAGTGCACTGCAGTCATATGCAGCCCCCCCCCCCCCACACACACACAATAACTTGGGATGGCTTTGCCACTAGTCTAAATAGCAGGCAACTTCATAACACTGGAGGAAGAGGCAGGTGAGAGGAGAGACCTTCTGCCATAAGCAGACTCATGAACCAGCAGACTCAGACTGGCAGAATGGGCAGCAAAATGGCAGATGCACTTCAATGTAAGTAAGTGTAAAGTCATGCACATTGGGGCAAAAAAAATCAAAACTTCACATATAGTCTGATGGGTTCTGAGCTGTCTCTGACAGATCAGGAGAGAGATCTTGGGGTAGTGGTGGACAAGTCAATGAAAGTGTCAACCCAATGTGCGGCAGCCAATTCTATGTTTGGGATCATTAGAAAAGGTATTGAGAACAAAACAGCTAGTATTATAATGCTGTTGTACAAATCGATGGTAAGGCCACACCTGGTCGCCGCATTTCAAATAAGGCATAGTGGAAATGGAAAAGGTGCAAAAGAGAGCGACTAAGACGATTACTGGGCTGGGGCACCTTCCTTATGAGGAAAGGCTACGGCATTTGGGCCTCTTCAGCCTAGAAAAGAGACGCCTGAGGGGGGACATGATTGAGACATACAAAATTATGCAGGGGATGGACAGAGTGGATAGAGAGAGGCTCTTTACACTCTCACATAACACCAGAACCAGGGGACATCCACTAAAATTGTGTTGGGAGAGTTAGAACAGACAAAAGAAAATATTTCTTTACTCAGTGTGTGGTTGGTCTGTGGAACTCCTTGCCACAGGATGTGGTGATGGCATCTGGCCTGGATGCCTTTAACAGGGGATTGGACAAGTTTCTGGAGGAAAAATCCATTATGGGTTACAAGACTTGATGTGTATGTGCAACCTCCTGATTTTAGAAATGGGCTATGTCAGATGTAAGGGAGGGCACCAGGATGCAGGTCTCTGGGGCATTTGGTGGGCCACTGTGAGATACAGGAAGCTGGACTAGATGGGCCTATGGCCAGATCCAGTGGGGCTGTTCTTATGTTCTTAACCCTCTTGCCCCTCTAGGCAACCACATTGCCTGTACTATTCTTGACAGCCATGCTATGAGCTGATCACCCAGGCCCTAATACACTACACAACAAAACGTAGGACAATCACACAATATACAATGCAGAAGCCAATGAAGTGCAAGGAAAAAATAATTAGATTTAACTGAAGAAAGTCAAGGAAGGTCATACGCAGGACACTCAATGCAATTTACCCCATAGATTTTGTGCAAAGGTGAGTGAGACCACATCAAGCATTCTGTGAACTGAAAAGCACTATGAAAGCAACAGTCTGGTTTGTTGCACACTTATATAAGCCCAAAGCATCATGTTCTTCAAAAGCCTATTATATAAGCCACCCCCAAACTGGCCTGAAAGTTATTTCCTCTCCTAGCGAACCTGGAAGCTGTAATTCCATTAGAAGTGCTAGGGATCTCGAGCAGAGAGTACTCAGCACCCTTGATAAAATACCCAGGATTCTCTGGGAGAAACTAGGTCAATAAAACTAGTTGAAAACTCATGTAGTGTGGTTTTATACTAGTTCAGTGATTCTCAAACATTTTTGACTGGCAACTCCCTTGACCTACAGGGCCACTGGCCACAATTCCCCATTAGGGCTACAATTGTATAAGGCAGCAGGTTTTCCACGAGGATTATGTGGTTCCCCTGGCTAGTTTCTGCAGCACCCCAGGGAGGCGCAGCTCACAGTTTTGGAACCATTGCACCAGTGCACAGTGTGGATATGCCCTCAAAATAGCAGAAGAGTGTTTTCTTTCCTGAATTAATGTCTAAAGAGAACAATCTTCTATAAGGATTATTTTGTACTTACCAAGTTTCAAGCTGATAAACAATTATCAATTACCTTCCAAATGTTTCAGCAGAGCCCTTGTGCTATTCCCATGAGCAGAAATGAGGACTGTCTTGCCCTTCTTTACCTCCGGCGCTATCCTCTCATTCCAATAGGGAAGGAGTCTGTCAAGCACTTCTTTTAAGCTTTCAGCCTTGGGGAGTTTATCCAGGGGGACATCACAGTGCTTATACCTGCGATCGTTATAGATTTCATGATAGTAGGGATGTGACTCTGTGATAGGAGGTGGGGTGACATCATAGCTCCTTCTCCACCTTTTCACCTGCTCTTCCCCATGGTTCAGTGCCATTTCCGCCCTGTTGAGGCCTATCAGTGCACCATAGTGCCTTTCATTCAGCCTCCAGGAAGCCTCAGTGGTCACCCACTCCTGCCGCATCTCCTCCAGCACCAGCCAGGCAGTCTGAATAGAACGGCTGAGGATGGACGTAAAGACAAGGTCAAACTCGAAACCAAGAGCTTTGAGGTGTCTGCCACAAGTCTGAGCTTCTTTCACCCCATCGCTGCTCAACTTCTGGTCCACCCAGCTGCAGAAGCGATTCTCTTTGTTCCAGGCCCCTTCCCCGTGCCTCAGCAGGACCAACTTGTACTTGGCCATTCTGATGGGGACCTTCTTGGTTTTACAGCAGGAGTGTGTCTAATGAAAAGCCATCTGCGCAGAAACAAAATGGGAGGTCAAATGTTTTGGAAGGAGTGGTCATCACATGGTGTTCTGAGACAGCCTGAGATGTTTGTCTGGGAAGGGGAGTTCCTTAGCAAGACCATCAGGAATGGCAGCCAGACTTACCATAAGGACAGACTGCCTTGCACTACCAATCATCTCCAGTAATCTGCAGCTGTGGAAGAGCACCAAGAGCTTTCTATATCAGGCATGAGCAGACTTCAGGCACATAGGATCTTGTTTTGTTTTTTAATAGATCCCCCAAGTCAGCCAACTAGAGTCAGACCCAAAATGATCATTGGGGGGGGGGGGTGAAGAAGAGAGGTAGCTACACATTGTACCTTTGTGAACACACATTAAGTACAAATCCACACTATGGATCAGGGATCCAACAATCTAACCCCGGGTGGTGGGGGAAGAGAATCTTTTTGTTTTCACTATTGGAGATTTGAATTCTTGCCATCTACTAAAAATTGATTTACTGAAACTGTCTTTCCCTCATTGGGGGGACGGGGGGGAGAAACAGGGCATATACTTTTCTTTTTTAAGTTACTAATCATATAGCACTCTGCCAGTAGAGTTTAATATTCTTTGTGTCCAGGCTTATTCTAGATCACACCCTAAGTTTAGGTAGGGCAATGGTGAGTCCTGACAAATTCAGCCAGTGTCACAAGTGAAATCAATATGAGTGCTAGAACATGCCTCCAAAATCTTCTGCTATGTGCCAGGATTCAATGGATGGTGTATAGGAGAGAAGTGAAAGTGGAAAAGGTTCCCTGAAGGTTGGTATTTTGAAAAATACTGCTTTGGTTCCCAGGGGGGGAAAGAATCTCCTTGGGTAATATGCGTGTCACTACAACACTGTGTGGGACAATACCCGTGGTTTGCACTATGCAACAACACGAGGGTCTGGGGCATGGTCAAGCAGTTGTTTGCTTTATTCACTTGTTTTTTTGGTGCTGGACCCGCAAAAACAACACAGGTAAATCTCCTTGTGGCAACAGCAAGGACTGAGCCACACACCCAGTGAAACTCAGCGAACACACCAGGCTGGTGTGTGCAGATGGGGGCTGGAGACTGAACTAGGCCATCTGACTCATATTAACAATAGCTTATCTTTCAAATTCCTCCAAGGAGCTGATAAAAATCAGACTACTTTAATCACACTGATTAATCCATTCTTCCTACCGCCCAGTAATCGCCAGGCAGTTTTCAATCTTGGTGACCCACAAAAGAGCAAAAAATATATGAAGAACATTCTGATCAGACCTGCAGTCCTCCACTCAGTACTTATACAATTCATTTAACCCCACTCTTTCCCAACAGCACTCACTCACTCTCACTCTCTGCTCTGCTTATTTAGTTTGGGCTTTCGCATTTTCAAAGTCTGAATACTGTACGTCTCCCTGAATCATACGAGAAGAATCGGGTGTACACATTTTTTAAAAATAAAGGTATTTCAGACCATGAGAACGATCGGCATTTGCATTCAATTAATCATGCAACATGTCACTTGAAAGAGCCAAAACATTTCACTTACAGCTAATTTATACTCACATTATTTGTGGCAAACACGTTCATCCTACACAAATCTGAATGAGAGACCCACTATCGCAGCCCACCTAGGAGAAGAGAGAGAGAAGACCCAATGAATCTTACTACACTTAGGCTGCAATCCTATACAGACTGCAGAGGAGGGCTCATCACATAATTGCATGCACTTCTATACCATAATATTAGCTACACATAAGAACAGCCCCACTGGATCAGGCCATAGGCCCATCTAGTCCAGCTTCCTGTATCTCACAGAGGCCCACCAAATGCCCCAGGGAGCGCACCAGATAACAAGAGACCTCATCCTGGTGCCCTCCCTTGCATCTGGCATTCTGACATAGCCCATTTCTAAAATCAGGAGGTTGCAAATACGCATCATGCAAAAACATACACATAAAAAAACTAGAATGTCAGGGAAAAGGCTATGCTAGAGCTCTTCTTCCTGACATCTAGTTTTCTATGCACAGGGATTTTTAGTTTTCTATAATGGAGTCCTCAATCTGAAGTAATACAGCCCAGACACAGGTTCACGACCTCAGTGAAACACAGAGCAATGATGTTACCAGCCCTTCTTCCTAGGAGTTTTGCCCAGTAATGCCATATTCCTAAGAGCACAAAGATCTTTCCTGAAGCCTGCAGGAGCCATAGATTTGCTCTGCCTCCTGCAAAACAGTTAAAATTATGAAAGCTACTGATGCATGTAAGTTCTGTACCTCTCACCAAGCTGTGAGATGAATGAGTTCCACATGCATGCAAGAATCCCCATATGCTGTCATGGGGGAGGTGCACAAGGCTCCCTGCTTCAGCCATTGCAGATGATGATCATCTGCATGTTTGCTTTCCCTGAACTGTTCACAGCCACATTTAGGGCTTCAATTATATGCCTCTTGCTCTCAGCAGAAAAGCTGCTATGTCTACGTACATCAGAGCATCATATGGAAGCAGCACAGGTGGTATAGCTCTGTCAAGAAAGCAAGTGCCTCTATGATCCTAAAGCAATAACCATGATAAAAAAAATGCTTTCACTTTAGGGATCCCTTGCACCCTAGAACAAATAATTTAGATGTACAATTTTCTCATAAAGTTATTAATATTCAAATAACTTAATATTCAAAGCAGCATGTATAGCAGAAAGCAGCATGCTTACTCCAGCAAATATTAATTCAGAGAAACACAAACTGTCATTGTTTTTCCAGCTCTGTTGAGCTTTGCCTGCTAAATGGGCAGAGGCACCTTTCCAGTGGTGGATCTCTAGTATTTAGCAGGAGGAGAGCAGCTATACCTTCTTACCCCACCATAACATCCCTGCCAGTGACTGTTTGTTGGTTCCTTCCTTGTGTTTCTTTTTAGACACCTCCCTTTAGAACAGAAAGCCATTTTCTTATTCCTTTGCTGCATCAACCACTTTGTGAACCTGTTCTTGTGGAAGTAGACAAATATTCTAAATAAATACACAGTAGAAGGACCATTCTATATGATGCCGATGTGCAAATTCAAACAATGGCTTCACAAATCACTCAAAAATATTACTAGCAGCCAAAGCGGACAAATAGGAACAACAGAGAGCTGGACCATTTGGTGTGTAAAAAGAAAATTGTACATGCAACTAAATCCTATATCGGCTTAAACACAGATGCTATTTGCTGTCAGAGTTCAACTTGTCAAAGGACTGGGAGGGAAGAAAGACACGTTACATAAACATAATCAGTCCTCGCTGCTGGGTCCACCCCAAAAATCGAGCTGTCAGTCCATTTTCTGTTATTGTACGTGCAACTTGAAACGAAGCAAGCTTCTGCAACATCTCTCCACCGTCACGGAGCCGTTTCATGACGGCAGAAAGATTGCCTGTGCTTGGAGATAATAACACCCTCCCCAAAAGGGGGGGATGTTATCACTGGCTTATTTGCGTCACTCTATTGCTTCCCAAGTCATGCATCACATCATCTGGACTGTATCCAGAGCAGTAGCCATGAGCCTGCAATAGCAAACAGGAAGAGCCCTGTGGCATATGAAAGACTAACACTTTTTTTTTTGGTAGCAGATGCTTTTGCAGGTTTTAGACTGTGATGTCTACTGGTCAGTTTCAAGAGAACTGGTGCAGTCAACTTCAAGTTAAACAAAGCGTCAAACAACAACTTCTCTCTGATTTTGAACTCCATTAGCAACCAGGGCGCTACTGCATCCCACGACACATTCTGATGTCTCCTTAAACTAGGGCACTATCAATCAATCAATCAAATCTTTATTAGGCATAGAAATTAACAGATAATACCTCTAAACAATCCAATATATAAATATATGTTAAAAAGAGAAGTAAAGATAAAGGTTAAAACACCGCCCTGGGTCCCTCAGGGAGAAGGGCGGAATACAAATAAAGTTTATTATTATTATTAAAACACAACAATTTACTTGCGAGGTAAGTCCAGGTTGCTTAGGACCAACAGATTAGCCCGCTTCAAGTTACTCAGGTGTAAAAATTTCACAACTGGAAGGGTCACGAGTTCAGAATCCCCCGCCAACAAAAATTGTAGGTAAACATTCTCAGGAAGACCTTTTTTAGTTCTTAACAATGGGAGAAGGTACTGGTCTCTGGGCACTTGATTGCTAACACAGTGCAAAACAATGTGTAAATGAGAGTCTACCTCTCTAAGGCTGCAGTTACAGACTCGTTCTTCCTTCGGGGCATTTCTAAACCTGCCAAGTAGGTCTTTAGAAAGCAACATGTTGCAGTGAGCTAATGTAAAAGCCCTCCTTGCGAAGGGGCACTCCAAGAAGGTCAGATACTTTGGTTGTTGACCAAATGTATTACTTAGGTGGAAATTCAAGGGCGAACATTTTTTTTGTGCTGCACCCAAAATCTCTTACCTTTCTATATCAGTTAATCTTGTTATCAGGAGCCTAATAGAAACCTCAGGTGTAGCAGCTTCTTGTAGATCTGCCTCGAGGCCCAATTTTCTTATAGAAAAGAGCTAAGCAGGGAGATAACAGCGGGTCAGTCAGTATCCCTTTTAACTATGGGTTTTGATCAGCCTTGAAGCACACTTTGGCCCAGTATTTTAAGAAACTGGACCATGCTAGAAACTCCAGCCTGTATACAGGCCTGTCTCCTGTTGAACTAGGGCACTAGTTCAACAACACACAGCACAGGAGAGCCATTAATAGGATCTACCATGATTTATTTTTTTTAGATTAAAGCTGTGGGGAAAGGAAGAGTGCCACCTCTTTAAGTGGCCCTGCTTCTATCACCTAATGAAGAAATTAAACAAGCAAAGTTCTCCCTAATCACTTTCTCTTAATGTCATGAAAAGTTTCACTTGTTTCAACTTCTAGGTATACTGCTGCAGCTAGACACAGAATCAGGGTCAGTTAAAACACACACGCGCACACTCATATTTACAGATGCTCACTTTTCAAGGAGCACTGAGTTGTCACCCTGTTTCTATTAAAGCAAGTGATCATTTCCCTCCATCAATGCAGCTTCATGTTGGAAAAAAATTCTAACACTGAACTTCTGCTCATCCTGCAAATGCTCAGAGGGCAATCCAGCATCATCAAATCACCCCACTTCCAACGTAGGCTGCTGCAGCTATGCTACTGTCCCCAGCACTAGTTATCCAATTGCCCAGAGTACTGTTTTTAGAATGAGCAGGCCAGTAAGGAAGCCAAACCAATTAGGTCAGTCAACTAGGGCACACATTCAGGGCTAGAGGATTCCTTTTGTTTTGATTGTGGCCCCATCTGCCAAGGATAAAGAAGAACTTCCTGGAGGCTGACAGACAGCAAGAAAGGGACAAGCCAGGACAAAATGTTCCTGCAAGGAACATCAATATGCACACAAGACATAATTCATCACTGGTGAAGATGCCTGAGCACAGCTGCTTGAAATGGGATTGGATATGTACATCCAAACGAGGTACAATTTGAGTCAAGGCTGCTGTCTTACCTGTCTTCACAAAAGGATGCAAACATTCAGTGCACAAGGAAAAGGCACCTGCCTTACTCACTTATTTTGATGGCTCTTTTCTGAGGGATGGGAGGTGCTCATGCAATGTCTCCCAGTTGCTGCCCAACATATAGAGTGGGCAGCTGCATAGGAGGACAGGGTCCAGTACTCTTTAAAGCTTATTTATTTTACTTTTATTGCACTAGTGCATAGAAACAGAAACAATTGGAAGCTATGCTGTTTGATGTGCAATAAGACAAACAGTGCACATGCAACTGAACTCTTAAGGTCTCAAACTTTGCTTCTGGTTGTTTTGTTTGCTGTCCACTTTCCATTTGTCAAGCACAAACAAGATGGGGAATAGAGAAAGCCTATTCCATGAACATTCAATCCTAAATCCAAGGAGCTCCTTTAAAGAGCTTAGATAGATTAGCATACATTATTCCCCACTTTAGCTTCATGACCACATTATAACATACCATATGACATATGCTAGGCAATAGTGACTGAATGACTTGGAAGTGCATAGTTCAGGGTTTGAACTTGGATTTCTGCAATTGCAATTCAATACAACACACTGGCTCTCACTCTTCTATCTGTACAGAAGAGGTAACTACAGCTTATCATGTAGTGGCACACATACCGGAACACGTACTAAGAGCCTTGCTTGATCAGGTCCACCAGATGCCTCTGAGAGCACACAAGATACCTGTATTCCTTGCACATGGCTGTCAGAGATAGGCTAGTTCTGAACCCCAGAGGTTGCATACAGTGATCATAATCTATAATGGATTTTTCCTCCATAATTCAGTCCAATTCCCTTTAAAGATATCAGGTCAGGTTCCATCACCACATTCTGTGGCAAGGAGTTCCACAGATTAATTACACTCTGGGTAAAGAAATATTTCCTTTAGCCTGTTCCAACTCTCCTGCCACTCAAATTTTAGTGGTCATCTCCTGGTTCTGATGTTGTGCGAGGGAAAAAAAACATCCCTCTATCCACCCCAAGCATAATTTTATGTCTTAATCATGTCCCCCTTCCCTTGGCACCTTCTTCCTAGGCTTTCAATCTGGCCACAAAGCACACAGCTGACCACAAAATATGAACACTCTAAACCCATTTCTCTCCAGCCCACAGATATACACATTTGGTCCCTGTTGCGTATATGCAACATTGGGCAAAAATGGTTTATTGAAGGCAGATTAATTAAAAATACACTTGCAAAACTTTATGTTAGCAGAATGCCATGCAAGATACCAAATTGATCACCAAGGAATATTTACTGTTTTTCTAAGTCTGCACAAATGAATGCTAAAACATGTTCAAAATTGAATGTTCAAATGAATGCTTAAAAACATGTTCAAAATTACTATAAATATCTGACTGTTTTGTGATAGACGTATTTCATTATAAGACTTCATTATGTGGCATGCTGCCCCCCCCCTTTGTAGGCAATAATGCAATAAAAATATCCACCTATATTACAGAGTTGTTGACCAATTAATTAAGTAAATAAAGATGGCCTGGCATACACTTGCGCCTTTAAAAGCCTGTTGATCTGCAGAAAACAGCAATCATATCACTATTATTGCCTGCTAATGGGCAAGAGGTGTGTTCTGGAGGTTGAGCTGAAAAAACTAAGCAAGATCAGCTGCTTGGAAGGGAGCCAGAGAGACTGTAAGAGCTGCTGGCATATCCCTACAGAGATACTCCTCTGTAGGGATATGCCAGCAGCTGGCAAAAAAAAGTGTCAGCTGGCAAAAAAACAATCTCAAAGAACTGGTCTGAAGTTTGTTTTGCAGCTGCCTGCAAGAACTTGGAGGGCACAAGAGTCCACAGGCAGGATAACAACAGCACTATGAAGGGAAACATCTGGAGAAATGGAGGGTTCTATGATATTTTCTCTTTGAATACCTAAAAAAAATAATTGAAAAATTGGGTTTTATGTTAAACCTGCCGACGTAAACCACAAGTGTATGAGAAAGGCAGTCTATAAATACTGTAATAAATCTATATGCAGAGCGTGTGATATTAGCAGCACAAGAACAAAGGTTCATATGAAAGAGAGCAAGCTACTTAAAGAGTTGTAAAAACTTTTGCAATAAGTATTAGAAGTGCTTTGAACCCTCAAAAATGCAATTTTTTAAAAAACAGATTCTTGCTGTTTTATATACAGAATATGTTCTTTCAGGTCTCCTATATTGGTTAAAGATATAGGCACTCTATCCCCCTTGTATCTAGTAATCTTATGGGTAGGATTATCAGAAACAAAGTGGGGGGAGGGACAGAGTGCCTATACCTTTAACCATTGTACAGGAGGCAATTTTGGCAGGTGCAGCTTCTTAAACCCTTCCAAGTTGAGCTGCACCTGCCAACATTCCCTCTTCATAACAATGGTTAAAGGTCTAGGTGCTCTGTGCCCCTTTGTATCCCAGTAAGCCTACATATGGCTGAACCAGGGACCTGCAATGAGTGGGGAGGCAGAGCTTCTCCACTGGAATCTTTCAAAAAGTGCAACCACCATTTGAGGTGCCCAAACACTCACAACCCATGTGCTTTTCAAAGGACTCTGGTGGGGAGGCTCAGCCTCACCTGCCTCTGCATGGGTTGTGGGTGCTTGGGTGCCTCATACTGTGGCAGTGCTTTTCAAAGGACTCCAGTGAGCAGGCTCTGCCTCACCTGCCTCTGCATGGGTTCTGGTTGCTTGGGCACCTCACATGGTGGCGGTGCTTTCTAAAGGACTCCAGTGGGGAGGCTCTGCCTCACCTGCCTCCATGTGCATTGTGAGCACTTGGGCACCTCACATGGTGGCAGTGCTTTCTAAAGGACTCCAGTGGGGAGGCTCTGCCTCACCTGCCTCCATGTGCATTGTGAGCACTTGGGCACCTCACATGGTGGCGGTGCTTTCTAAAGGACTCCAGTAGGGAGGCTTTGCCTCACCTGCCTCCACATGGGATGCCAGCACTTGGGCACCTCACACTGTGGCAGCACTTTTCAAAGGGCTCTGCCTCACCTGCCTCCTCGTAGGTTGTGAGTGCTTGAGCACATGGCAGCAGTTGGGAAGCTCTGCCTCCCCACCCACCTCACAACACTAGCCTGAAACAAAAGATTGGAATGACCCCATCCAGCTAATCCCTCTCTAGATACATGAGGTCAGATCCTGACTCAAAATGACAAGGGAAAAAAGCAAGCCACTTACAAATACCTCTGACTGGGAACATCCTTTATTATACAAACACACACTCAGAAATCAGGTTGTCAATTTAAGTTCAGCACCATGTTTTAGCAAGGGGGAGGGAAGAAAGAAAGGGCCAGGCTCAGTGTACAAGCCTGGGCAAGCCTACTCAAGAGTAAGCCCCACTGGGGGGGGGGGTTCAGTGGGGCTGACCCCTAGGTAAGCCCTGCAGAGACGGCTGCAGCCAGAGCACAACACTGCAGCAGGGGCTGCACGCAGGATGCACTCCAGGGCTCAGCTCCATCCCTAAGGCCCCCACCTCTGGGGAACATCATCCCTGCCCTTCCCCCTCCTCTAAGCAGCAGCATTCCAGGTGGGGGGGAGCCAAACCACCTACCTGGAAGCCAGGACTCCAGACCACTGCAGGGAGAGCAACAGACAGCCCTGCCACCGCGCCTGCTGCACCAACAGTTGCCAGAGCTTCAGGCTGGCTGTGACTGGCGGGGAGAGAATGACTGCAAGCGGCTCCTTCTCCCAATTGGAGCGATGCGCTGTCACTCATTGAAAGACCGCCCTTTGTGCTTCCGAGGAGGGGGCGGGATAGGTGACGCAGGCAACCCATCCTAGTTGGCTCCGCCCACTGTCCCTATGATGCTGCGGGAGGGAGGGGCAGGGTTGACTCTCCTCCTGGAAGGAAGGTCCAGGCGAGCAGCAGCTCAGTTGCAGGCGGTGGGCGTCCTGGCGGCTGTCCCTGCTCTGTGGAGGGAGGTCAGGCAGGGCTGTTCTGGAAGAATTAGGTCAAGCGCTGGCCTCCTGCAGCACTGCGTGGCCCTGTGCACGTACTGCGTTTAGTTAGGACTTACACAGCCCAGTGCTGGGTATTGGTCTACTCAGAAGTAAGACCCATTGTGTTCAATGAGGCTTACTCCCAGGAAAGTGTGCATAGGATTGCAGCCACAAAGCAATCCTATGCATGTCTACTCAGAAGTAAGCCCCATTGTGTTCAGGGGGCTTATTCTCAGGAAAGTGTGCTGAGGATTGCAGCCTGAGAACCCAATACTATGCATGTCTACTCAGGAATAAGTCCCATTAGAGTCAATGGGGCTTACTCCCAGGAAAGTATGGTTAGGATTGCAGCCTTAGAGCCCAAGCCTATGCCTATCTGCTCAGAAGTCCTGTAAAATTCAATAGGGCTTACTCCCATGAAACTGGATTTCATGGGCTGCTGTTTAGGATTGCAACCTCATTCCCTAGTGCAGTAGTCTTTAACATTTTTGGGCCACAACCTACCTACCTACATACATACATACAAAATGAGATTGGTGACCAACTGTCAATCCTGCCCCTCCCCTATTAGGTCCTTATCCATTCACTCACCCACCCTCATGGACACCCACTCCCAGCCTCTGTAATGCCTTCCCAGCACTGCTCATTGTAACTAAATAATCTTATTAGAGAGAACAAAATAAGTTACCATAAAGCCTGGCACTAGTGAAAGCTGTTTTAGCACAACTGCTCAGAACCTGAGCAGGACTGGCACACAAGGATCTGGTACCTGAAGGGGCACACCAGATGTCTCCCCCTTTACCTGGTGGTGCTCTAGTCCAGTAGTCTTCAACTTTTTTTCATTCCTGTAAGAGGACAAAGTTCCAAACAACACAGTCCTGGAACGTGCCGGAATCCCTAGCATGTATGCACTACTGAAACAGAGACGCCTGCGTTGGCTCAGTCATGTCATGAGAATGGATGATGGCCGGATCCCAAAGGATCTCCTGTATGGAGAACTCGTGCAAGGAAAGCGCCCTACAGGTAGACCACAGCTGCGATACAAGGACATCTGCAAGAGGGATCTGAAGGCCTTAGGAGTGGACCTCAACAAGTGGGAAACCCTGGCCTCTGAGCGTCCCGCTTGGAGGCAGGCTGTGCAACATGGCCTTTCCCAGTTTGAAGAGACACTTGGCCAACAGTCTGAGGCTAAGAGGCAAAGAAGGAAGGCCCATAGCCAGGGAGACAGACCAGGGACAGACTGCACTTGCTCCCAGTGTGGAAGGGATTGTCACTCCCGAATCAGCCTTTTCAGCCACACTAGACGCTGTTCCAGAACCACCTTTCAGAGCGCGATACCATAGTCTTTCGAGACTGAAGGTTGCCAACAACTAAGAGGCTTTACATCCCCATTGGGGTCTGAACCCAAGGTTGAAAAACACTACCCTAGTGAGTGGGTACAGGGTTGAGCAGGGTACAGTGAGTGGAGACAGGGTTGAGAAGTGAAGTGGCTAAGTTTGCAGACGACACCAAACTTTTCCGAGTGGTAAAGACCAGAAGTGATTGTGAGGAGCTCCAGAAGGATCTCTCCAGACTGGCAGAATGGGCAGCAAAATGGCAGATGCGCTTCAATGTCAGTAAGTGTAAAGTCATGCACATTGGGGCAAAAAATCAAAACT
The DNA here is from genome assembly GCF_035046505.1 of Tiliqua scincoides. Classification (NCBI taxonomy): domain Eukaryota; kingdom Metazoa; phylum Chordata; class Lepidosauria; order Squamata; family Scincidae; genus Tiliqua; species Tiliqua scincoides. The sequence continues at coordinate 40,430,566 of NC_089827.1, forward strand.
TTAGATATAGGCTGATGGGTTCTGAGCTGTCTGTGACAGATCAGGAGAGAGATCTTGGGGTGGTGGTGGACAGGTCGATGAAAGTGTCGACCCAATGTGCGGCGGCAGTGAAGAAGGCCAATTCTATGCTTGGGATCATTAGGAAGGGTATTGAGAACAAAACGGCTAATATTATAATGCCGTTGTACAAATCGATGGTAAGGCCACACCTGAAGTATTGTGTCCAGTTCTGGTCGCCGCATCTCAAAAAAGACATAGTGGAAATGGAGAAGGTGCAAAAGAGAGCGACTAAGCTGATTACGGGGCTGGGGCACCTTCCTTATGAGGAAAGGCTACGGCGTTTGGGCCTCTTCAGCCTAGAAAAGAGACGCTTGAGGGGGGACATGATTGAGACATACAAAATTATGCAGGGGATGGACAGAGTGGATAGGGAGATGCTCTTTACACTCTCACATAATACCAGAACCAGGGGACATCCACTAAAATTGAGTGTTGGGCGGGTTAGGACAGACAAAAGAAAATATTTCTTTACTCAGCGCGTGGTCAGTCTGTGGAACTCCTTGCCACAGGATGTGGTGCTGGCGTCTAGCCTAGACGCCTTTAAAAGTGGATTGGACGAGTTTCTGGAGGAAAAATCCATTATGGGGTACAAGCCATGATGTGTATGCGCAACCTCCTGATTTTAGGAATGGGTTAAGTCAGAATGCCAGATGTAGGGGAGAGCACCAGGACGAGGTCTCTTGTTATCTGGTGTGCTCCCTGGGGCATTTGGTGGGCCGCTGTGAGATACAGGAAGCTGGACTAGATGGGCCTATGGCCTGATCCAGTGGGGCTGTTCTTATGTTCTTATGAGTGGGTGTAGCATTGGGACCTTAAAACATGGAGAGCCAGCCAAAGTTAAGCTTTTGAAACAGCCCTGCTGTCTGTGCATCTTCTTGAGCCCAATGAGTTGGCCAGATTGGGTACTGGCTGAGGGCCCACACCCACCAAAGAGGTAGCAGTAGCATCCAGTGGGTCACTGAGGTGGGCAGGGGTTGCCATGGGAGGGCCCAGAGCAGGACTTGGCCCCAGGGCTTCCAGCAACCTGATCCCAGCTCTGGGTAGGACTTCCAAGTAAGCATGCATAATCACCCCATGGACTTCACCTACATGGCAATTTATGTTTCAATTATGCTTTTAAGTGTTAATCTTTAGCTGGATCAGAAGCCACCTGCTCTGCAAGACTTTTTATTTTTAAAAAATGCATACTGTTAGGTACTTTTAGAGCCTTATTAAAAATGCATATCCTTACAAAGAAGAAAACAATAACTTGAGCTTATTTGCATCCAGTAATCTAAAGGCATGCTCATTTTTCAGACAGAATTGCCTGCTTTTTTTCCTGTGGGTGACTCTGCCTGAAAAATGTGCATACCTTTAGATAACCATATGCAAATAACCTCTAGCTATTTTTGTTATCTTTGTGAGAGAAGAAGTATGCATTTTTAAAGGCTTTAAAAGTACATATCAATATGCATTTTTTTAAAAATAAAGTTTTTTATTGCTTTCCCTTCTTTCTGCAGACAGCAGCCTGACTGGTGAGCCCTCCACCCATGTCTTGATGGGAACAAATTCACCAGCTGAACTTTTCCCTAGACTGGAGTTACATCCACTTCATCCTTTCCCTTGTGTTGCTTGCCAGGGTTGAGACCACCATCTTCGTTCCCTGCTGGTTTCAGTTTCCCTACTCCTTCATGCATCATAATCCTAAATGTGTTTACTCAGAAATAAGTCCCACTTAATTTAACAATATTTACTGTAAGGTACATATATGGTATATATGGAACTGTAGTCTGAGGCCAAGCCTATGCCTGTCTACTCAGAAGTAAACCCCATTATAGTCAATAGGGCTTACTCTCTGGTAAGTGTGGATAGGATTGCAGCCTCTGTTTACTTTGCCTGGGGCCTAGAAAATGGTTATTGACTGTACTGGCTTGGTTCAATCTCAATCATGTTCAAATATTGTTTCTTGACTTTTGGTGGAATTCTATAGATTAATTTAAATTAAGACTCCTTTGCAAAGGTAATGGCTCTCATATCCAGGGAAGAACAAGGCTCCCTATTCATCTCAGCAGAGCATCTTTTCCAGTGTTGCCTGTGTGTCTTCTGCCCCTTTTTGAGATTGTGAGCTCTTTAGAGCAAGGTGACCAGACATGTCCTCTTTTTCCAGGACTTGTCCACTTTTTTAGCCTCCTGTCCTGGAAAAGAATTTAAATGTCTTCCTTTTCCCTGTGAGTGGGCCTCTGCAGGCAGCACATAGCCTTCTTGTAGTTAATTACATTAGAACCTCTTTAAGTTGACCACCCAAGGGACTGGAGGAATTGGTCAACATAGGGAGGTGGTCAACATACAGAAAAATATGTAATACTGTACTTTTTAGAGTCTTTATTACAGATATCGTACCTAGATATATACAGTGAAGATGCATTCAGAATTACAGACAGTACATATACTTGTATGTGAATTATTCTTTTTTTTAAAAAGAGTCAATCCTGGTTTGCTTCTTTTTTTGTGTAAAGATAAGAAGAGAATGCACTATCAATGCTGGGTATCCCATTCAACATGCCTATGTTGGCATATGATTCATGGCATATGACTTCAACTGTTTTATCAGATGCCCAACATCTCCTTCCTTTGGAATCTCTGTGTCCATGTTGTCCTTGCTTTCTTCTTCCCCATGTGCGTCATTCACTTCTCTGCTGGGCTGTGCTTTGGACAATATTGCTTGGAGTATTGTTTCCGGATCAGATTCATTGCAGGTTCCACTCTCACATTTGTCACCTTTCATGACGAGGCTTCTATCAGGCATTGCTTTGAAAAAGAGTCCGCACTCATCAGCATTAAAAATGTCATAATCTTTAAAGCCTCTTGCAAAGTCCAGGAACTTAGTAATGAATTCTTCAACAACTTCTGCCAGAACTTCATTTGACTCACCACACAAGACTTTCTGGGAGATCTCATGTCGCAGTTTAAATTTTTCAAGCCAACCACTTGATGCTTGGTAATCTTCTACCCTGAATTCCTGCACAAACTTCTTAGCAATTTCTTTGATCATTGGCCCTGAGATTCTGGAATTCACTGCCCTCATTTGTTTGAACCAGCATAAAGTAGCTTCATTTACTTCATTAAGCGAGGTTTTCTTTCTTTTCCGCTGTAGGCCTCCGTTTTCCTTACTGTATCTCTCAAAGTACTCATCTTTATGTTTTTTGATGTTGCTAACTGTGGTCTTGCTTCCTTGTTAGCGTTCAGTGGGCAACTTACGGAGGGTAAATTAATACTCTGTGTAATGGTCAAAGTGGTCAAGATACAACTTACAGAGGTGGTCAATATAGAGAGGTTGGTCTCCCATAGTGTATATGCAGTGTCTGTCCTTACTGTGAAAATTAGGTCAACTTAAAGAGGTGGTAAATATAGAGAGGTGGTCAACTTTGGAGGTTCTACTGTATATGTAATATATAATATAGTTTTAAATTTAATAAGTAATATAGTGTTTATCTACATAAAATCAGTATATGAGTGTTTTTAGCTTTTATTTGGTCATGTCCTACATTTTTCTTGGATGTCCTACATTTTGGGGTGCCTGGTCCTCTTTTGTGGTTATGGCATCTGGTCACCTACTTTTGGGACACAGAAATAGTTATTTTGCTACATAAGGGGCTTTGTGAAGTTTTGTTTTGTTTTTGAACAGCAGTATATAAATATTCTTATTAAAAGTAATACAGTAGTAATAATAATAGTAGTAAAACGAAAGTGGTATAAGGCATGATGTTTGCCACCAGAGTTATATAAATGATTGCATTTCTGAAGAGCTACCTAGGAAGTTCATGGCCCTCCTCCTAGTGCAATCCTAGGCATGTCTACTTAGAAGTGTTCAGGTGCATACTAAATTGTAGTAATAACATTAGAAGCGGTTGGTTTCCTGTCCCAAAAAGCGTCACTGTCTACAAAGATGAAGAAGAAACACCAGCAAGCAACCACTAGACAAGATGCTATACTGGGATGAAGTGGAACAACTTGAGTTGTATTAAACATTTCAAATATGTTTTCCTTTTTTGTCCTATGCAACAAGCAGCTATAAATTATTTATCCTGTTCAAGACCTAGAGCAGGGGTGCTCAATAGGTGGATTGCGATCTACCGGTAGATCGCGGGGCAAAATGAGTAGATCGCGGAGTGCCGACCCCCCCCCTTCAGGTGCCTCTGGGAGGAAACACCGGGAGTAAGGCCCATTGTACTCAATGGGGCTTACTCCCAGGTAAGTGTGGCTAGGATTGCAGCCTCACAGCCTAATCCTAGGCATGTCTACTCAGGAGTAAGTCCTGTTATAATCAGTGGGGCTCAAGGTACACCAACATACATTGTACACATAAATGTTATATGTTATGATGGCGCGAACATTGTAAAAAAAACTCTGGTAGATCTCCGGGCCTTGCTGGGTTTCAAAGTAGCTCTCGAGCCAAAAAAGTGTGAGCACCCCTGACCTAGAGGAACAGAACACCTAAAATGCAGAATAAACAGGCAGTAAATCATCCAACATCCTTAGGAGCCCCTAAAGAATGTATTGTTACATGCTCATGGCCCGCTTCCAGAGGCACAGCGTGACCTAGTTGTGGCTTTCTTTGGATGAGAGAGCCATTAAAATGTCTAATGTCTTTGTAATATTTGCCTTCTTTACAAACACACAGGTTTTGAGCCCTGGATGCAGTTCAGTAGCAGACTCCTTCAAGCATCACCAGCTACACACACATTCTAAGCATGCCTGAAGTTTCTCATTGCCCACTCTTCCACTTTGCTTTCATTGCAATCTCTCCCAGATGAAATTCTAACTCTCTCTGCCTCTTCAAGAATCTATAGCCCATATTGTCTTTTGTCTTTCTCCCTAATCCTCACAAAGGAAGAAGTGAGTTCTCCTGTGCTTCTCACAGCAACTGGATCAGTAAACATAAGCAAGTGATGATCCCCTTTTTGTGACAATCCACTACTGATTGTGGTAGATCAAGCTGCTTTGAAAGATGCAAGGTCAAGAAGGGCTGAGAGTGTCACAGAATATTCATGTCTCAGATCATCCTCTCAGATTCTGATGGCCCCAGAGAAGGCTCTCATTCAGGAACCATCTAATAGCCACTAATTAAACATCTTGTATTGTTAGCTTAACAAAAGCCTGGGCCCCATCCTTAACACAAAGCTTAAACAGCTGTCCAACTTTTACATGAAGTATATCATGTAAGAAAGATTAATTCCCTGTTTCTGCCATTTGTTTAAGAAATTATAGAAAACATGACATTTTTAGAATATTTTTTTAAATTACTTTATTTGTATCCAGCTTTTCTCCTCCAAAAAGGTCTTTACTTTTTATTTTATTAAGGGAGATTTCTATACCATCCTTCCTTTGGTCACAAAACCTGGCACTCAAAGCCTCTCTTTATATTGCATATGACCCAGAGTACACAATGAGTTTTATCTTCAATTCTGGGAAACTTTGTATGGACAAAGTGACTTTGAGTGCAAGTTGAGTGCCTGTCTCTGCAGAGAATAGAGGCTAACAGTGCAATCCTTTTCATGTCTACTCAGAAGCAAGTCCTATTGAATTTAATGGCCCTTACATCCTGAGGTGTGTGTGTAGGATTGCAATATGAGGACACGATTACATTACTTACTTCACTCACAGAGTAACTGGAAAGAGAAAAACAAGATAATTCACGGGCAGGACAGGTGACTGGAACCAGTGGCGGCGCCAGGCTGGTGCAATTGGTGCGGGTCGCACCAGGTGACGTGCTGAGAGGGGGTGTCGCACCCCCAGCCTGCCCTCCCACCCATCATGCACTTAGGAAGCACGCAAGTCCACAGGAGCCTCCAGCCAAGTTTGGAGGCTCCATGCTTCCTAAGCAGACAGGAGGGTGGGCGGAGCGTCACCCTCTCCCAGCGCTGAGAGGGGGTGACACGCCTCCCACCTTCTTAGGAAGCACGTGATGCGACGGGAGCCTCCAGCGAGTTCAGAGACTCCTGCCCTTCTCAACAAAGGGCTGGAGGAAAGTCTAGGCACTGCACAAGCCTCGCGCGCACAGGCAACGCCACTGGAACCTCTGGCCCTTCAGAAGGAAGGGCAGGAGCCTCTGAACTCAGCTGGAGGTTCCTGTTGTGTTGCACACTTTCTAAGCAAGCAGGAGGGGGGGTGCATCACCC